>NC_133649.1:221688781-222035483 GCF_009905375.1 Apium graveolens | reverse complement strand
GCAAGTAGCAAACCAGCCAAAAATGCACCTAGAGCCATGGAAAGTCCCGCCTGTTTTCATACAAAAAATACCTGAGGGGTACTATTTTGGCTGAAATACATGCATTATAATATTTATTTATACACGTCAATATACCCTTGCAGTAAGGAGACTTGTACCAAGAATAACGAGCAGCGTGTTTGCAGAGAATATCTCTGCGTTTTGATTCTCTGCAATTTGCCTATATATTGGGCGAAGAAGCTGCAGGTAACAAGAATATAGTTGATTAATAAATTTCAATATATCCTGGAATTAGGTATATCAAGGCTTCCTAACAGTTCCATATTTTATTCACAAATAACTTCTAAATCACATAAAAATTCCAGAAGCATTTTACATGGAATGAAAATTTACCAAGCGTCCTCCGGCAATAATGGCACTAATAGCAACAACTGCTTTAAGGCCTGCTAATCCAAGAGCTTCAGCAATTGCTTGAAAACCAACCTGCAGAGTTCAGAAGATTGTGCATTATAACTAATATTTCTGCTGCGACAGAAGGCATTTATGGCACTGGTAGTTAAAATAAGCATTTCCAGTTAGGAAAGTGAAGGAAGAGTACTATTCCGTTTCTTTTTAATTAAAATTCAAAATAGATATTTAGCAAAAAAAAAAAATCAAAATAGAAATGAATACTAATGGGCATTACATGGTCAGATATATTTAAGTATATGGAACAAAACAAAATGAAGGATGCTACTGGGAAAAAATATTCCAAATATATCACAGAAATAGAGAAGACAAGCTAAGCAAAATATGATATTTTACCCCTCCTTTGGAAGAGTTTGGTGAAATGAGAGGTATGAGAATTAGCAGAACCACAACCGCCAAATCCTGAGAAGTAAAACGTGAACAAATAAATTAGTGAAAATGTAAACCAGTAGCATTAAAGTCCAAACATATGAGCACAACATAATAAAGATATTGGACATTAAGAAAAAGAAGCTAAAGAAAATAATTGAGGATAGAGGTGCAACAGTACAACAGTTTCAGAAAGCCTATGGCTTGTCGGCACCTTACCATGGATCTCCATACAGGGGCATTAGAGATTATTACAAGTACATGAGGTATAGTGCGCCAAAGCAGATATGTTCAAGAGCAGTTACTAAGAGCTAGAAAATGAATATAAGGCTCCAGAAACAATACTAGTGCATAATTGCGTTAGGATGAAGAGCAGATAATTACCTGGAAAAGTAACACAGAGAATGTAGCTCGTCCATGACGTGATGTGCTTTCTCCTCTTTCCTGCAATACCTGTGACAGGGAGTTTAACATATTAATATGGTATCACCTAGCATCTGTTATTTATTTTAATTAGTTGACGTATATAGAATCCAAGTAAACTTTATGATATCAAGTTTACAATATTATAATAATGCTCACAACATTGTTTTTGTTTGATTGTCATCAACTCATTGTTGACCAACAGCTGACCATATTAAGTTAGATTGCTTAATTCAGCATTTTTCTTTGTTTTTCTTCTTGATACTTGCTTAACACCTTACAATGTGATGCCTCCACACCCATCAGTCCCATTATTTAAATTAAGGCTAGGCACGTCTTCAATGCCATATTTTTACATAGATTATTCACTATTCTACTACAGAAAATCAAAATCTAAAACAAATTTTGCATACTCAAAAACAAAAAAGATGATGCTGTAATGCTAGATCTTCTCATAAATAATTATATCTGTGCTCTTGAAAAGAAGCATAAACGTTTTATATATATAAATGTAAAATGGCACCTTTGATTTTGGTAAAGTGGACAATGAGGAAGATTTATGTCGAGAATTAAACACAACAAAACTGATGATACAGAGATTAAAAAAGTAAACTACACATGTAAAATGTAATTTATGACTCCATAATTTGAGCATGTCTAAGCATTTTATACTCCCAAAAATCAAGAGGCCACTAATTCTTTCAGGTCTTCCACTTTAAAGGTGTGGTCTCCAACGTGTTATGGGTGACCTTATTGCACAGTTCAAAGCATTATTTTTTAAAAATTGGATATATTGCTCGGCAGAGGCAAAGACCTCCGTTACCCCGACTTTTCGTATAGCCTCAAGTACCCGTTGCGGACACTCGAGACAAGGACATGGGTGAGGACACTTAGTTTAGGGTAAAAGCTAACATATTTTTCAAAAATTTCCAAGTCCTGACACTTGGACACATAATCAGGTTGGACAATTCCACTCAAGTATGGGTAACAAAGGCAAAGACTAATATTAACCAAGCATGTAGGCATTTGAAAGTTGAAACTAGAATGAAACTTTTACACATATTAGAACAGACCATTCAATGATAATTGATATCTAGACTCTAGGACCATTTTCTCATTACAAAATTATTATCATTGTAAGTCTGGCAACACTTTGTATTCCAAAAACAAGATACGTTGATAAATAATACACATATATAACTAATCCTTTGATATAGTTGGACATAGCTGATTAGGATACTTACCTGAAGGACAACAGCGGTAGAGGATAACGCCAAACCGTTCCCGATGACAAGGGCAGCAGGACCCGCTTGTCCCGAAACAAAATGTGCTACTAAACCGACCACCATAGCAGTTGCGAGGACCTGTATCATGTATAATAAAATAAGGTAACTCTAACCAGGCAAAACTTGATTAGCTGCAAGTGAATGATCTCATCTACCTGAGTAGAACCCAATCCAAATACGTACTTCTTCATGGAACTTAGTCTTTCCACAGAAAGCTGCAAATGAAAACTAATCTCTACATCAACTCTAAATTTTATAATAGTAAAAACTACTAGTGACAACTGAAAGGTCATGCGACAAGTTAAATTCGAAGATTTCACAAATCACACCTCAAGACCAATATTAAACATCAAGAAGACAACGCCAAATTCAGCTATTGCCTTTGTTCCATGAACATGACGAATGATAGACAGACCATAAGGTCCAATCAGTATACCAGCAGTTAGATAACCAAGAACAGGGCTGCCTAGACATTGAGCAAACAGTAAAATACTCTGTCAGCTGAATGCATGGATATTATATATATATATATATGTGTTAAGTATATATATATAGGAGTTAAGTATATATATATATAGAAGATAAGTGAAAACTGCAACAACATACAAGCGCAAATGCAATATTAGCGTGTAGTTTAAGAAGATCGTAAACATAGAATCATTGTATTTTAAAGTTGAGCCCAATAAATACAATCATAGAACTGATACATATGAAAACAACTTACGAATAAGCTAAAGGAGATAGAAAAACAATTAAAACTCGTCATTAAAAAACATAAGTACTGTATAAGAATGTAGTCTACAAAAAACACATGATATCAGAAGACTAACTATTAGCTGGCTTCAATTTTACATCTAGCCAAGTAAAAAAAAAGGAAACTTCATACCTCCTGGAATTTTCTGAAAGAGAGGAACGAATATAACACTTGCAAGAAGTAGCCACAACATGTCAAAGAGGGAAGCTTCTTCCTCATTTATCTGAGTAGACATGAAGCATCTATTAGATAAAAACAGTATTAAAATTGAAAAAAATCAATGAGCATGCTTAACAACATCCAGTGAGTACTGAGATGAATAAAAAGGCACTATGTATAACCTCTTGATGAGGAAGCTTGTCCATCAAGCTCTTAATTCTCTTAGGTAATTTCCTGATATGGAGGACTATGGGCTTTGCAATCAACGTAACTTCACCAACACTAGTACTGATGATGTCTGGACCTGGAAATAGCTTATTTACCCTCTCAGAGTTGGCATAAAATGCAACCCTGTTGAAATGTCAAAACCATGTGATCAAATGGTAGCTGAAACTAGTAACTTTTTGAGGCAAAGGAACAACTACAATTCTTCATATCTGAGGATAAGGACAACTAAATAATATAGAAAGCAATTTTACAGGAACCAACAGAAATGAAAAAGTTCAGTTTGATAATGATGCGTTATACCCTGATCCAGCAAGTAGCAATCCCAGTACCAGCTTAGGGAATTGCTTCTTTCCTAATTCAACAAATCCATGAAAAAGTGAAGCTGGTGTGAACTCGGTCCCATCTACATCAAAAGAGAAAAAAGATGCAGAAAAGAAACGAGATGATTTCTTTAGTAATGCTTTGGGAGCACTAAGTGGCGGGCTATCTTTTGCCAAATCTTTCCGTGTCTCCGCTTTTTGTTTTTGGACCGTGTTCTTAGACTTTTCTGCTTCTATTTCAGTCTCTTTCGGTAATGTTGTAGTACTTAATCTTCCGTTATCTTGGTTACTGGAATCTTTAAAATTCTGGGTGCCAATTTCAAACTGGCTATCTAGTAAGACGTCGCTAATCAAAGAAGTGGTCTCCCGTTTAACATCTTTGCTTTTAATAACAATATTATCAACAAAATGTTCATAGTTTGCCTTCTCCTCAGTGAATACCTCTTCACTCAAATCCTGTTCTTGGGACAATGATCGATTTTGAGGTATACTTTCTGAGCAATCTAAAAGTAAGGCAGGAGAATTTTTCTCTGCCCTCTGTAGTGCAATCTCGGCATCATTGACACGTTGCGTAGCCTCAACTTCTAAAGCTACAGCTTGTTCAGCCAGAAGCATTATATTAGCAACATCTTCCTCGGCTTTCACAGCATCACTCTCTGCTTTCTCTGCAACCCACTTTAGTCCCTGTAATTCCTTTTGCAATTTATCTTTTTTTATCTGCACTTGCTTCAGCTCTGCTTCACAGTCTAACAATGTAGCCTCACAAGCTTTAATATCGTTTAGAGCAGCCAAGATGGCCTCTTCGTCTTTTCTCAAAGAATTTGATTCTAATTCCATAGAACCACTCCTTTGTTTTGCAATTTCGAGTAAATCACTTGCGAACTGAAGCCTAGCATCAGCTAAAGAAAGGGCTGTCATTGCTTCGTGAACAGTTTGTTTTGCAATACCCTCTTCATTTTCAATCTCTTCGAGAGACCTCAAAATAGAATTGACATCATTCCGAGCATTCTCTGCTTCATCCTTTAATGCTATCGCCTTTTCTGATATTCTATGCGCTTTTTCCTCAAACATAGTACTGTTAGCCCGTGCAACCTCCAGCTCCTTACGAGCCTTTTGTAACAATTCCTGCAAGTCCTCTAAACTAGGGACGTCTGATGCATCTTCCTCTTGAACTGCACTATTTTCCTCTAAACTTCCATCAGAACCAAATATTGTACTCTCCTGGTCACTACTTTCGGTGGACCCCATCCGACTATTGTCAGAAATAAAAGCAACTGAATCATTACCTTGACACTTCCACAAGGCTCTTCTTGATGTATCAAGGCCATATCTGAAACCTAATCCCGAACATTTCGGTAAACTGTGATACATTAAACAACTATGATATTCACCCTTACTACAGTAACCAATTTTCTTCAACTTCTTCCTCGGCCTATCTTCCAGGAACAACCTGGAACGGCCGAGAACCTTGCAACCAAATTGAGCACATTTATTCAACCTCTCTATTCTATAGCAAGTACCTTCAGCAGCACCACCAATGATATTCACATTGGGCTGCCGCAAACAACACGCGATGTCCATACTCTAAATATCTACTCAGTTAAATATCCCAACAATACAATCACATTTAAAATGTAGCCATTTTCGGATTCAAACACCTGCTAACAAAACCAGTTTGATGAAACTTGAATCAAAAAATAAGTACTTCAAAAAAAGTAATTGCAATAAAAAATATCAAACTAAACATATCCGGTGCATTCCATTCACAGCCCAGTGTTTGGAGAGAGTAAGATTACAACTCCTAGAATCTAGAGTCCAATTAAAAAAAACAGGGAAATAACAGTAATCATGCTGTAACAAAAATTACCCCAAATTTTCCCGGGAATTTTTTTATTGAGCTAAAACATATTAACCATTCAAACACCAATTCAATAATGATCACATTTACACAAAAAAACTACAACTCAAATAATAATTTTCATATACACCGTACACCAATTAAAAACAAAATGCACTCCAAAATATCCACTCAGTAACAGCAGAATCATATGGCAACCATCACATATAAATGCGAGTCAAATGATATCAATCTCACCAAAACTTCAGCTTCAATTTCAAATTAAAGCTAACGAGAATCTCATTGCACCGGTTGAAAACAAATAACACACTCCACAATAACAAAGCTAAACAACAATAACTAGACCGAGAACTTCAAAATATGGCAACTATCATTCACATCCGAACGCAAGCTAAACAATAACAACTCCACAGAAACTTGGACATTACAAAATTCAAAATAACTATTTAGTAACTAACAAATTCCTACTCAAATATCGACATTTTCGCATTCAACAAACAACAACATAACAAACATTTCACACAAAAATCAAAAAATCAAGTACACTACACTTAAAAACAACTTATACAACAATCAAGAAGGCATTTAAATATAAAGTAATTGCATATAGAGTGATGTATACATACATAAACATATACAAATGACTAACGAACGATCATGATGGAGGAGAAAATGAAGTGACGGAGCTCCCGAGGAGAGAGAGAGAGAGAGAGAGAATTGGGGGAAATATATAGATACAAAGTGGTGTGTGTGTGTGTATTTATATAACAAGAAGTTTGTTGCTGCTGTTTGCTTTGTCTGAAATAGATTGGAGAAAATGAAGTGGTGATGCCTTGGGCCGTTTCTCTTTTTTTTTTTTTTCTTAGAAATGTGTTACTTAGTTCTTTTTTTAATTTAAAGAGCGGAAAATTTTGTACAAGTATATATAATGGAATATACTACTGCAATTTGCTAATTTACCATATTACCCTTGCACTTTTCAGATATTGACGTTGCGGCGGGATGGTTAAATTGCCCGGATTCGTTCGCCCGCCGACGAATATAATCGAACCGAGTTTTGTCCGCAACAAATTGAGTTTTTGTTAAAAAAAGTAAGTCGAGTTTAATGAGTGTGTTAAAAATTATAAGATCATGTTCGGATCTAACTCTACCATCTTAAAGTTTTAGTGCGAGTGATTACTTAATATGGTATCATATCTGAGATTAATTTAGAGAGGTACTCGGGTTCGAATCCTCCCACCCCAATTTATTTAATTTAAATATTTGTTATTGATATGTGTATCGGTTATATTTGGTGTTGTCGATCGTAACGAAAAGTATCATATAATTGAAGGGGAGTGTTAAAGAATATAAGATATTATTCGGATCTTCCTCTACCACATTCAGGTTTTAGTGTGATTGGTTACTTTACAGATTAAACGAAAAGTGATATTCAAAATTATACGAGTTCACTCACGAACAATCGAATTGAGCCGAATTTGAATAAAATCGAGTTTTCCACTAATAATTAGTAAAGTAGTTTGACCAATCAATTTTTAATATATAAGGTAAATATAGTGGAGGTAGGTAATTTTAATGTTATAAAATTAAATTATTTTAAAAAGAAAAAAGTAAAAGGGATTTTCCTAAAAGTAAATGGATGGAACGAAAAGAGGGAGTATCATTTTTTTCTCAGGTCGGGGTTTAAGAACATATTTAATTTTATATTATACTATTGCGACATTATAACTTTAAAGATTATCCATTACTTTTTAATTTTCTATGTCGAAACTTTACTGGTGTTTTGATATTTTACTTCAATTTAATTTTTATAAAACTTACAAAGTTATTTAACGGTGCTTATAAAAATGTGGAGACGAGTAGATGGTGATAATAACGTTTGATAGTTTCCTTACGTAAAAATTAAGTGTTTAATTTAGAAATATAAAGTAATTATAAAATAATTACATTACTAATAAATGACAAAAAAAATGTACTAATAAAAATATTTAAATAATTATTAATAATATATATAAATTGTAATATGTATATTTATATATAAAAAATTTATTCAAGCCGAGTCGATTCCGAGCTAAATGAGCTGTGTTTGAGCTGAACAAATATATTCTATTGTGTTTTAAGGATAATTTTTATGAGGATTTGATATGTGCACGTCCTAAAATTAGGTGCACACACGTTTCTCAAATTCAAATTCAGAGACCAAATCATTCTTACGCACATAAAAATAGTTTGAAATCACATAAGGATGTTTTAGTCATGATATCAAGAAATAGTGGGCATCTGTGAACAAAAAATGTGCACATATTAGTTCATTTTTTTATCGTGTCTTGTGTAAATAAAGTTTTAGTGACTCTAATATCTTTAAAAGTAAATAAGGTAATTAAAAAATACCCACTCTATTCCATTAAATTTTATACATTATTTTTCCGCATACTTTTCAATACTCCTTTAAAACATGATTTCATAATATATTTTTTAATTTTTTTTTCTGAATAAAAGTTTTATGTTTAAACTTTCATTTAAAAAAATTAAAAAAAAACATTATGAAACTATATTTTATAGAAGCCTCGAAATATGTGCAAATAGTAAACGTATACAATCCCACGGGGCGGAGGTAGTACATCTATACTTATATTATAATAACCGAAATGCGATATAATTTGGTGTAACGGTTATTCCCTAATATTGATTATTAAAATAATAAATAAATAGTGTTACGTATCCGTTAAACTACTATATTATTAAATTACTAGACATAGTCTACTTATTCTACTAAACTACGACCACAATTTAACATATTATTAAAAAATAAATAAATAATGTTATATATTAACTAAACTATTAAATTTTTAAACTACTAGACATAATATATTTATCATACTAAATTACGACAACGGGTTATCCTATAATTTCAATTATAAATTTATATAAATATTTTAAAATTATAATAAGATAGAATAAATAAAAAAATTAAATATTAACGGGAACTCGTATATCGCACGAGATTAAAGCTAATTTATACTTTTATACTATACTATAATAATCGGAATGAGGTATAATTTGGTTCAACGGTTATTCTCTAATTTTGGTTATTAAGAAAATAAATAAATAGTGTTATATATATATGCTAAAGTACTAAATTATTAAACTACTATATATGCTCTGTTTGGGAGTGCCGTTAAAAACTGTTGTGTTGTGAGAAAAAGTGTTGGTGGAAAAAGGGTTGTCAGAAAAATTAGATGATTGTTTGGTAATTTTTTTAATTTATGTATATTTTGAGATATATTACATAAAAATAATATTTTTGAGAAGGTTTAATGGTGAAACTGATAACTACTTTCTGCAAAAGTTGAAAACAGCTTTTTCCAAAAGTATGGGGGACATACTTTTGCTAACAGCAACTTTTAGATCAAAAACGGTTTTCCAGACATCAGCTTTTAGAATTTACCAAACACATTTCTAACAGCTTTTCGCTGAAAAGCTGTTATAGCTGTCTGCAACACTAATATCAAACAGGGTCATACATAGTCTACTTATCCTATTAAACTATAATCATAGTTTATCCTATTAATAAAAAAAATAGTGTTATATATCCGCTAAATTACTAAATCGTTAAATTACTAGATAAAATATAGGCTTATTCTACTAAATTATGTCACGTTATCGTATTTTTTTTATAAATTTATTATTATTATTATTATATCTATATAAATATTTTAAATTATAATATTAAGAGATAAATAAAATTTTTAAATATTAACAGGAACCCGTACATCATACGAGATTTAAACTAGTGTATGTAAATTACAATTTAATTGAAATCGAAATCAAAATTAATATCATATAATATGTAATGTTTTGAAATGTGTGAAGCCTCGACGGTGGTTATCAAAGGACAAGCAAATGATCGATTAGTCACGTATTTACCTATGCGTCAACTGATCTAAAACGGCCCTTAACATGAGGTCTGGTTCTAACATGGCCCTGTTCAATTTCTTTTTCGGCCTAAATAATCTGAAGTGGCCCTTCAAAGTTCCAGGTGATATGAAAGTACAAGCTCACGATAAATAGCTAACCTGCTTGTAACCGTAAATTTATAAAGTAACTATTTATATATATATATATATATATATATTAAATAATGCAACAATTTTTTGATATTCAAGTTTGGATTTAATTTCTTAAAAATATGCTAGTCAAAGGTCGCGAGACGGGACGAGGGAGTAACTAGTCCCAAGTCTTTTTGTACCGATTAGACTTGTATGCCCTGTAAACAAGTATCGGTTCTCACAAGTTTTGAAAGCGAGCGGGAATTATGTTAAGCTTGCTTAAACGTGCCTAATTTCACATTAATATGATATTGTCCGCTTTGAACCGAACTCGTACAGATTTATTTTTGGACACATTCCAAAAATCTCATACTAATGAAGTTATCTAGCCTCTTATACCCTATTGATAAGTGTCATTTTATACCACTTAGAACGACTTAAAATGACTTAAATTGGTGTCTTGAAATCAAGTATTTTGTGTATTTGATGCGTTTTTCTAGTGTTTATGCATTTCAGGGTATTAGTTGCATTTCGGAGGAGGAATCATCAAGAATAAGCCTTGGCATGTGTTCACCATTGCGAGAGGAAAAGAACGGGCAGATTACGGCGAAGAAACGGAGCAAACCTGGAATTTTTCCAGTAGGGTCCTGCGCGGCCGCTCAGCCCGCGCAGAAATGCTGAGCGGCCGCGCAGGGTCGGGGAAAAAGCTGAATTATTTTAGACTTCTACTTCTGTTTGTCTTCTAACTTCTATGTAATCTGAGTTTTATGGGACTATTATATAAGTAGATTTGAGACGTTTTCATAGAGAATATGAAGGAGATTATGTTTTAGATTGTGTTTGGCGCAAGAAGCGAAGGAGATAAGGAAGAAGAGCGATTTAGCACACTGCAGCGAAGAGGAAGCATATTTTCTTGTGATTCTTGTTTCGTTGTAACGTTGGATGCTAGTTTTCTTGCTTTGACTTATTCACTCTTGTGACGTACTCTGTTTTAATATAATTAGTTTAGTTATTATTTTCTTGTGTTGTTTATCATGATTTCATATGAACCCATGATGGCGATAAGTTCTATTATGGGCTAATCGTGATCATGGGGTTGCAACGGATTTATTATGGAATTCTTTAGTTAATTGTTTAATACTTTTGTGTGTGATGATTGCATGATATCTAGTATTGGTTGTGCGTATTCGTCTTATGTGCGTCGCGAACATATAAGATAGGGTGTTAATCTCTTGTGAAGCGACGGTGGATCTTGAGATTTAGAACTTGCTATGCTAGCATAGGTTCATGTACGTTGTGCATGATTAGTGGGTAACTCTAACAGTTTTATTTGCCCTATGTAATCAAAAGGAATAACTTGTGCTTAAATCGTTGTGTTGTCAATTTCTGTAGACATATAGGAACTCAACATGATTGATGACTATTCAACTTCTATCTAATTGTGGATGCTTGGTAGAATAGTATTAGTACAATGAAAGTTGGCTTTTATCAGTTTCGTGTTATTCGATTAATGTCATCACTGTCACATGCTAAAGATAATAACAATGGCTATAGAAGGAAGTAATAATGAAGTTGTGATCTCATGAGTGTTTTATTATTGATAAATTGAAGTGTTAGTTAAGTGGTTAATTAAGTAGTTAATTATAATTAATATTTAATCAACAATTTTAAGTGTTATTATCTTAACATTGAGAAGTAGTCATACATTGGTGAGTGAGTTTAATTAGACAATAACTTAGTCTGAGTCTCTGAGGGAACGAACTAGAAAGTATTCTATATTACTTGCGAACGCGTATACTTGTGTGAATATTAGTGCATGTTTTCGCCCTAACAAGTTTTTGGCGCCGCTGCCGGGGAGGCACCCATGAATTGTTGTTACAGGAACCCTTAGAAGTTAATAACCTATCCAAAAACACAAAAAAAAAATCATAAAACAGGGGCTGAAAAAATTTTTTCCAGAGACCATCTACGCGCCCGCGCAGCTTGCTGCGCGCCCGCGCAGAAATGCTGAGGGCGGCCGCGCAGGGGTCGAGTTTCCAGAAATTTTTTCAGTTCAGAAAAAAAAAAAAAAACAAAACACAAAAACCCATCACAGCCCATAAACCCACGAATTCTTTTCCCATTACCCCATGATTTATCCCTCAACCCCACTCCTAATCTAATTTAACCTACTCCACATCCTATATATACATACACCTATCCCACATATCTCCCACAAACTTCCTACACTTAAACCCTCTCATAAACATCAAAAATCAGTTCTTACACACTTTTATTCACAAATCAATGGCACCCAAGAGAGCACGCACTATTGACAGCAGTAGCACAGTTCCTACTGCTGATTCATCAAGGGGTACTGCTGCAAGGCCTCAGTTAACTGACAGAGCTGTGGAGGAGGAGTACACTAGGCTGTTGGGGAAGCCGATTCTGAAGGAGAGGGGGTTTTACCATCAGGGAGGGATGGTGAGTTGTTGCCCATGATTGCAGAGAAGGGGTGGATAGCTTTTTGTGAGTCACCCGAAGCAGTACCGATGAGTGTTGTTCGCGAGTTCTACGCGAACGCGAAGGCTGAAAAGAATGGGTTTTCTGTAGTTCGTGGGCTGACGGTTGATTATCATCCTGCGGCGATTCGCCGTGTGATTGGACAGCGAGAGAGGAAGCCCGAGGAGGAGAACTGGAATGAAAAGACTGCTGAGGATTTTGACTTGGATTTGATTTGTGCGACTCTCTATCGACCGGGCACAGTTTGGAACCGCAGTCCAGCCAATAATGAGTATCGTCACTTTCCGGCGATCGCCATGAACAGGTATGCCCGTGCATGGAATGCATTTATATGTGCTAATATTTTGCCTTCTTCACATGCACACGAGGTCACAGTTGAGAGAGCACAGTTGTTGTGGGGAATTCTGAATGAGGAATACTATGTGGACCTTGGTGAGTTTATCTACCAAGGAATTCTAAAGTTTTTGAGGGGAGCAAAGCATATGAACATCCCTTATGCATCCACGGTTACGAAGCTATGCCGAGCAGTAGGAGTGAACTGGCCAGCTCATGAGCAGTTGCAGTTGCCAGCAGCTCCGATAGATTCTGGCACTCTGAATGGGATGCAGGAGTGGACCAGTGGTGAGCCTGAGGAGCATGGGCTGGGTTATCATCTTCCAGGAGGACGTCCAGCACGAGGTGCTACTATGGCTAGGCCAGGGCGTGGTGAGGCTGGTTCTTCGAGAGCTCAGGAGGGTGCTGGGATGGGTGATGCCCAGTATAGGAGGCTTTCACGGTGGATGGATGCCATGTATGAGACGCAGAGCAGGTTTGCTCAGGAGCTCACTCTTGCGTTAGGGACTGCTTTTCGAGGCCTTGGAGCTGATATCCAGTGACCAGTTTTGGTGAGGACTCTGCATACCCGCCGCCTGATACTCCACCCACTGAGGGTGATGATGATGATGACTCCGAGTAGGTATACCCTGTGTTCCTTTCTACTACCTTCACTGGGGACAGTGAAGATTTTAAGTTTGGGGGTGGTAGTTAAGGAATATTTTGTGTGTGTCATATAGCTGCATATTCATGATAGTTAGTTCATATAGTTGCATAATTTTTGCCATATAGTTTTTTTTTATATAGCTTTATTTGTTTGTCATATCATATAGCTCATGCATATACCATGATCCCTTTTGCAATGATTTATCTACTGAATTGCGATATTGATGCGAGTGTAGTGATAGCATTAAAGTGATATTAAGTTGTGTAGGTTGATATGCATGCTAGAAGCACTTGTATTTTCACTAAGTCTTAGAGAATGCTTAAGGGCTAGATTGTTGTTATGATCTGATTATTTTCGAGGATAATCTATTTATTATGCTTAGAATTTGATAATAGGTTCTTAGTGGTAAAGGCATGAAAAAGAAAAAAAAATGGAGTAAAAATGGAATTTGTTGCTAGTTGTGGCTAGGCGTCAAATGGCTAGTAGTCGGCTCGCATGTTATGCGAGTAGTCTAGGGTTGAGCAAGATGGAGCGAAACGCACTTGCTCAGAAAAGAAAAAAAAAATATTTTTGCATAATTGATCAAGAGTGGGCTCTTTGGTATTCGAGTTATTAATTTCTTAGGGGACTTTGTGCCTAGTGACCTAAGGCTTTTAGAGTCTGGGATCCGCTAATCTAACGCTCGTTACATGGATACCATTGTATAAGTCTTTTATGGACCTCACTCATTGCACGGTCAAATAAGCATTTGAGTTGTAAATAAAAAGCACGATTCCGTAGTAAGCTCCAGAGTTCTTGTAGTGTTGTATATCACTTTGTGCCTAGAATTTTTATTCTTTGTATAATCGTAGGATTGCCTTGAGGATAGTCTAGTCATAGTAATTGGTCTAGTTCCGAAGCATATCTGTTAAGCATTTGCACACACCACGTTTCTGGCTGTATGTCCGTTTGCATGAGTTTATTGATCTTTAGTGTCTAACTGTATTCGTTGAGACGTGACAATTTGGTTGGTTAATTATAGTAAGGGGATCGTTGCATTTTCATATAGATTGCATTCATGCATATTTTTATTTGTTTTGAGTCTGTGATGCTTGAGGACAAGCATCGATTTAAGTTTGGGGGTGTGATAAGTGGCATTTTATACCACTTAGAACGTCTTAAAATGGCTTAAATTGGTGTCTTGAAATCAAGTATTTTGTGTATTTGATGCGTTTTTCTAGTGTTTATGCATTTCAGGGTATTAGTTGCATTTCGGAGGAGGAATCATCAAGAATAAGCCTTGGCATGTGTTCACCATTGCGAGAGGAAAAGAACGGGCAGATTACGGCGAAGAAACGGAGCAAACCTGGAATTTTTCCAGAAGGGTCCTGCACGCCCGCGCAGCAATGCTGAGCGGCCGCGCAGCAGCCTTGCGCGCCCGCGCAGAAATGCTGAGCGGCCGCGCAGGGTCGGGGAAAAAGCTGAATTATTTTAGACTTCTACTTCTGTTTGGCTTCCAACTTCTATGTAATCTGAGTTTTATGGGACTATTATATAAGTAGATTTGAGACGTTTTCATAGAGAATATGAAGGAGATTATGTTTTAGATTGTGTTTGGCGCAAGAAGCGAAGGAGATAAGGAAGAAGACCGATTTAGCACACTGCAGCGAAGAGGAAACATATTTTCTTGTGATTCTTGTTTCGTTGTAACGTTGGATGCTAGTTTTCTTGCTTTGACTTATTTACTCTTGTGACGTACTCTGTTTTAATATAATTAGTTTAGTTATTATTTTCTTGTGTTGTTTATCATGATTTCATATGAACCCATGATGGCGATAAGTTCTATTATGGGCTAATCGTGATCATGGGGTTGCAACGGATTTATTATGGAATTCTTTAGTTAATTGTTTAATACTTTAGTGTGTGATGATTGCATGATATCTAGTATTGGTTGTGCGTATTCGTCTTATGTGCGTCGCGAACATATAAGATAGGGTGTTAATCTCTTGTGAAGCGACGGTGGATCTTGAGATTTAGAACTTGCCATGCTAGCATAGGTTCATGTACGTTGTGCATGATTAGTGGGTAACTCTAACAGTTTTATTTGCCCTATGTAATCAAAAGGGATAACTTGTGCTTTAAATCGTTGTGTTGTCAATTTCTGTAGACATATAGGAACTCAACATGATTGATGACTATTCAACTTCTATCTTAATTGTGGATGCTTGGTAGAATGGTATTAGTACAATGAAAGTTGGCTTTTATCAGTTTCGTGTTATTCGATTAATGTCATCACTGTCACATGCTAAAGGTAATAACAATGGCTATAGAAGGAAGTAATAATGAAGTTGTGATCTCATGAGTGTTTTATTATTGATAAATTGAAGTGTTAGTTAAGTGGTTAATTAAGTAGTTAATTATAGTTAATATTTAATCAACAATTTTAAGTGTTATTATCTTAACATTAAGAAGTAGTCATACATTGGTGAGTGAGTTTAATTAGACAATAACTTAGTCTGAGTCTCTGAGGGAACAAACTAGAAAGTATTCTATATTACTTGCGAACGCGTATACTTGCGTGAATATTAGTGCATGTTTTCGCCCTAACATCAGTTAAGAGAGTTAATTGATCAACTTTACCAACTAATAGTTAGTTAAATGGAAATCGATTCCAATTAGATTGAGTCAAGCTCTAACATGATTTCCAGATCCGAAATCAAAGCGATAAGAAATTTGGAAAAAGTAACGTCGTTAACATAAATTGAAGGCTTAGTTCAATTAGCGTGATGTTACTACAACCAGGTGCAAGGTTTGATCCAGAAGAATACACTCTTTTCGTTGAATAAGAGGAACATGAAGTTACTGGTACATGCTAGTAAGAATAATTTTTTTAAGAACTGAAGGTTCAAGATAAAGAAAAGGGATTATATCATCTGCAATAGCGTTCCAGGAAGGACTTGGATGTTTACCCATATCGAATGACGAATTAATGAAAGATTTAAATGTACATTTATTTTGAATGGCGATTGAATGGAAGTTGTTGTAGAATAATGGAAAGCTCGCAAATTCAACCACCCAATGAAAGACAGAAATTGATGAAGTCCGCATGTGAACTCAGGAAAAATAGATGATGGTCAATGAAGAGAAGTCAAACACGCGATATGTGATACGTCAAGAAAGGCTAAGAAAATAGCTACCGAGGAAATTTGATAACTCTGTTAGTAAGAATTTAAATAGTACAAATAAAAGCCTTCATTCCAGTGTGAACTTCAGAAATGACCTATCCAATAATAAACAGAGTAATATTACTAAGAAAAAAAATTCGTTATGTATGAAAAAAAAAGATAATGAATAATGAGAATGAAGAACTAATCAAGACAAGAAGTGGAATCAAAAGGATGATAAAGAAATTTTATAAAATAATCCAGAAAATAAGCAAGTTGGGAACGTTGGTTGTGCCAAAACTATTAGGAGAATGAGGTGAAACGTCGATAGTTGGAGATAGGAATTCGTTCCAAAAATGTGTGTAAACAGGGATAATTAAACAAAGGTATTAATGGCAAACTGCTAAAGAAAAACGTTACCATAAATCTCATGTTGGAATTCTTTAAAACTAAAGTGAAGTCCCGGAGGTTCGAACAAATGATTTACCAAGGATACCTCAGGGAAGGAGGTAAGAATTTCTCTTCAGTTACTGTACAGAGTCAAGCTGGTGTCAAAAGCCCTGTATCGTCTAACTCAACAGGGATAAAATAATAAGTGAAGGAAAACTTCCGAAATATGGAATGAAAGAATAATGAAATAAAGTGTATTTTGCGCTGTGCACAAAAGCCGTCATGGAAAAAAAAGAGAATGAAAGTATAAGGTCCTGCGTCGATTATCAGAAATTATAAGATTGAAGATTAAGTGAACACAATGTACCAGGAGTAGTGGGATAGTATGATTGTATTTATTGATAACATCCTCGTTAATTCAAGGACTAAGGAAGACCAAGTTGAACGCCTGAAGATATGCTTGCGAAGAGTTGAAAAATAGCAACTGCAGTTTAATCTCCAAAGATATGAATTCTGGTTATAATGGATTAGGAGCTATGATTGCTTGGTTGACTACCAACCGGGAAAGGTCCATTTAGGGACAGATGTTCTGAATAGAAAGAAAAGAGTGGATACCATTAAGATTGTTGAGAAATGGTTAAAAGAGTTGGAAAAATTAGAAATTGAAGAATAGGTCCTGATCCGTCTTCTGGGTTATGCTGATACTTACTTTGTTGTTGAATATCAAAGGTGGTATTAATGCAGATGATTGATGTTGACTTCAGTATGGGACATTGTGAGCATCAAAGTTCGTATTGATATCTAATTTGATATGACAACAAAATGAGTATTAGTACCAAGAGACCGGGTTTTGAATAAAGTTATGATTCATTCCGTTCCAAATTAATATTTCCTTTCCGGTAGTAGCAGATTCTCGCTCGATGAATCTACTTGTTAGTGATTGAAAAGAAATAGAAGTATGCTACTAAGTGGTGAGTAAATGCAATTGCCGAAATTTTTCTTTTTAGCTTTTGAATAGATGTAGAACATTTCGAAGCATCCAACGTCATGAGCTCAGGACATCGGGTGCAGACGAATAGAAAATGCAAGAAACCGACTAAAGATTCTCGAATACGATTGGAAACGATCATATGTCAATTTAACCGAACAGAAAGAGACATGATAAGTAAAGAAGAACAGTCAGTGAAAATAGAAATTTCATGAACAGGAACTATTAGAATTGGAAAGAAAAGAAGGTTAGTGTAAATTAAGTTAGTCCTTTGAAACAGTAAGATAGATAGAACGATTGTGAATGAGTTGGTCTTGTTGTTCACAGGTGTAACGAGTCCATAAGGCATTTATGTGTGATGACTATGAAGAGTAATTTAGCTCCAAATATGTGAAATAAAGATTGAGTTAGGGGTTGCATGAGCAACTGATAAATCTAATGACGGTAGGAGACCGTTGAAACATGATTAAAGTAGTGAGTCCTGAGAAATTTTAAGTAGATACTCGAAGTGTATCAGTGTCTGTTCTTTAACATGATTCTGAGGACAGAATCCTTTTAAGGGGGAAGGATGTAACGTCTGGGAAATATTATGTAATTATTTTTCTTAATAAATAATTATTATGTGATTTTTATGTGAATTTTGGTGAATTATTTGATGATGGATAATAATATTTGGATGTTTATTTCTGATAAAAGTGAGATATTTTAATTTCCAATTATCCAGAATTAAATCTAGATAATTTTGGTATTTTTCCGGTAATTTTTGGATTATCATATGATTTTATAAGAATTTATAGAATTAATAATGATTATTTTACATAATTATAAAATTAATTTTTAGAATCAGAAATCGTCTCACTTCAATCATTTTTGCGTTTTTACAACCCGAAACTCTTCCGAAAACTCCTTCCTAACCAAATCTGATAATTCTGAACACTTTTCATGTTTTGACTTTCTCGATCCGGGGTACGGTTTGACCTGTATGAGTCCCGGTGTGAAATTTTCGATACGCAAATCATTGTATAGTCCGATAAAAATCCATATTCTCAAAAGGTGAGACATTATTACCCTATTTTGGTATAAAGTATTTTATAGGAGACTCTGTTTTGAGAATTATCCAAATTTGGTATTAAAATTGTATCGTCTTTTCAGTTACTTAGCGGCTAAGTAATCTATTCTCGGATCCAATATGTAAAGGTAATTATCGAATTATTAAATAAATAAAATATGTGATAGTTCTGTCAGCCGTGTGTTGCTTTATTATTAATTGTCTGTAATTTGTTCAAATCAAGGATTAATTTTATAATTAATTATTGATCTTAAAATTATTTTTTTTGTTTTATAATTTTACTTATAATTTTAGAAGTTTATAAAATTTAGAAATTAATATTTTGTTGATCATTTTTTAATGATTCTCTGAATTGCATTTAATCGTAAAATCAATATTTAATTCTAGAATATCTCAAAAATAATGAAAATTTTATTTTATTGACTTTTAAATATTTCAAGAATTTTAAAATTCTTTGGAAATTTTCTCGCTTTTATTTAACCACATGTGTATTTGTTAAATGATTAAATGCGAGTCTGATGTGCGATTTAAAAATGTTTTAAAAATATAATTTTATTAATTTTCAATAATTGGAGATTTTAAGAAATATTCAGCATTATTTATAATTATTTTATATATAGATATTCGATGAATTTTGCACGCGATGCGTAATAACACATTCGCGATTCAGGAGCGAGACGAAATAACAACGAAAATAAAAATAACGAATCAAAAGAAGGAAAAATAGATATAAAACCTAATTTTACCCCTAAATTATTCCCACCCCCTCCCCTGTTACATCGGTCTCTCCTCTCTCCCTCAATCGATCTATCTCTTTCCCCTCTCCTTTCTTTCTCTCTTTTCCCAGTTCTGTCTCCCGATTTTCCGGTTGTTTCCGGCCGCCGTTGCTCTATTTTTCTGGTAAGCCGGCCGTCCTGTTCCTTTTTGGCAATCTGTGTTTTATTACTATTTTAATTCGTTGGTTCTTGGATTACATACATATATATACGCTTGTATGTGTATCTCAGTTGGGTTTGGGTACAGTGCTCCTGTTTTCATCTTTATAATCGCTGCCCCTCACCGTTTTCCGGTGAGGATGGTGGCGATGACTGTTAGTTACTGTATGGTCGTGTTTTGTTGCCCCTGTGTTGTGGGTTCTATGTTTTTTTGGCCCCTTGCGCGTGTACGCGCGTGTGGTGGCGGTGGTTCGAAATCTGTTGGGTTTGGTTATGTTTGTTTGAATGGTTTAATTGAATTACTCGAATATTTTTACTGAAATTCTCGAATGAAATAATTGATTAGTTTGTGAAATAAATTATACGATGTTGCGAGATTTAATTGATAATTATCGGTGAAATTTACGTAGGATGCCCGATATAACGGGAACCCGTAAATTTTATCACCGTCGGCAATGAGCCTCGGCGAGCCGACAGTGGACTATGATGATACGATCTGATTACTACGATTTAAAACACACAATACGAATAAAAATTGTAAAATACGGTTTAAAACATAAAAATATGGATGATAATGATTAATAATTATATTTAATTAGTATTGGAGAATTTGTGAAGTGACGTTGTTAATTAAAGTTGGTGATTGGATTTTTGAATTGCGATTGGCTGTGTTGTGATTGATTTGATGTCGGGATGTTCGACGGGTAGGCCGATAAACAAAGGAGACGCTACCCGATTTTCGGGAAATTAATTCTGAAAATACAGGAACGTAATCTATAGTTATCAGAGATGTCGAATAACCATATACAATTATATTATATGAACTTGACTGCGATTGAGACTAGATAATTTATAAATAATCGATTACCCTGTTTTTCGAAACGACGAGTATACGTATTATCTGAAAATAAATACCGAACCGAGTTTCAAAGATGTGAACCATAATTGCTATGTTTATTTCGATAATACATATAAATACGAATTCGGTGATAAAACCGTATGTGTAGAATAGGATAACGATTTGATGTTAAGCTTAAGCGGTTATCTGAATTAGGGTATTTCAACCCAGTAGGTTTTAGACGGAAGACCCGAGATTTGACATCGGACTAGGAACGATCTAGTGAGTAGACGTCGAGATCAATGAAGTTCCAACTGAAGGGTCTGAATGTTGGGATCGTATCCAGAATAGGATAGTAGTTTGACGATAAAGCCAAATGATCAAAGTCGAACCAAAGTCGATAGCTGTTAAAGTTTATTGAGGCAAGTATTCCTGAATTTTCTTTAAATACTGCAAGTATTCTTGATTTTCTTTTAAATTACTGCAAATATTTATTCATTCCTATTCTAAGTTCAGAATAGTTAAATGTTTTACATTTCGCTGCAATTACTCTGATTATGCATGTTCTTTTATTCTTGTTCCTGTAATTCGATTGCTCTCTTGAGCGAATACCCATTCTTTCGGGTTATTTGCAAACCGTGAATTGGGATGTTTTGAATTCAAAATGATTTGACATCAAAACACTCTACAGGCTGGATAGTGATATTTTGGGGATTGAGTTTTACTTAATCCTGAGGACCGGGATGACTGGTGCCTCGAGATGGGCCATAGTGCCTGGGGACCCGACTAGATCTATATATTGAGATATAGATCTGCATTATATTCTGACTAATCAGCAGAATATAGATGCGAACTAGTGTCCATTCTAATTTGTTGTTGATCGCCATTAACGACATTCTCTCTCGAATGGTTTTATGATTCCAAAACCGGACAAAACCCTGACTCAGGAGATGAATCGGGGAATCGCTTGTCATTTTTGGATTTTAGTTAAAGGCTGATGACAACCAACATTTATTCACTCACTCAAAACAAATAGAATTGTTAAAATTGTTTTAAGATTTTGTCCGGAAGTTTTCGTTGAAATTAATGTTTGAAACTCTAATTATATACTTGTTGGGCATTTTTGGCTCACTCTTGCTTTGTCAATTCTTATTTCTTGCCAGATACAGATGATGATAAAAATGAATAGCTTAGATAGACAACAGAAGTTCGAGAAATCTCCGCTGCGAGAGGTTGAAAAAGTTAGAAGAATATGACACGAGCATTAGTTCAAAGGTATTTATACTTGTATTTTAGTTATTGTGAGTTGTGAAGGGTTAGATTCTTGTTTCATACCATAACCTGTAAACGATCCGGATTCAAGGGGTTAATTGAATATTCATTTGTTTTATGTAAAGATTATTTAGTGATACCAAATCTATACCCCGGATTTGGGTTGTTACATCCGTTGTGTTATGCTTACAAACTGTAAGTATACTCGATGGATAATGTTTAGAAAATTAACGGCTAAGATTTAGACAATTCGATGGATGAGAAAAACAGTTATCCGTCAAGTTATAAAAATTCCATAAAAATAATTGATTTTATTAACAAATTGTATTCCGACGGATGATCGAACTCGATGGATAATGATCATCCGTCGGGATGTTAATTTTGACTTAGCCAAAACTTCATCCAGAACTGAAAAATAATTAAATTTCTGGATGCTTTACAACTTACAAAATATTTGAAAAGATTCAAGAGTAATTAAGCATACCTAACTCACTTACCAACCTTGAAAAGGTGGATTCATCCAATGGCTTGGTAAATATATCTGCAAGCTGTTTTTCACTTGGAACAAAATGTAGTTCCATAGTACCATTCATTACATGTTCCCTTATGAAGTGGTACTTGATGTCTATGTGCTTTGTTCTTGAATGTTGTACTGGATTCTCAGTTATGGCAATTGTACCTGTATTGTCATAGAAAATAGGAATTCTTTCCATTGCAGACCATAGTCTAGCAATTGGTTTTTCATCCACAAAATCTGTGCACAGCAACTGTCAGCAGCAATATATTCAGCTTCTGCTATAGAAGTAGAAACTGAATTTTGCATTTTACTGAACCAGGACACAAGCTTGTTTCCTAGAAATTGACAGGTTCCTGTTGTACTTTTTCTATCAATTCTACAACCTACATAGTCTGCATCTGAATAACCTGTTAGATCAAAACCAGAATCTTTAGGGTACCAAATGCCAAGTTTTAGTGTACCTTTGAGATATCTGAAAGTTCTCTTAATAGCAATTAAATGAGATTCTCTAGGATCAGCCTGAAATCTAGCACAAAGACATGTAGCAAATATTATATCTGGCCTATGAGCTATTAAGTATAGAAGTGAGCCAACCATGCCTCTATAACTTAAAATGTCCACATACTTTTCAGTAGTGTTTAATTCAAGTTTAGTTGCAGTGGCCATGTGAGTTTTTGCAGATGTTCAATCCATTAGTTCAAACTTCTTTAAAAGATCATAAATGTATTTAGTTTGACTAATGAATATTCTGTCACTAACTTGCTTAACTTGCAAACCAAGAAAGTAAGTTAGTTCTCCCATCATGCTCATTTCATACTTACTTTGCATAAAATTTGGCAAACTTTTTGCAAAGTTTTTCATCTATAGAGCCAAAAATAATGTCATCTACATAAATTTGAACAAGTATGCTAGAGCCATTAACATTTCTAAAGAATAAATTTTTGTCTATAGTACCTCTAGTAAAGTGATTCTCTAAAAGAAACTTTGACAAAGTGTCATACCATGCTCTAGGTGCTTGCTTCAATCCATAGAGTGCTTTCAAATGATAGTATACATGATCAGGTAGATTTGGATCTTCAAAACCAGGAGGCTGACTGACATAGACTTTCTCCTCCAAATCTCCATTTAGAAAAGCACTCTTGACATCCATTTGATAGACCTTGAAATTGGCATGGGCTGCATAGGCTAAGAAGATTCTGATGGCTTCAAGTCTTGCAACAGGAGCAAAGGTTTCATCAAAATCTATTCCTTCTTGTTGACAATAGCCCTTAGCAACCAATCTAGCTTTATTCCTGACTATTATGCCATTTTCATCCATCTTGTTTCTGAATACCCATTTGGTGTCTATTGGATTCTTTCCTTTAGGCTTGGGTACCAGCTTCCATACATTGTTCCTTTCAAATTGGTTTAGCTCCTCCTGCATAGCTAAAATCCAATCAGGATCTAACAAAGCTTCTTCTACCTTCTTTGGTTCTTCCTTAAATAGGAAATTGCTATATAGACATTCTTCTTGAGTTGCTCTCCTTATTTAAACTCTAGAAGATACATCACCAATGATGAGCTCAAAGGGGTGATCCTTTGTCCATTTTCTTTGTTGAGGTAGATTAGCTCTAGATGAAGAGGCCTCATTATTGTCTTGATGTGTAATTGAGTTTTGATTATTAGAAACTCCCCCTGAGTTTGTATATCTATGATTTGAGAAAGAGGAACTTTCCGTAAGTGATTTATTCTGACTTTAAGCTTCTTTTGATGACCCGACGGATGGTGTATTTTGAGTTCCGACGGATGAAGCTGACTGTCTCCCGATGGATGATGCAGATTGTCTATCGACGGATGAAGCATTTTATAACTCGATGGATGTTGAGTTATTAGCTTCATTGGTTGTAGATTTTTCTGAACTATCCTTAGTTGTAGTTTCTTGATCACTTTCATCATCACTGTCATCACTAACCATCTCCACATTGTCAAATTTGAGGCTCTCATGGTAATTTCCATCTTGTAGTCCTTCAATCTTTTTATCATCAAACACAACATGTATTGATTCCATAACAATGTTGGTTCTCAGATTGTAGACTCTGTATGTTTTACCAACAACATATCCAACAAAAATTCCATCATCTGCTTTAGCATCAAACTTCCCATTTTGATCTGTTTGATTTCTCAAGATATAACATTTGCAGCCAAAGACATGAAGAAAATTTAGAGTTGGCTTCTTGTTCTTGAACAATTGGTAGGGAGTCATGCATTTTGCTTGATTAACCAAAGAAATATTCTGAGTGTAGCATGCAGTATTTACAGCTTCAGCCCAGAAGTATGTTGGTAACTTTGATTCTTCAAGCATTGTCCTTGTAGCTTCAATAAGTGATCTGTTCTTTCTTTCTACTACTCCATTCTGTTGTGGAGTTCTTGCTGCTGAAAACTCATGCATAATCCCATTCTCTTCATAAAATGTTCTCATGACAGAATTCTGGAACTCAGTTCCATTGTCACTCCTGATTCTTCTAACTTTGAAATCAGGATGATTGTTGACTTGCCTTATGTGATTGATGATGATTTCACTAGCCTCATCTTTAGACTTTAGGAAATATGTCCAAGAGAACTTTGAGAAATCATCTACAATTAATAGGCAAAATCTTTTCTTTGAGATGGATAACAAATTGACTGGTCCAAACAAATCCATGTATAGCAGTTGCAAAGGTTCTTCAATTATTGAATCAAGCTTCTTTTTGAATGATGCTTTGATTTGCTTTCCTTTTTGGCAAGCATCACACAGTCCATCCTTAGAAAACTCCACTTGAGGAATACCTCTTACCATTTCTTTCTTTACAAGCTCATTCATGGTCTTGAAGTTTAGATGGGATAGCTTCTTGTGCCATAGCCAACTTTCATCTTGACTTGCTTTACTGAGAAGACAAGTAACATATTCTGCATTTGATGAGTTGAAGTCAGCTAGGTACACATTTCCTTTTCTCACTCCAGTGAGAACCACTTTGTTGCTCCTCTTGTTTGTCACAACACAGGCTTCTGAATTGAAGGTTACTGAATTGCCTTTGTCACAAAGTTGGCTGATACTCAGCAAATTGTGCTTGAGACCATCCACTAAGGCAACCTCCTCAATGATGACATTGTCTTTTGAAATCAAGCCATATCACACAGTATAACCCTTGCTGTCATCTCCAAAGGTAATACTTGGGCAAGCTTTTTTCTTTAACTCTGTGAGCAGGGTAGAATCTCCAGTCATGTGTCTTGAACATCCACTATCCAAGTACCACAGATTCTTTCTGTTTCCCTGCACACATTAAAATCAAATCAAGTTGATTTTGGTACCCAAGTTTCCTTGGGTCCAGCCTTGTTAGCTTTCTTCTTTTGTATCTTAGGTTTGATCTCATTTGACTTGGGGATATCAGATTCATCCTTAGTCATTTGAGTTGGACCTTTGAAACTATTCATTAAAACAGAATTAACATGCACATTTTGATTAACAGGAAATAACATGCTATTTGCAGACATGTTATTCCAGTAGGGCATGCTAAGTGACATTTGAGGCATACTAAATGCAGCATAATAAGGATTAGGTGCAAATGGCATATTATCAGATTGTGCATTCATATTCTGTGTAGACATAGCATTCATAGGCATAGAAGGCATAACACTCATGTTGAGAAAAGAAGGTGGTACAGTCATGGAAGTAGGCATGGCAATTTTGCAATTAACGGACAAATGATTAACACTACCACACTTAACACAAATTTTTCTTGGAGCATACTTATCAGGTTTGTAGTTGTTATGTTTGTTAATCCCTACTTTCCCATTTCTATTGTTTTTCTTTTTAGCCTCTGTTTTAACCTCAATCTTTTCTAGTCTGTCATTCAATTGCTTGATGGACAGATGACCAACATTCACTTTCTTCTCCTTCTTCACTTGACTAGATTCTTCTGACATAAAGTTTTTGGAAACTGATCCATATTTTTCATTTAACTTGGCAAGTTTGGCTTACTCACAGGTTTTCGACAGATAACCTTCTTGATTATCCGACGGATGACTCTCATCATCTGTCGAGTCTACATCTGTTAGCAATCCTTCAACCAAATTGAATTCCAGCTTCTCTTTATTCTTTTTCCAGGCTGCATCACAGAAGAACTCAACACCTTGAACTTTGGTGATTTGAGCATGGCCATCTCTATATGATTTCCATGCCTTAATCACCTCCTGTTCACGATCAAGCTGCTTCTTTAAATTTTTTTCTTTCTTCAAGGACTCAGTTAATTCCTCCTTAGAAATCTTACATTCTATTCTCAATTTTTCAAATTCAATAAACTGAGACTCTAGCACATTATTCCTCTCACTTAAAAACAAATTGTTTTCTTTGATTTTAGCATTTTCCTTAGTGAGGGACTTAAGTGTAACACGTAAATGATATAATTCCGTAGACATGTCATTTATTGCATCATTACACTCAGCTTTAGATAAATATGCAAGGTTAGTGGTGATTACCTGATTACTTGAAGATCTTGTCCCTGTTTCATCAGACATGGCCATTAGAGCTAGATTAACATAGCTGACATCTTCATCCTCATACAAACCATCTGCTGCCCAGTCATTTTCTTGTGTAATAAAAGCTCTTTCCTTTTGTTTGAGCAACTCAAAATACTTCTGTTTATAATCCACCGGCTCAAACTTCTTCTTGCTGGAATCTGACTTTCTACACTCACTGGCAAAGTGCCCTGCCAAGACACATTTGAAACACTTAAATTCTGATTTATCCACCATGTTTCTATTTGGCTTAGCTGCTCCAAAGTTCCTCTTGAACTTGAGCTTGGCAAATCTTCTAGAAAGAAATGCAAGATGTTCATCAATGTCATCCATATCATCTTGGCTCATAGAATCTTCATTTTCTGCTACCAGCCCCTTGCCCTTGTTTTCACAGACCTTTGAAGTGGACTCAACAGCTTCTATCTTCATCTCCTTCTCTTTCTCTAACTCAGCAACCAGTGCAATGGACCCTCATTTCTTTCTCCCTTTCTCCATTCTTTCATCTTTCTCTATTTCAAGCTCATAAGTCTTTAGAATGCCATACAGTCTCTCTAGTGTAAACTCCTTTTATTCTTGTGAATTTCTCAAGGAGACTGTCATTGGTTTCCATTCTTTTGGAAGGGATCTCAAGAATTTGAGGTTAGAATCTTTGGTTTGGTAAACTCTTCCATGCAGCTTCAGAGCGTTTAGTAGCTTTTGAAATCTACTAAAGATATCAGTGAAAGTTTCACCTTCTTCACAGTAGAAATGCTCATATTGCTGAATTAGTAACTGCATCTTGTTTTCTCCAACTTGTTCAGTGCCATCATAAATTATTTGAATGGTGTCCCAAACCTCCTTGGCTGTCTTGCAATTGATGATGTTGTCAAACATGTCACCATCAACTCCATTGAATAAAATATCAATGTCATCCATATCATCTTGGCTCACAGAATCTTCATTTTCTGCTACCAGCCCCTTGCCCTTGTTTTCACAGACCTTTGAAGTGGACTCAACAGCTTCTATCTTCATCTCCTTCTCTTTCTCTAACTCAGCAACCAGTGCAATGGACCCTCTTTTCTTTCTCCCTTTCTCCCTTTCTCCATTCTTTCATCTTGCTCTATTTCAAGCTCATAAGTCTTTAAAATGCCATACAGTCTCTCGAGTGTAAACTCCTTTTATTCTTGTGAATTTCTCAAGGAGACTGTCATTAGTTTCCACTCTTTTGGAAGGGATCTCAAGAATTTGAGGTTAGAATCTTTGGTTTGATAAACTCTTCCATGCAGCTTCAGAGCGTTTAGTAGCTTTTGAAATCTACTAAAGATATCAGTGAAAGTTTCACCTTCTTCACAGTAGAAATGCTCATATTGCTGAATTAGTAACTGTCTCTTGTTTTCTCCAACTTGTTCAGTGCCATCATAAATTATTTGAATGATGTCCCAAACCTCCTTGGCTGTCTTGCAATTGATGATGTTGTCAAACATGTCACCATCAACTCCATTGAATAAAATATTCATGGCCTTCTTGTCCTTCCTGACTGGTTCAATATCAGGATCTAACCATTCATGCCTTGGCTTGGGAACTGATGGCTCATTTCCAGTTGCAGCTCTTATTGGCACATGAGGACCTCTCTCTATGCAATCCACATAGGCCTCATCTTGAGAAATTAAATGAAGATGCATCTTTACCTTCCAGTGATGGTAATTATCTTTGTCCAGAAAAGGAATCTTGACTCCAACATCCTTCTTGTTCATCTTGCTATTTGTTGTGATCTTTAAACTCTTTGTGCTTCAAGAGCTCGCTCTGATACCAATTGTTAGTCCCTAACAATGCAGCAAGAATTACAGGGGGGGGTTGAATGTAATTCTAGTAAACTTTTTCTTGAACTGTAAAATGTTCTAACTCAAACTATATATATAAGTGTTTTGATTTGCAAGGTGCGGAATAACAAGTTAAGTGAATCAAAAACACAAAGTAATAAAAACACAAGCTTTTAAAACTTCTGGTGGATTTGAAAGTATCCACCAGATATGTATATATATATATATATATCGATTTAAGAACTCTGTGAAGAACAAATTGTCTCACAGCTGCTTTACAAGTAAACAAACAAACTACAGAGAAATTCTTAACAGTTACAGCCTTTTCTATTTCTCTTCTAAAAGTGTTTGCTTAGTTATTTGTTTCACTAGCTACACTTGGTTTATATATTACCAAGTTTACATGGTAACAAGACAGGATAATAAAACAAAACTATCGAGTCAAACTCCATGCTGCTTCACTACTCTATTCCAGCATCTTTGAAAAATCTTCTTAACTTGCATGGGAATGGTAATGCTTCTTTATTCTTCATTTCCTGTTAAACAGGCTCCCACATTCCTTTTGTAAACACCCAACACATGTGACTGTGTTGTCACTGTCGACAGATGTTTGAATTGATCATCCGTCGGGTACATGCTTGTCATCCATCGGGTTTCCTTGTTGATCATCCTTCGGGTAGGTTTGTTGATCATCCATCGGGTAGCTATTTGGCACTTGACTTCATTTCACTTATGCAGAATTATAAGACATCTTATATTTACAATTATTCAACCTATTCTGCATATCTAATAATAGTCAACATGACTCATATGCTACTACAAGATCTATACAAAGTTGTTCACAGAAATGTTTTACAATACTTATTGTTACATAAGCTACTCACTCGATGGATGTCAAATCATCATCCGTCGGGACTATATTGAGTCATCCGTCGGGACTATATCTGATCATCCGTCGAGTGCTACATTTTTCACTAAGTTAAATCTACTAAGGTGTTTTGTTAATATAATCATCAAGTTCACAACATATTCCCAACAAGCAGCAAATGGAAATCTGTTGCTTTGAAAGTAAATGATAAAGCTTCAAAAGAAAAGTCTGTCGGAGTTATAAGAAAGAAGAAAAATTTTCCAGAATCAAATACTGATGACTCATCATCAAATCCAGATGATGATACTGATTCTGAAGTTGATGAGAACATGACAGATTCTGATGTCATGCAAATGGCCGCATTGCTGGTTAAGGGCTTCAGGAGGATGCAAATCAGGAAGTCTAAGAATGACATAAGCTTCAGGAAGAAGTTTACTGGAGGTGAAAGGAAGTCAACTGGGAGAAAAGATGGAAAGGACTCTAAAGTTGGAAAGGTAGACATGACAAAGATCAAGTGCTACAACTGTGATGAACCTGGTCACTATGCCACAGAGTACAAGAAAACAAAGCATGATAAAGGGAAGAACAAAGGCCTGATAACATCAAGCAAGAATTGGATGGACTCCTCTGATTCTGAAAATGAAGACATATGCTATGCACTGATGGCTAGTCTTGATGATCCTGCTTCTTCTGAGTCTAAGGTACCAACTTCCTTCTTCTCCTTTAATACTGAAGATATATCTGAATTGAAATCTATTCTTAAATCTCTGCATGGTAATTTTAAGAATAAGACTCTAGAAAATGATAGACTTATAACTGAAATTGAGATCCTCAAATCTAGGAATGAACATTTAGAGTCAGACTTAATAAATCAGATAGATTTGAAGAAATAATGTGAGAGAGCTAAACATACAATAAAGATTCTTGAGGCTAGATACAGTATGTTAGAGATGGATTTAGAAAATGAAAGAAAAACCCTTAAGGCCTGGACTGATTCAGGCAAAAAGGTTCATGAGATGATCTCAAAGAAAAACTGGAATGGAGTAAAGGATGTGGACACTGAAAATGAAATTTCCCTTAAAACTCCTATTAAGTTTATTTCATCAGAAGTTGATGAACCCAAATCCACCTTTGATCAACATCAGTATCACAAGAAAAATTGGTAAGTAATAAATCTCAAAGAAAGGAAAGCAAGGAAACCACTAAGACTGTTAAGAAACAAAAGAACACAAGACTTTTGTCAGCAAAATAATTGAAAAAGAAATTATCAGAGGTTACTGAAAAACCTCAAGTAAAAAGTCCTAAAAGAAATAGGAATGGTAAGCAAAGTATTTCTAAGGATTCAAATTACAAGGTTGTTTCCAATGCTCCTAAAATAACTTGTTTTAACTGTGGGAATACTAATCATCTTTCTATTGATTACAAGAGGAGTAAGAAATTAAAAACTGTTATTCCTGAGTCTGATGTTAGGGGTAGATCATTATTTTATAAACCACAAAATCCCTGTTTTTATTGTGGTAGTAGTTGGCATTTTATACTTGTAGTTCTTATCACAAGCTGTATCACAACTATTATGAACCTTTGCCTAAATTTAATAAAGTTTCTTGTGTGCTTAATTCTCTTGGTTATGCTAAATATGCTTCTGACAAGACAAATCTTGACAAAGGAAAAACTGTCAGAAGTACTCCTGACACATAAAGGCTTAAGTTGTCCAAAAAGAGGGCCCAACAAGTGCGGGTCCTTAAAAATCCTTCTAATTAATTATTCTTCTAATTGCAGGGTAACAAAAAAAATACACTTGTTCTGGATAGTGGATGTTCAGGACATATGACTGAAAATAAATCCCTGCTATCAGAATTTGAGAAGAAGGCTGACCCAAATGTATCTTATGGAGATGGAAATGCAGGACACACTCTGGGATATGGCAACTTGATAATTGGGAAGGTAGCAATAGATAATATAGCTCTGGTGGATGGACTGAAGCACAATTTTCTGAGCATCAGTCAAATCACTGACAGAGGTTAGCATGTGGTATTCTATGACTCACATTGTGAAGTTGTTCATAACAAGTCAAAGAAAATTTTCTTGATAGGATACAAACATGGTAACATATATGAAGCGAGGCTACATGAAAGTCTTGAAAAGGAAGCTACTTGCCTTATCTCTAAGGCTTCAATAGATGTGAGCTGGAACTGGCATAAGAAGCTCTCACATCTCAACTTCAATTCAATCAATGAACTTGCTAAGAAGGAGCTTGTAAGAGGATTACCAAATATGCTATACTCAAGTGATGGTCTTTGTGATACTTGCCAAAAGTCTAAAAAAAGAAGAGTATCTTTCAAAAGAAAAACAAAATTCTCTATTTCTGAGCCATATCACATGCTACACCTGGACCTTTTTGGACAAGTGAACATAATGTCCATCAACAAGAAAAGGTACACACTCGTAATTGTTGATGATTTCACTAGATATACTTGGGTTTATTTTCTACATAGGAAGGATGAAACTCCAGAAATTCTTCTGGACCACATAAGGTAAATTGAAAATGGATCTACTCATAAAGTGAAAATTCTGAGAAGTGATAATGGTACTTAATTCAAGAATTCAAAAATGGAGGAATTCTGCAAGTACAAAGGCATAGAACAACAATTCTCAGCTCCTGTACACCTAAAAAAATGGTGTTGTTGAGAGGAAGAACAGAACCTTGATTGAAGCTGGCAGAACTCTGCTAGAAGAAGCAAAACTACCCACTTCCTTTTGGGCTGAAGCAGTAAACACAACATGTTATACTTGAAAGAGATATATCCTAAGTCCAATCATGTATGAGGATTTAGGAATAACTTTTATGTAATCTGTTTTGATTTCATTGATATTAATAAAAAACTTGTTTTGTTTTTATTGCGGACTCTATCTATTTTAAGTGTTTAAATAAGATATACCACATTTTAGAGTAAAGCTTTTTATGGATTGTGATGAGATCATAATAATGAGACCTAAAAGATGATAACTCTAAACTCAAATAGTTCCTGGTCGTAGGATTACTAACTGGTAATTAATAATTCACAAATATCGGTACATACTATGCTTGCTTCATTATGAAGGATGTCTGTTCTCATAGACATTTGTGTGGTGACACTATAGCCAGTATGTAGGTGCTTATTATAGAATAAGTTCACTGAACATGACTCACACAGCTGAACAACTGATGGAGTTCACTCACGTGTTAGCAGTTGTTCACATAGTGATAGTTATATAAGTATCCTTAGACTGAGGTCATCATAGTCATCTTGTGTACACTAAACTATGCTTTGGTTTAGTTCTTAGTCTCCAGAGACAATTATAAGGGCTCTACTGGGTATAGGAATTTGTACACGAAGATATTGTATGATCAATAAAGGATCTACCCCTTCTAGTGAAGGAAGAGAATGTTCAATGCTGAACCACTTATGCTAGTTCAGGAATCTCTGGCCAGAGTGAATGAAATTAGAAAGGAGTTTCTAATTTACATTAAATAGAACTAAACATAGTGAATGGGAAAGCAAGTGATTAAATAAGATATGCTTGACACAAGTTCCATGCCTTGTATTTAATCATGACATTGCAGGGTAGAAGGAATTAATTGTATGGTAAATACTCACTGAATAGGTTCTTGGTATTCTAAGCAGTGAATTCGTATTATCCGGATAGTCGCGATATGCTGAGAAGTATCCCTCACGATGTAGAATAAATATGATTAATTAATTAATCATATTTAATGAATTAAAGAATTTATATAAATAATGATAAAATAGTTTTATTATTATTTATTTCTACTACCGGCTTAATATTGAACCTACAAGGTCACACCATAAAAGAGAATGGTTTAATGGTGGAGGAATTAATTAATAATGGCTGATAATTATTTATTTATGAAATAAATAATTAATTGGTAAATTTAATAATTAATTAAATGAGATTTAATTGATTATAAATTAATTAAGAAAAAGTTCTTAATATTATTAATTAAGTACTTAATTTTTGGAAATTAAATCAAGTGAGAGAATTATTTCTAAGTGTTTAGAAAAAGGATTAATAATTAGAAGGTGTTTTAATTATTAGTGAGAATAATAAAGGGTTAATAATAATAATATTTTATGGGAAAATTTTCAGCTGAAAATTTTGCCTATAAATATACTATTATAAACCCTATTTTTGCCTCAACCTAAAAATTCACAAAACCCTAATTCTCTCCACCTCCTCCTCCTTCATTATATCAATTTCTTGGTGGATAGCGGTGGAGTGCTACACACTTGAGGAGCAGCTGCTAGGGATCTCCGCTCGTAGTTTTTGGATCGCTTTTAAAGGTTAGAAATCGATCTCATATGTTTTAATCACGATTTGTATGCTTTTATTTGGATTTTATATGTGTAAAATTGTTTTACCATGCTTCCTTGATGGATAAAATCCAACAATGGTATCAGAGTATAGGTTGTATGCATATAGATCTGTGGTAAAAATTTCAGAATTTTATGTGCTTGTATGAATTAATTATGATTTTTACAAGTTATATCATGGATTAATTATGACTGATTAAAAATCGTTTCTCAGAATTATTTTGACTGTAGATCTGGGTTCTACAAGTGTTGTAGATCGTCTGGGTATTTGTTTCATAATTTTATGATGTATGGATTAATTCTTATGAATTTTTGAAGTTGTTTTAATTAAAATTCATAATTAAATATATGTATATATAGTATATATATATTTGTTTTGCTGAAGAATAATTCTGCTGTACTGAGTTTTAATGGTGGCATGGAAAGAGAGAACGCATGTTTTTCTGTGCGAAGAAAAGCGGCGGCGACAGTCTGAAACGGGCAGAGGAGCGCGCGTCTGGCATGCGCGCGTGGGGCACACGCGCTCGTGTGTCACGCGCGGCGCGTGTCAGACACGCGCGGTTAATGGTCAGCCCTGTGTTGACGTCATCAGATGACGTCATGCTGACGTCAGCTTAGGGTTTAGGGCGCGTGAATCGCGTGTGCGCGTGGGGCGCGTGGATGAATGTCAAACACGCGCCTGACAGCGCGTGTGCGCGTGTCGGCGCGTGGAATTTCTTCTCAGGGCACGTGAGGGCGCGTGGCTTGTCAGAATGAGGCATTTTTGGTGCCGTTGGATTCGTCTTTTCGAGACGCATCTAATGGTATATTATATGATATTTTCTGAAATTGTTTCGAACTGTTTATAGCTAACAATAGTGTTTTAAAGCTGTTTTTGACTGTTTTAATTGCTTTTAAATGCTCGTATGATACATAGAGATGTATAATGCCTAGAACAATATGCTACATGATTTAACATGCCTACCTTTACGTTTATTCATGCTAATATATGTGATATATCCTTAGTTTATCATGCGATGATTGATTTAGGTGAACTGAATTAACATAAGACGTTTGTTAGACAATCTAGTATAGTGAAATTGTTTCTTGACCTTTATATAAATATTATGAATACGATCATGAGATTCTTGTGTTTATGAAACACGTAATTGAATATGAATTTTCAATATTGAGAGAAAGGATGATTCTGTCAACAACAGATTTCTATCTGTAAGAAAGGGTTATTAAGTGACGCCTCTTGACAATGCTCCACCCGATCTGGGAATCATCTGATTATCGATTATTGATTTGAAATATTTAATTTAAAAGGAAGAATCTCTTTATAATATGATTATGATTGTAACGTAATATAATTCCTCTAAAATTAAATAATATCAAGTAGTAATTGGCCAATGACACAACGGGCTTGTGTCGGTCATAGCCTTCCAACATGATAGAAAGTGGTTCTTATTTTTAAATCATTGTCGTTTCGTGCTACAGCCGAGGGCTTTGATTTTGAAATAAGAAATACTTGTCTATTACATAGAGATGTGTACATTGAATTAGAATCTAAAGGTCGTTACGTGCTACAGCCGTGGGCTGTTGGAGACTGATTCAATTGTACGAAATGTTGGGTCAGACTTGACTTAGAATATTGAGTTTGTCGTGCCACAGCCGTGACTCAATTATTCAAGAGGCTAAATTTATATTAGGGAATAACATAAGATGTAATTGACAAGAGTTGTTTGCCTATTGAACATCACATGGCGTTTCGTGCTACAGCCGAGGTTGTGTGATGGAATGTAGGATCCCTATTCCCACTAGCATTATGAATGCTTAATTTTCACTTAGGGGTTGTATAAATTAGATAAACTAGTGGGAGCCACTTATGAATAAAGACCCGATTCATATAGTGTTTTAAAATGAAATTGAATATTTGCTAAGTGTTGTTATGTGTTTATCATTTACAGATTTACTATAATTGTCATGTCTTCTGCACTATCACTCTGGAGCATACTAGATGCTCACAAGTTGACTGGTCCTAATTTAGCTGTTTGCTTTCACTGTAACAAAATGGGGCACTGGAAGAGGAACTGCAAGCTTTACCTTACAGAATTGAAGAAGAAGAAGGGTAGTGAGACTACCGCTTCTGATTCAGGCACGTTCATGATCGAAGTTAATATGTCACTAGGTCAAATTTCTACTTGGGTATTAGATACCGCCTATGGTTCTCATATTTGCAATTCGTTGCAAGGACTAAAGGGAAGTAGGAATCTTGAAAAAGATGAGGTGATTCTATGTATGGGCAATGGAGCAAGGGTTGCGACCAAATCTGTAGGATCATTTAGTTTACATATGCCTACGGGCAAGACTATTATTTTGAATAATTGTTATTACGTTCCCTCTATTGTGAGGAATATTGTTTCTATTCCTATGTTGGATTTGGATGGGTTTTTATTTATTATTAAGAATAATGAATGTTCTATTCTTAGAGATAATGTTCTTTATGGACGTGGTATTTTAAATCATGGTATGTATGTGACGTAGAGCATGATTTACTTCAGATTGAACAAACTAATAAAAGAAAATGAGATGATGAAAATATGACCTATTTATGGAACTGTAGGCTAGGTTATATTAATGAAAATAGACTGCGGACATTGCATAAGGAAGGGTTACTTGACCCCTTTGATTTTGAATCATATCCTACATGTGAATCTTGTCTATTGGGTAAAATGATCAAATCTCCATTTAGTGGACATGGAGAGAGGGCTGCAGATTTGCTTGGATTGGTACACACAAATGTATGTGGACCAATGTCTACGCAAGCCATGGGTGGATATTCATACTTCATTACTTTCATAGATGATAGATCTAGATTCGGATATGTGTATTTGATGAAACACAAGTCCGAAGCCTTTGACAAGTTCAAAGAATATAAACATGAAGTGGAGAAACAAACCAAACACAGTATTATAACTCTTCAATCAGATCGAGGTGGTGAATACTTGAATGGAGAGTTTCTAGATTATCTCAAAGAAAATGGTATAGTCTCCCAGTGGACTCCTCCATATACTCCACAGTTAAATGGGGTATCTGAAAGGAGAAATCGAACTTTGTTAGACATGGTTCGGTCCATGATGAGCTATGCGAATCTTCCAGTATTTCTATGGGATTATGCATTGGAAACCTCAGCATATTTACTGAATAAGGTGCCTTCCAAATCTGTTCCTCAAACTCCATATGAGATATGGAAAGAAAGGAAACCGAGTCTTAAACACGTTAATATTTGGGGATGTCCAGCTTATGTCAAGAAAGTTGACCCAGATAAGCTGGAATCTCGATCCGTAAAATGTAATTTTGTGGGATATCCTAAAGAGACTTTGGGGTATTACTTTTACATCGATCATCGGGTGTTTGTCTCCAGACATGCTACCTTCTTGGAAAAGCAGTTTATACTTGAAGGAAACATTGGGAGCAAAATTGAACTTGATGAAGTTCAAGAAGCACAAACTACTATGAATCAAGTGGAAACACCTATTCAGACTGAACAACCTTCCGTGGAACAGCCCATTCATAGGACAGGGAGAGCATCTCGCCAACCTGAGAGGTATTATGGCCTTGTCATTGAGAATGGCAATGAGTTGTTAATCATTGATGATGACGACCCTGTGACCTATAATGAGGCTATGAGTAGTCTTACTCAGAAAAATGGCATAGTGCCATGAAATCTGAAATGGAATCTATGTATACCAACCAAGTATGGACTCTGGTTGAGGCGCCTGAAGGTGTTAAGCCTATTGGGTGCAAGTGGGTATACAAAAGAAAGATTGGAGCAGATGGCCAGGTGGAGACCTATAAGGCCAGGCTCGTGGCAAAAGGATTGAAACAAAGGCAATGGATTGACTTTGATGAAACTTTTTCGCCTGTAGCCCTGTTAAAATCAATTCGGATTTTGCTTGCGATTACTGCTTACTACGACTATGAGATCTGGAAAATGGACGTGAAAATGACCTTCCTCAATGGGGAACTTGAGGAGGAAGTGTATATGACACATCAGGAGGGTTTTCTTTCCAAGGGAAATGAACACCTAGTGTGTAAGCTACTGCGAACCATATATGGTTTAAGGCAAGCTTCTCGTAGATGGAACATCCGTTTTGATGAGACAATCAAAGAATTTGGTTTTATCAAAAACATAGATGAACCATGTGTCTACAAGAAGGTTAGTGGGAGCGCGGTAACATTTCTTGTATTGTATGTAGATGACATACTTCTTATAGGAAATGATATACTGATGCTGCAATCAGTCAAAGTATGGCTATCAAAGAACTTCACCATGAAGGACTTGGGAGAAGCATCCTACATTCTTGGTATGAAGATCTATAGAGATAGATCTAGAAGAATGATAGGTCTTACCCAGGGTACATACATCTAGAAAGTGCTTAAAAGGTTTAGCATGGAAAACTCCAAAAGGGGTCTCATACCGATGAGCCATGGAGTGTCCCTTTCCGAAAAAATGTCTCCTACGACACCTGAGGAAAGAGAGCGTATGAGTAAGATTCCTTATGCTTCAGCAATAGGATCTATCATGTACGCGATGTTATGTACAAGGCCTAATGTTGCTTATTCAATTAGTTTGACGAGCAGATATCAGTCCAATCCAGGTGAAGACCACTGGAAAGCAGTGAAAAACATCCTTAAGTACTTGGGAAGGACTCATGACATTTTTCTTGTTTTTGGTGGTGAATCTGAGTTGAAAATAGAGGGTTATACTGACTCTAGTTTTTAATCAGAAAGTGATAGCAAATCCATGTCAGGGTACGTGTTTACTCTGGATGGTGGTGCGATTAGTTGGAAGAGTTCCAAACAGTCTACAACGGCTGACTCCACAGCGGAAGCAGAATATATAGCTACAAGTGAGGCTGCAAAAGAAGCCGTTTGGATGAGGAAATTTGTTTCTGAGTTGGGAGTTGTTCCTAGCGTTGAAGAGCCTATTGTGTTGTATTGTGATAACAACGCAGCAATAGCACAAGCCAAGGAACCTAGGTCTCATAAAAATTCCAAACATGTCCTACGGCGCTTTCATCTGATTAGGGAGATTGTTGAAAGAGGAGATGTCAACGTCGAGAGAGTTGACACACATAACAACATAGCAGACCCTTTAACAAAGCCACTTTCTCAAAGTCACTTTGATCGTCATAAAGACAAGATGGGTATTAGATACCGAAGTGATTGGCTTTAGTACAAGTGGTAGATTGAAAGAGATATGTCCTAAGTCCAATCATGTATGAGGATTTAGGAATAACTTTTATGTAATCTATTTTGATTTCATTGATATTAATAAAAGACTTGTTTTGTTTTTATTACGGGCTCTATCTATTTTAAGTGTTTAAATAAGATATACCACAGTTTAGAGTAAAGCTTTTTATGGATTGTGATGAGATCATAATAATGAGACCTAAAAGATGATAACTCTAAACTCAAATAGTTCCTGGTCGTAGGATTACTAACGGGTAATTAATAATCCACAAAGATCGGTACATACTATGCTTGCTTTATTATGAAGGATGTCTGTTCTCATAGACATTTGTGTGGTGACACTATAGCTAGTATGTAGGTGCTTATTATAGAATAAGTTCACTGAACATGACTCACACAGCTGAACAACTGATGGAGTTCACTCACGTGTCAGCAGTTGTTCACATAGTGATAATTGTACAATTATCCTTAGACTTGAGGTCATCATAGTCATCTTGTGTACACTGAACTATGCTATGGTTTAGTTCTTAGTCTCCAGGGACAATTATAAGGGCTCTACCGGGTATAGGAATTTGTACACGAAGATAGTGTATGATCAATAAAGGATCTACCCCTTCCAGTGAAGGAAGAGAATGTTCAATGCTGATCCACTTATGCTAGTTCAGGAATCTCTGGCCAGAGTGAATTAAATTAGAAAGGAGTTTCTAATTTACATTAAATAGAACTAAGCATAGTGAATGGGAAATCAAGTGATTAAATAAGATAGGCTTGACACAAGTTTCATGCCTTGTATTTAATCGTGACATTGCATGGTAGAAGGAATTAATTGTACGGTAACTACTCACTGAATAGGTTCTTGGTATTCTAAGCAGTGAATTCGTATTATCCGGATAGTCGCGATATGCTGAGAAGTATCCCTCACGATGTAGAATAAATATGATTAATTAATTAATCATATTTAATGAATTAGAGAATTTATATAAATAATGATAAAATAGTTTTATTATTATTTATTTCTACTACCGGCTTAATATTGAACCTACAGGGTCACACCATAAAAGAGAATGATTTAATGGTGGAGGAATTAATTAATAATAGCTGATAATTATTTATTTATGAAATAAATAATTAGCTGGCAAATTTAATAATTGATTAAATGAGATTTAATTAAAAAGTTCTTAATATTATTAATTAAGTATTTAATTTTTGGAAATTAAATCAAGTGAGATAATTATTTCTAAAGTGTTTAGAAAAAGGATTAATAATTAAAAGGTGTTTTAATTATTAGTGAGAATAATAAAGGGTTAATAATAATAATAATATATTATGGAAAAATTTTCAGCTGAAAATTTTGCCTATAAATATACTATTTATAAACCCTATTTTTGCCTCAACCTAAAAATTCACAAAACCCTAATTCTCTCCACCTTCTCCTCCTTCATTGTATCAATTTCTTGGTGGATACCGGTGGAGTACTTCACACTTGAGGAACAGCTGCTAGGGATCTCTGCTCGTTGTTCTTGGATCACTTTTAAAGGTTAGAAATGATCCCATATGTTTTAATCACGATTTGTATGCTTTTATTTGGATTTTATATGTGTAAAATTGTTTTACCATGCTTCCGTGATAGATAAAATCCAACAATACTCAGAATATCACTCTGATAAATAGACATGGTGTTACTCCTTATCAAATACTAAAAAAAAAGAAGCCCGGTCTCAAACATCTTCATGTATTTGGATGTAAGTGCTTTATTTTGAGAACTCATACTGATCAGCTTGGAAAGTTTGAATCAAAGGCTGATGAAGGAATCTTTGTTGGATACTCACCATCAAGAGCATACAGAGTTTTCAATCTGAGAACAAACTCTGTAGTTATCTCCATCAATGTATCTTTTGATGATAAGAAGAATCCTGGTTTTGCAGATTATACTCATGAAAGTCTAATCTTTGTAAATGAAAATGCATTGTTGGAATCTGGATCAAACTCTAATGAACTGTCAAATCCTGATACTCCTTCATATTCTGGAGATAATCATTGTACTAATGAACCTGCACATGTTGAGGGGGAGCAACAACAATGATCAGTTAATATCACTAACACTGAAGAATCATCTCAAGGTTCCTCTCAATCTAATCTCTCAGATTCCAATGCTGATTCAATATCCAATGAACATGAGTCAAGTCCCAATATCTCATCAGGAGATAACACAACAAATTTAGGGGGAGCCTCAAATGCATTTGATGAGGCATGCAATTTAGGGGGAGCATCTAGCTCCAGAAGGACACTTCCTAGTGCTAGAAAATGGACTAAAGATCACACTCCTGATCTGATCATTGAAAATCTTGATGATGGTGTAAAGACAAGAAATGCAACTCAGAATGAATGTTTAAATCATAATCTACTTTTAAAAGAAGAACCAAAGAAAGTAGAAGATGCACTTAAGGATACAGATTGGGTCATGGTTATGCAAGAAGAATTGAATGAGTTTGAAAGAAATGAAGTATGGAAGCTAGTGCCTAGACCTAAGAACAGGTCAATTATAGGCACAAAGTGGGTCTTTAGAAATAAGACTGATTCTGATGGAATAATCATCAGAAACAAGGAAAGATTGGTGGCTAAAGGTTATTCCCAACAGGAAGGTATTGACTATGATGAGACATTTGATCCTGTTGCTAGGCTGGAGGCAATCAGAATCTTCTTGGCATATGCTGCTCATAAGAAGTTCAAGGTATTCCAGATGGATGTCAAGAGTGCATTTCTCAATGGAGAACTTGAAGAGGAAGTCTATGTTAAACAACCACCAGGATTTGTGAATCCTAAACACCCTGACTATGTTTACAGACTTGATAAAACACTCTATGGACTGAAGCAAGCACCTAGAGTATGGTATAAACTCTTGCTCAGTTTCTACTTGAAAGTGGATTCAAAAGAGGTACAATAGATAAAATCTTATTTTATCTGAATAAAGGTAAATATTTTCTTTTAGTTTAAATTTATGTAGTTGATACTATTTTTGGATCAACTAATCAAACACTATGTGATAAGTTTTCAAAGTTGATGCAATCAAGATATCAAATGAGTATGATGGGAGAGATGAGCTATTTCCTAGGCTTGCAGATTAAACAAACTAATATTGGCATCTATATTAATCAGTCCAAGTACACGAAAAATCTACTGGAGAGGTTTAATATGCAAGAAAGTGCAACTGCAAGTACTCCTATGGTAACTGCTACAAAACTTGATCCTCATGAAGGTACAATAGTTGATGTCACAAGCTACAGAGGCATGATTGGTTCTCTTTTATACCTAACTGCTAGTAAGCCAGACATTATATTTGCCACTTGTTTGTGTGCAAGATTTCAGGAAAATCCAAGGGAGCCACATCTAATTGCAGTAAAGAGAATTTTCAAATATCTCAAGGGTACTATTTCACTTGGACTTTGGTATGCAAGGGAAGCTGATTTTGCACTATGTGGTTATTCAGATGCTGATTTTGCTGAATGCAAAATAGACAGGTAGAGTACATTAGGAAGCTATCAGTTTTTGGGAGGCAGATTAGTCTCATAGTTCAGCAAGAAGCAGAAATCTATTTCTACTTCAACTGCTGAGGTTGAATATATTGCAGCTGGAAGTAGCTGTGCTGAGTTGTTATGGATGAGAAATCAGCTCATGGACTATGGATTATCATTTTCAAAAATTCCTATTTATTGTGATAATCAAAGTGCTATTGCTATGACAGGAAATCCGGTGCAACACTCTCTTACAAAACACATCAGTATCAGATATCACTTCATCAGAGAGCATGTCATGGAAGGAACCATAGAACTTCATTTTATTCCTACTGATCAACAGCAGTCTGATAGTTTCACAAAGCCATTATCTGAAGTAATATTTACAAAGCTTGTAAATGAACTTGGTATGGTTAGTTAGGACAAATAAATTTCTTTAAATTTATATTTGATCAAATCCTGATGTATATTAATCAAATCCTGATATGTCCTAAATGCTGTTTTTAAATAATGAGCCAGAAATATTTGATGTATTTTATTTTTATATGCATGATAAATTAAGTGAATTCATTTGCTAATTGTGCATGTATGAATATATATCATTATCATCATTACAAATCAGTCTAGGGAGACGCGCCTTAACAAGACATCTTTTAGTTAATCCATTAAGTTAACTCTTTACTTAATAATTGGTCAGTCTTCTGGTCCCTTGATATTCCTTTGGCTATTTAACCGTCATTTCAGCTCAGTCATATCATCTCCTATTCTCACACACAATGGCGAACTCCAGTTGGTTTTACTGCTATGGCACAAATATTGTGACAATTTTTCAAAATGGAATCCAAACTCATTATCCCATCAACAACATTCCACACGACATCTGGATTCAACTTCAAGACGTCATCAAAAATGATCTTCTGTTTTTTCAAAGAGAATTTCATCTCCACAATCTTAAACATCAGGAGAAAATTATTCGTCTTGCTGTTCTCTTTGTTAAAAGTAGGAAGAAGCATTAAAAATCCTCCATCCGTTTCTCTTCACCATCAGCTTTATCAGGCTTCTTAGACCAAGGTTGTTGATATTCATCTTCTTAGACTAGGACTATCTTGTAATCTTTTTACATGTTTATACAATCAAATCGATTTCAACACAAGTATGTAATAAAGATCAAGTATATTCAATAAACTCTGTTACAATATGAACTGTTGTTCTCTCTCAGTGATGAACAAATATCACTAAGAGCTGCTAGGTTACAATGTATAATCTTCTCGATAATGATAACACTTTTAGTGTAAACCCTAAGCCTGTGTTTATATAGTACACAGTTACAAGATATATTCTAATTGATATGGAATACAATTCTGTCTCCTAAAATATATCAATCAGATATCTTCTACAAGTCTTCTACTCCTCTAACTTTTTCCATGCATATCTTCTATTATTTTAGTCTCGAACTTCTCCTGTAAATCAACCGCATTCCTTATTTGAAAGTCTTCCCGCACTTAAGTTCTGATATACATCTTCTGACAACTTAAGTTCTGATATTAAGTTCTGACTTCAGTAAGTCCTGATTTCAGTAAGTCCTGATATGTCATGTTGTTAAGTTCTGAAAACTAAACACAAATCAGATTAGACATGACATCTCAAATATATCTAAAAATCTCCCCTAACTTGTAAATTATGCAAAATATACAAGTTAATAGATTTGATGATGTCAAAAACATTTAAGTACAAATGCAAATAAGAGTTTAACAAGATAACTAACTACAACTTACAGTTCTTGTAGCTTTTACCAATCTCACTGAGTCAATTTGAATCCAAAATGATTCTTGACAAAGTTTGATATCAGCTTTTCTTCTTTATTCCTCTGGACTTGAGATAGTGTAGTCTTGACTTGCTTCATCTCTTCATTCTGACTTCCAATCTGGTAGATTGCAGTCCTTAAAGCAGAGATATGGTTTCTTTCCAAATCATCACCCAGTCTTATTACCCTTGGATGAGAAGAATCTTCATTGTAGCACATACATTTCTCATTCAGTATCACTTCAAGCTTAGCAGAATCCAACTTCATTGGAATTTCACTTCCATCATCTTCAACTATGTTATGAATGAATTCTTTAACCCTTGTACCAGAAATTCTAGCTTTATCTCTTATGGTCTTCATTATGAAATTTGACCATCTCCTGGTAATATCAGACTTTATCTCTAAAAGATAATGAAAAAATTGAAGTTCTTTCAGGGATTAGTTCAACACATCTGATTCTGACATTTGATATGTCCTTCCATCTTCAAGAAATAGAATCGGATTTTCTTTGCCATTATGCTTGTCATGAGCATCTAATACCACTTGAACAGAGATAACCTTATCAAGGTATTTCTGTGTAATATCTTCAAGAGGTTTGTCAGTCAACAAAAATGGATCTCTTGTAAGCACTTCAACTCCTATCTTGGTCTTAGCTTCATCAGAACCTAGTCAAGCTCTGTCTCTTGCTTCTCTGGCTTTCAATCCAACAATCATGAAATCAGATAATAATTGGCTTTTCTTTGGATCTGATGGTTTGACATTCTTCCATAGGAGTTTCTTTTTATCAGTAACTTTCATTGTGTCTAAATCAACTTGAGCACTGTCAGAGATTGATTTCTTGATGACTTGATCATTATTTTCTGTTTCTTCTGTAGCTTGGTGTTTCTCACTCTGAACAACTTGAGCTTTGTCAAAGGTTGTCTTGGATTCTTCAGTTATCTTCCTTCCGTTCAGAGTTTGAACATCTTCATCTTCAACAAGAGTATCATCATGAACTTAAACCATTTTGCACACTGGTTTCATCAGGATTTGAGGAATTTTCATCTCCTGTGACTTTGTTGGTTCATCAACTTTTCCTTTCCCTTTATCTTTGGGATCAATCTGTGATCTTGTCATGGGCTTTGAAGCCTCATAATTTGACTTTTCCTTGATCACAATGCCTTTTACCTTAGGCCTTGGAGGTTTCTTAGCATCAAAAGCTTTAGACTTTAGATTTGTCTTCTCAGCTGCAAATCAAGCTTCGTCCTCCTTGAGAGTTTCCAAATCCATTCCAGGATTATGTTTCAGAAATAATCTTCTAGCAATCTCTTCATCAAGTGTTTGAATCTTGGGATCCTTGTAGTAGACAATAGTTTGCTTTCCCTTGAGCTTCAGAGTTTGCAGAAACTTCTGAGAGTCTAGACTTCCACCTTGAATCAGAACATCAGGCTTTGTCATCAGACTTTGCTCATCAGAACTTGATATCAGATTTTGATTATCAGCACTTGCTATCAGATTTTGAGTTTGAGCAGCTTCAGAACTTGTCTTCTTTTGAATAGAAGATTTGCTTGCATCAGTAATTAGTTTCCTAGAAGAAACCTTGCTGCTTTGCCCTTGACCTTGACCCTTGTTTGGGTTTCCCTGGGCATCTTCATTATTATCCCTTTTCTTCAGTATCTGAGTATTAGAGCATTTGGACTTAACTATCTTCTCCCCCTTTTTGGCATCATCAGGTAGTAGGAGAGAGAGAAAAAGTTCTACTGAAGATTGAATTTCATTAAGTTGAGCTTGTTGCGAGGCTTGATTCTGCAGGACCTCAGTAATTTGGGCCTGTTGCTTCTCTTGTACCTTCTCAATAGCTTCAACCTTCTCATGTATAGGTCTGATAAGTCTTGACTTGTCTAACTTGAGATTCATATCTAGCTTTTCAGCTGACTCAAGAAGTTTATCAACCTTGGCATGAGTTTGAGAGTGTAGAACTTGAAGATTTTTAGTATATAGAGCTGTGACTTTGAGTTATGTCTTGAAATTAGAATTTGTGAGCAACTCATCAGCTTTTCCAATATGGTATGTCAGTACTTTGGAGCTAGGAATGAAATCAGTTTCATTCCACTTCTTGGTCCACTCTACACCTTTGTGAATATGTTCCCAAGGAATAGGAGTAGTTTGCTCAACAAACTTCTCAATAAGTTCCTCCTTTTCTAGAATGGGAGCTGGAGTATCAACAGAAACACTGTCTTCAGAACTTGAAGAAGACTCATTATCTTCTGACAACACAAGAGTGTGTGAGGCTATTGGAAATTCTGGAATAACTTCATCTAAATTCTGATCATCATAATTTATCTCCAGAATAGGAGTTGTTGGTATCTTAGCCTATAGAATAGGAGAATTGACTGTAGATGGCTGAGCTACTGTAGGAGCTTCAAGATAGAGAACAGTTGGAATGTGCAGCCTATGGATGTCAATTTCAGGACTTAATCCTGAATCTTCAACTGTTGTTGCTTTGACTGGAGAGACAGGAGGTGAGATCACTGTTTCCTGAACAGTGTCTTCAGCCTAAGTAGGAGGTGGCAAAGATTCAATCACAATTGGTTTTGAGATCAGAGATTCTTGACCCCCTTCCTCAGCTTCAGTAGTATCCTCAGATGGAGGCTTATCCATGTGCCTTTCTGCCCTCATTTTCTTTAATCTCCTTGATAGTGAAGGAGTTGCTTGATCTGCATCAGAACTTACAGTTTTCCTCTTCAAATTACCTGAACCCACAACTTCATCTAAATTCTGATGGGTTGACCCTTCAGCTTCTTCAGTCACAAGTTCTGATGCATGAACCTGTGCTTCTTCATCATCTGAATCATCCCTTAGAATCATCTTCCTTCTCTTTGGTGGACGTTGAGGAACAGACTTTGCCCTCTTAGGCCTGGAAGATGAAGGTCTGACGGTAGTTGCTGATGGTTGTTGTTGTGAGGATTGAGCTGGTTGGAAGTATGTTCTGATGGTAGGTTGAGTTGGTTGAGGTTGAGAGGTGGTTGGTTATATAGTGGTTGGAGGTGCTGATGGAGGTTGGGTTGGTTGGACATCAGGATATTTAGCAGTGTATGTGGCTGGGTCAGAGTTTACTAAAAACTGTTTGACTGATTGTGGAATTTGAAGGGGTCTTAGAATAGTTTTCTTATTATCAGTAGATAATAAGTCAGTAAATGCTCTCTTAGCAAGTTTAAATGGTTCAATTAACTCACTTGCTAGTTGGGGTGCATCAGAGCAACAAAAACTGTAAATAAGATGACAGAATATAGCAAAATAGACTGTATTTCTATCTTCTGTCATCCTATCACCTATAAATCCTAAAACAACATTTGCATAATCAAAATATGTTTGATTCAAGAGAGCATACCCGATTTGTTGACTCATTATGGGTATAGCATCAAAATTGAAGCACTTGTTGGAAAAGGCCTTTGTGATGCAGTCAAAGAAGAAACTCTATTCCCTCCTGATGTGAGGTCTCTTTAATTAACCTAGCTTTGCCAAAGACTTCTCATAGCCCAGATTGGCCATCATCTGTTGAAGAGCAGGCTCCTCAACTGGTAAACTGTAAACACAGTTTTCTGGTAGATGGAGTGCTTGTCGAACTGTGGCCAAAGTCACCACATGAGCATCCTCACCTGCTGTAAATATGATGCTTGGGGACCCATTAGCACCACCATCATCATAAACTCCTGACCTTCAGAACTCCAGCACCTGAGTCCCTGAGATTGCTTCAGGTTGGGTCAAAGCATACCCAATCTCACTTCTAGATAGAAAATCTTGGATGAAGTGAAGTTCTGATGGTGCTTCATCCTTGCTGAGAATAGCTAAGTAGTTGTTAGGAATAAACTTAGCTTCATTAAAAACAATGTCTTTTGGTGCCATTTCTGTAAGAAATAAGTGAGAGAATAGAGTGTACACAAGGTGTTTGATAAAAGGCCTGTAAGAAAATAGCTTCAGAGAATATTAGAGAGAGAGAGAATAAGAGAGATTAAGAATAAGAAAAGTAGGTAAAAGATTGTAAAATCTTTTAACTCTCATATATATACTCTCTCCACTCAATAGCTCTTTTTGGAAGTAAAACAGACCCTTTACACCTGTTAGCCCGTAAATATTTAAAGCAGTAGTTAGTGGGCACGAGAAATAAGCAGTAATTAATGTGCACATGCAGTGTTTCAAAACAAACACATTTCCCACTAACCAAATGATTATGACTGTTTTTATCTCACTTAAATATATTCTGATAAAATATGTCTGTGTAGTATTACCACAAATAAGTTAAGTAAATAAATAATGCCACATAAGAATCAGAGTTTGCATCAGGATTTAATATCAGAACTTGACTATTATCAGATTTTATAGGTCATCAGAACATGGCTTCTGTACTCAAAAAGTGAATGTTTGTATGTGTTTCTTCATACAAATACTGATTTTTTTCTTCAGAGTTTAATCATCAGAACTTCTATCAGAACTTGTCCTCAGAATTTATGCAAATGACACTTAACTGTTTGTCAAAAACAATTTAATCACCACAGTAATTTTCATCATTCATATGGAGTGAAAGTGTGTGCATTAGCAAAATATCAGATAAAGATTAAAGTCTAATAAACTTCAGTACATCTTAGAAATAAGGCATAACTCAGAAAAGTGCTTAAAATCTGTCTTTAATTATGAAGTCTACTATAGAACAAATTTATGCAAGAGTCCACCTCAACTATTTGTGCTCATTTTATGCATCTTTTGTACTTCCTTTTACAGTAGCTTCCTAGTGTAAGTGAGTCACAACTGCTATCAGAATTTATGCTATTATCCGAGTATTTCTCTAGTAATCAGATAATATAAAAAGTCACCAAGAAAAATTTATTTGCTTTTCTAATGCATATAACTTAATACCAACAATGCACTTGGGTCTTACCTTCCACATATTTACTCTAGATCTCAAAGGAGTACCTGCCTTCAATTTTCTTTTCTTTTATTCAGATAAGTGAGGCTTATCAAGCATGTGGTTCATCATTAAGATTTACTGACATCACAATTTGACAGATAAGAAGCAAGAATCTAGTTTGTGACTTAGAAATAAGATACACAAAGTAAATTTGACTAAGCTCAACATCAGAATTTGCTTGTGTTAATGAATTTCCACATAAACAATTAATTCAAACATGAGATTTCTAGTATGTTAAAGACTAGTAGGTCAGCATCTAGCACATTAATCTTCATTGGATTGAATAGTCACAGAACATTCAAAACACTATCAGAGTATATAGAATCACATCAGATATTAATCAGTATTTAATGTATTGAAATTTAACCACAGATTACATAGAGATAAGACAATCTGTAAATATTGATCATAAAGTCTGATTCAAGAGAACAAAAAATAAGCATATTTTGAGAAAGAACCTGAAACTATTCCAAGTTCATTTACCAGTCTTGTAAAAGTAGCTTCACAAAGTGGTTTTGTGAAGATATCTGCTAGTTGTTGATCTGTTGGAACAAAATGTAATTCCACTGTACCTTCCATCATATGTTCCCTTATGAAATGGTACCTAATGCTGATGTGCTTTGTCATTGAGTATTGAACTGGATTACCTGTTATAGCAATAGCACTTTGATTATCACAGTAAATAGGTATTTTAGAAAATTCTAACCCATAGTCCAGTAACTGATTCTTCATCCAAAGAATCTGTGCACAACAGCTTCCTGCAGCAATATATTCTGCTTCTGCAGTTGATGTGGAAATTGATTTTTATTTCTTGCTAAACCAAGAAACCAGTCTGCCTCTAAGAAATTGGCAGCTTCCACTAGTGCTTGTCCTGTCTATTTTGCATCCTGCAAAATCTACATCTGAGTAACCTATTAGCTTAAAATCTGATTCTCTAGGATACCACAACCCTAGATTAGCTGTACCCTTGAGGTACTTGAAAATTCTTTTCACAGCTACTCCCTGCGTCCCGGTGGGTTGTTTACATTGGGGGACGGGGGATCGACACACATTTTAAGGCTCCCGTAAAACATGGTTCCCTAAATAATTTTAAATATTTTTTCTTTTAAATAAAAATATAATGTTTAAACTTTTATACAGAAAAAGAAAATTCTAAAAAAAAATTATAGAACTATATTTTATAGTAGCCTTAAAGTGCATGCCAAACATGAGGCAAAAGTATGTAAAGAATCCAGTGGGACAGATGGAGTATTAAATGATGTTCTCTTGGATCAACCTGAAATCTTGCACATAGACAGGTAGCATATATGATATCAGGTCTACTTGCAGTTAAATAGAGTAAAGAGCCAATCATACCTTTGTAGTTAGTAATATCTATTGATGAACCAATATCTTTATCTAACTTGGTTGCAGTGGCCATGGGAGTGGATGCAGTTGAACAATCTTGCATTCCAAATTTCTTCAGTAAATTTCCGGTGTACTTGGATTGATTTATGAAAGTACCTTCTTCATTTTGCTTGATTTGAAGTCCCATAAAATAGCCAAGTTCTCCCATCATACTCATTTGATATCTTGACTGCATTAGCTTTGCAAACCTTTCACAGAGTTTGGCATTTGTAGAACCAAATATGATATCATCAACATATATCTGTACCAAAAGTAAGTCCTTTCCATGGTTGAGGTAGAACAGTGTTTTATCAATTGTACCTCTGTGAAATCCACTTTCTAGAAGGAATTGAGCTAAAGTCTCATACCATGCTCTTGGAGCTTGCTTAAGGCCATAAAGTGCTTTGTCAAGCCTGTAGACATGATTTGGAAATTTTGAATCTACAAAACCTGGAGGTTGTTCAACATATAACTCTTCTTCCAATTCTCCATTGAGAAAATCACTTTTCACATCTATTTGAAAGACCTTAAACTTTTTGTGAGAAGCATAAGCCAAAAAGATTCTTATGGCTTCCAATCTAGCAACTGGTGCAAAAGTTTCATCATAGTCAATACCCTCCTGTTGAGAGTAGCCTTTGGCAACTAGCCTTGCCTTGTTCCTTGTAATTATGCCATCACTGTCAGTTTTGTTTCTGAACACCCATTGTGTGCCAACAATTGATATGTTCTTTGGTCTTGGCACTAGGGTCCAGACTTTATTTCTTTCAAATTCATTTAACTCTTTCTGCATTGCTTGCACCCAATCAGCATCTTGAAGAGCTTCTTCCACTTTCTTTGGTTCAGTCTGAGATAGAAAAGAATGATAGAGACATTCACTTGATGTTGCAGTTCTAGTTTTGACACCTACTTCAGGATCTCCAATTATTAAGTCAGGTGTATATGCTTTAGTCCACTTCCTTGCAAATGGAAGTTGTTCTATAGAACTGGATCCTCCCCCATGATCCATGCTGTCTCCATCAGCATTTTCTGATGCTCCCCCTGTAGTTATGATTTCTGAGAGTTCAGAATTTGAGTTGGATCCTTCAGGATTTGAAAAATCAGAGTTTTCAGAATTATCAGAATTTGGCTCATCAGAACTTGATGAATCAGAACTTGAAGAGCCAGTGACAGGTTCTGATACTTCTTGAGAGTCTTGAGTTGTGGTAGGATCTTCAGCTTGCTCCCCCTGAACAAGTGCATTTTCCCTTGGAGTAGTTACCACAGTTTCAATGACATCAACACTTAACCCGTCAGAACTTACAAGATCAGGATTTAGGCCATCAGAATTTACAGAATCAGAATTTAAATCTTCATTTTCAAATCTCAGCTAATCATGATCATTGAAATATTCAAGTCCAGTAATCTTCTTATCATCAAAAGGTACATTGATAGATTCCATGACAACCCTTATTCTTAATTTGTAGACTCTGAAGGCTTTTGTGGAAAGTGGATATCCAACAAAAATTCCTTCATAAGCTTTTAGATCACATTTTGACAGCTGTTCAGGATGAGTCTTAAGAACAAAACATTTACATCCAAATACATGAAAGTATTTCAGATTTAGCTTCTTTTTCTTCACCATCTCATATGGTGTTTTTCCATGCTTGTTTATGAGTGTAGCATTCTGTGTAAAACAAGCAGTCTGCACAACTTTAGCCCAAAAGTAGGTTGGCAGCTTTGCTTCATCAAGCATAGTTGGTGCAGCTTCAATGAGAGTCCTGTTCTTTCTTTCTACAACTCCATTTTGCTGTGGAGTTCCAGGTGCAGAAAATTCCTGTTTTATTCCATGCTCTTTACAGAACTCTTCCATGATTGAATTCTTAAACTCAGTGCCATTATCACTTCTTATAATTTTGACAGAATCTTTGACCAATTTATCCAGCTATTTGACATAATCAGTTAGAGTAGATGTAGTTTCATTCTTCTTGTGCAAGAAATACACCCAAGTGTATCTTGTGAACTCATCCATTATAACCATAGCATATTTCTTCTTTTCAATTGACATGACATTGACTGGACCAAATAGATCAACATGCAGTAGGTGATAAGGCTTAAGAATTGAAGATTCAGTTTTGCTCTTGAATGAAGATTTTCTTTATTTTGCTTTTTGACATGAATCACAAAGGCCATCAGGAGCAAATACTGATTTTAGCAGTCCTCTCACAAGATCTTTCTTTACTAGCTCAGTTATGTTGTTGAAATTTAAATGAGAGAGTTTCTTGTGCCAATTCCAGCTTTCTTCAATTGATGCTCTACTCAACAGACAGATTACAGAACCATCAGAACTTGTTGAAAGTCTGGCTTTATATATGTTACCATGACTGTAACCTTTCAGAACCACTTTGCCTGTAGAATTACTTACAACTTCACAGTGTTCTTCAAAGAAATCCACATGATAACTTCTATCACAGATTTGACTCACACTTAGCAGATTGTGTTTAGGTCCTGTGACAAGAGCTATTGTTTCAATGATGACATTCCCAAGATTGATATTGCCATATCCCAGAGTTTTTCCCATGTTGCCATCTCCATAAGAAACTCCTGGGCCAACTTTCTCCACAAAGTCTGATAGCAGGGCTTTATTTCCAGTCATATGTCCTGAACATCCACTGTCAAGAAGTAGGATGTTTTTCCTGTTGCCCTGTAATCACATAGACCACTATTGGTTAGTTTTAAGGACCCAGACTTGCTTGGATCCTTTGGCCTTTTTAAGTTTGTTAGCATTTGCAGCGGATTTAATTTCAGAGTTTATGCTAACATGCTGTTTATCAGAATTTTATATCAGACTTTGCATCAGACTTTACACTAGAAGGAATAATACTAACTTTCTTCAAAGAAGGTTTTATTTGATAATAGTCATATTACAAACTATGATATTCCTTACAAGTATAAATGGAATGCCATAAACTACCACAATGAAAACAAGGATTTTATGGTTTAAACCTAACAGACTGACTCTTAATTCCTGATTTAGGAGGTAAAGAGTTTATATCTTTATTTTTCCTGTAAAAAGAAGCAAGATGTTTTGAGTTTCCACAGTTATAACATTTCTTTCTAGGAGCATTAAGAACAGGCATATAATTATTGCTTTTATTCACACCTTCCTTTCCATTCCTATTTTTCTTAGCTTCCTTTACCTTGTTCACATTTTTAATTTCTTTCAGCTTATGCTTAAGCTGCTTTTTTGTCATTAAGCCTATGTTTACTTCAGCTGGTTTATCCTGTTTTAATTTGTCAGAAGTTGACTTTTCTTTGACTTTAGTCCTAGACTCTTTCATCTTTTTAGAATCAGACTTTACAGTTTTTGCTACAAACTTAACAGGATTTACCTTTGGCTTAGCGGTCTGTTTAACAACAATTGGCTCAATTTGCACAGTTCCTTTCTCACTTTTATCATCTCCATAACCTAAGCCCTCTTTCCAGTTTCCACTACTTAGTAAATTCTGAGTTGTTCTGCCTGAGTTAGTCCAAATTTTGATCATCTCTCTTTCCATTTCTAAGTCAGCTTTTAGAGATTCATTCAATTTTAACACTTTATCTCTAACATAAAAAGCATCATCTCTTTCTTTCTTAGTTTGATGAAGAAAAACTAACTCCTTTTCTAAATAGTCATTTCTCTTTTTAAAAGCAAGATTTTCAGATGTTAATCTTTCACATGTTAAAGTCTGATCTCTATAACTAATGAACATGGTTTTAAGATATAATCTCAACTTAGTAATATCATCAGTATGAAAAGCATAAGTTGTTTGAGGTACCTTCAATTCAGCAGTTTCAGTACTGCTATCAGCATTTGCCATCAAGGCATAGTTCACCTCATTTTCAGAATCTGAAGTGTCTTTCTAGATTTTCTTCTTTGTGACAAGTGTCTTGGCTTTGTCACTTTTTCCTTTCTTGCAGTCAGGAGATATGTGGCCTCTTTCAACACAATTGTAGCATTTGACATTTGAGTTGTCTCCTCTGTCAGACTTTCCTTTGCCTTCACACTTTCTGAATCCTTTCTTATCAGAACTTCCACCTTTCTTGGGAAACTTCTTTCCCTTTCTGAATTTCCTGTAGGCTATATTTGCGATACCCTTCACCATAAGAGCACACAGTTGCATCATCTCTGCATCAACATCAGCTTCAGATAAACTTTCAGTTTTTGAATCATCATCAATCAGAATATGATGACTCTGAATCAGAATTTATGATGAGAGCCTTTTCTTTGCCCCTTTTTGAGGCAACCACTTTAGGAGATTCCTCCTGAGCTTTAAGAGCAACTGTCCTTGACTTTCTTCCATGCCTCTTGCTCCTTTGATCCATCTCAAGTTCATAAGTCTTGAGCATACCATAAATTTCATCAAGAGTAGTTTCAGTAAGGTCATAGTTGTCTCTTATGGTAGTAGACTTCAAATCCAATTTTCAAGAAGAGCTAAAAGGAATTTTAGATTTGAATCTTCAAGATCATATTCCTTTTCCACCAGTGACAGATCATTCAAGAGTTTGACAAACCTTTCATATAAGTCAGTTAATGACTCATCTGCTTTTGAGTCAAAGTGCGCATACTCTTGAGTGAGTATAGTCCTCCTGTTCTTTTTGATTACATCAGTTCTCTGGCATCTTATCTCCAAAGCATCCCATATCTCCTTCGCAGTCTTGCATCCAATTACCCTGTTTGACATGACATTATCAATGGCACTATACAGCAAATGCATTACCCTCGCATCCTTGGCAATAGATGAGATGTCTGCAGCTGTGTAATCACCTTTCTCCTTTAGTATGGACTTTGCTGGTTGATCAGCAACTGCAACAGAGAGCTTGGTAGGCTTATATGGTCCTTCACTAATTCTGTCAAGGTATTCTGGATCTGTAGCTTCCAGAAACATATCCATCTTCACTTTCCATATAGGATACTCAGAAGGTCTCATTATGGGAACTCTAATAGTCTCATATCGACTGTGGGTTTGGGTGTTTTGAGTTTCTTGAGTTTTGGTGGGCTTAGTTGGGGTTTGTGTTTCTTCAGACATGATTGTTTGGATCTTTACTGTATGTGTTTTAACAGAAAAGCTCTGATACCACTTGTTAGGTCACACAACACTGTAGAAGGGGGGTTGAATACAGTGTTTATACAATCAAACCGATTTCAACACAAGTATGTAACAAAGATCAAGTATATTCAATAAACTCTGTTACAATATGAACTGTTGTTCTCTTTTAGTGATGAACAAATATCACTAACAGCTGCTAGGTTACAATGTATAATCTTCTCGATAATGATAACACTTTTAGTGTAAACCCTAAGCCTGTGTTTATATAGTACACAGTTACAAGATATATTCTTATTGATATGGAATACAATTCTGTCTCCTGAAATATATCAATCGGATATATTCTACAAGTCTTCTAGTCCTCTAACTCTTCCCATGCGTATATCTTCTATTATTTTAGTCTCGATCTTCTCCTATAAATCAGCCGCATTCCTTATCTGAAAGTCTTCCCGCACTTAAGTTCTGATATACATCTTCTGACAACTTAAGTTCTGATATTAAGTTCTGACTTCAGTAAGTCCCGATTTCAGTAAGTCCTGATTTCAGTAAGTCCTGATATAACCTGTTGTTAAGTTCTGAAAACTAAACACAAATTAGATTAGACATGACATCTCAAATATATCTAACATGATATTACAACAGCTCCTACTGAGAATCATCCTTCAACTACACTAGCTACTATTGATGATCCACTACTGGTTGCTAGTTTGCAGAAGCATCCTGATGTGCTATTTGTTCCTCCACTATCCTCACTTCCACTTGAGGACTCACCTTCAGGTATTGCTAACTTTCTCATATATATTTTCATATTTGTATGATTATAAATAGTCTCTTCTTTGAGGTTACCTCTATTTATATGACAAGCATACAACTCTTCTCAGCCATCTCGTATTTCTTTGCTAAATGTATGATTGAGCCTTTTTGTGAGACTGTGTGAAAATATAAAAAAAGACAAAAAAAAAGTTTTGAGTGGCAGTCTCCTGTACTGACAAAAGGAGAGGTAGCTTTGAGACAAGAATCTTATAAGTTTTTTTTTCTTGTAAAGTTTCTTCTGTGAGAACAATATTACTCTTAAAAGTAATATATTGTGTGAGAAGTGATGAGATCACTTGAAAAGAACAGAGAGATTTAGGTGTTACCATGTTTCTTTTTCAGGATCTCATCAGCCACAGGCACCTCTTGCAAAGGATTTCGATAAAGGCAAAGCAATTCTGCCTGATTCTGAAAACTCTTCTGATGTGATGTCTGATTCTGATAATGATAGTGATGTAGATGATTCTGACACGACTCAGCTTAAGACTGCAATTGATGCATCTAAGAAGTCCAATATTGGTTCTTCTTCGCACTTCAATGAAAATTCTTCTTATTACAATGCTGATGCTGAGCATTTCAAACAGACAGAATGGGATTATAAATGGAAACTTGCAAATACTTCTATCTCATCTACTATTGGCCTGCAACATGTTCATCATGCCTATGATGAAATTCAAGCTCCTAATCTGAAGTTGCATCTTATGCCCTCCACTATTTCTGTTAAAGGAATTCACTCTGACCTTGATGAAATGAAGAAGCCTCATGCTGCTGTCAAGGAGAAAATTGATGGATTTTTGCTTCACACATCAACCTCAGCTGAATTTAAAAGTGTGAAAAATACTATCATAGATGTTGTTGAATCTCAACACAGCATGACCTCTCGAATTTCCTCCTTAGAAGATAAGGTATCTTCTATAGGTGACAAACTGGATGCTCTGTTTTCTCTTCTTTCAAATACTGATGCCAAAAAGGGGGAGAATATAGTTGCTACAAAATGTACACCAGATTCTATCCACACAAAGGATAAAGATATTGATGATGATGATGGTAATAAGAATAATCCAGTTACAGATGTTCAAATTGCTTCTACTGCTCAACAACCTCAACATTCCAAGAAGACTCATCCTTCAGGACAAAGAAAGTCTACTGTTGCTCACAAAGCCAAGCACAAGACTACTGCTCGTGCTCCTGAGGATGATGACGTTACAATCTCTAATATAGCAGATGCTAAGGGATTATTCTTTCCTTACAGGCATAAGGAAACAGGTGAAGAGATTGTCTTGTACTACAAAGGCAAGAGGTTTGAGCAAAAGAATGCTAGGAGTGCTCTTGGGTATATAACTGAAGAATTTCCTGATCTAACACCTGAAGAAGTGGTTATGCAACAAAAGGAGCTAATGGCTCAAATTAAAGCTAAATCTAACCCTTCTAAAGGAAGAGGAAAAAGAGGTGGAAGATCTACAAGAGCAAGAGGAAGAGGAAGAGGAGGAAGAACTTCTAAATCAAGTCAAGTGATTGCATTTAACTCTACTTTTCTGAATTTTCTATCCAGAGAAGGGTATGTTCCTGTACAAGGACATGAAGGACATGAAGGAGATGAAGAAGTTCAGAAGCCAGAAGAGTTGATTATACCAAGGAAGAAAAGATCAGCCACTGACATTGATCAAGCTAATATAGCAAATCAGAATGTAATTCATGATGCAGACACAAATCCTAAAGTAAAAACAGAACCTGATGTTATGAACCTGATAGCTAATTTTGACTCTGATGAAGAAGTGATCGAAGCATTAAATGAGTCAGCCCTTACTCCAGTAGTCACTTCTCATATTTTAAAGGTTGATGAAAAAGTAAAGGTTGATAGGAGGAAAGCTGATCAAGCATGAAAAAAAATATTTACAGAGAGTTTTAAAATCAAAGAGGGAGCTAGGCATAAAACAAAAGGGACGATTAATAATCTGTCTACAAGTTATGCTCTTCTCAGCAAGAAGGATAGAAGATGGAGATATATTTATACATTTGACTATCCTAAAGGGTTCAAGCATGTTGAATTTGTGTCAGCAGGGTTAAGAGATTATATTCCAGAACATAAAGATGTTGATAAGTCCATCAAGAAACCTTCTTGGGTGGAATATAATGAAAAACTGAAACTTGTCAAATCCCGAACTAGAGGAGGCATTGGTCATTCTGATATGGAGATTCTAAGATCTGATCTGTTGGATACAAATACTCTGATAGAGAATCTTGGTGAAAGAGTTTCTCCTTCACATCTTGAGAAAGTTGAAGCTGTGAAGATCGTCTATAGAAAGATAAATGATAATGATATCAGAGAAGAGATTCTGTACTTTTTTAGGGATGGTAAAGTAAAGAAATTTACATTGCAACAACTCTTAATGAAGACTGTGACAAAATTGAAATACATTCACTATCTTCTTAGAGTTGAGAACAGTGTCACCAGAAACTGGTCTTCTATGATACTTGAAGTCATCAGAAGAAGAGTCATGGAAAAAGATGATAAATACAATGGCGATTATATTCCTGAGTACAAAACTTATACTGGTCAAGAAATGAAGATGAAAAAGGGAGCTGCAGTGCTATAATTTTTTCTCAACAGTCCTCAGTTATCCTTCAGTCCTGATCATGAAGATGTCAGTTTAAGCTACATGTTGACTGGTGATCTTGAGATAAGCAAAAGCTCAATTTCTAAGTTGAGATCAGCTATCTATCAGCTTGGAAAAGACATTGAAGAGAAGAGAGAGTTGAAGAAAAAGCTTGTTAAAGTCCTACGAGACAAGGAGGAAGAAAGATTGAAAAACTTTCTGGAAACAACTGTCAATTATCTGAAGATACTGAAGTAAGCTTTACTCCTTGTACATTTTGTAGATTAGTTTTGGCATCATTGAGAATGAAATTTGTGCTTCATTACATTAAGCATAAATTGGGGGAGATTATTACATATTGAATTCTCAATGATCAGAAGAAGCTCAGGATCTGGCTGTTCGGGTGTCATCAGTATCTGATGTGTCGTCAGGATTTGACACATCATCAGCATTTGGATGTCATCAGTACTTGAAGACAGTCAGCTTAGAAGATTTGTTCTATTCCTTATATTTTGGAGCAGATATCTTTTACATCTTAGTTATATGACTTTTTCTATTCAGTTGAAGATATGTATCAGTTTCAGTTAGCTTTTGATAATGCATATCTTAGATTGGTTTGTTGTAGCTGTGTAGTATATAATCACAGTTTAGGTCATCACTTAGAGAATCGATCTCGAGTATCATTCGACCTAGCAGCTCTCAAGAACATCAGTATTTCTTGAGAGAGTTTTGTAACAGTTTTTATCAGATATTTAAAAAGCTGTTATATTTTATTACTTGTTCGAAACATTTATACAATTGTATCCAACCTGTTGGGAATATGTTGTGAACTTGATGATTACATTAACAAAACACCTTAGTAGATTTAACTTAGTGAAAAATGTAGCACTCGACGGATGTTCAGATATAGTCCCGACGGATGACTCAATATAGTCCCGACGAATGATGATTTGACATCCATCGAGTGAGTAGCTTATGTAACAATAAGTATTGTAACATATTTTTGTGAACAACTTTGTATAGATCCTGTAGTAGTATATGAGTCATGTTGACTATTATTAGATATGCAAAATAGGTTGATTAATTGTAAATATAAGATGTATTATAATTTTGCATAAGTGAAATGAAGTCAAGTGCCAAATAGCAACCCGGTGGATGATCAATAAAGTTACCCGACGGATGATCAACAAGGTAACCCGACAGATAACAAGCATGTACCCAACGGATGATCAATTCAAATATCTGTTGACAGTGACAACACAGTCACATACGTTGGGTGTTTACAAAAGGAATGTGGGAGCCTGTTTAACAGGAAATGAAGAAAAAAGAAGCATTAGCATTTCCATGCAAGCTAAGAAGATTTTCAAAGATGCTGGAATAGAGTAGTGAAGCAGCATGGAGTTTGACTTGATAGTTTTTGTTTTATTATCATGTCTTATTACCATGTAAACTTGGTGATATATAAACCAAGTGTAGCTAGTGAAACAAATAACTAAGCAAACACTTTTAGAAGAGAAATAGAAAAGGCTATAACTGTTAAGAATTTCTCTGTAGTTTGTTTGTTCACTTGTAAAGCAGCTGTGAGACAATTTGTTCTTCACAGAGTTCTTCAATCGATATATAATATATATATATATATATATCTGGTGGATGCTTTCAAATCCACCAGAAAGTTTTAAAAGCTTGTGTTTTTATTACTTTGTTTTTTTATTTGCTTAACTTGTTATTCCGCACCTTGCAAATCAAAACACTTATATATATATAGAGTTTGAGTTAGAACATTTCATAGTTCAAGAAAAAGAAAAGTTTACTAGAATTACATTCAACCCCCTTCTGTAATTCTTGTTGCATTATTAGGGACTAACAATTGGTATCAGAGCAAGTTCTTGAAGCACAAAGAGTTTAAAGATCACAACAAACAGCAAGATGAACAAGAAGGATGTTGGATTCAAGATACCTTTTCTGGACAAAGATAATTACCATCAATGGAAGGTAAAGATGCATCTTCATTTACTTTATTAATATGAGGCCTATATGGATTGCATAGAGAGAGGTCCACATGTACCAATGAGAGCTGCAACTGGAAATGAGCCATCAGTTCATCAGTTCCCAAGCCAAGGCATGAATGGTCAGATCCTGATATTGAACGAGTTAGGAAAGACAAGAAGGACATGAATATTTTATTCAATGGAGTTGATGGTGACATGTTTGACAACATCATCAATTGCAAGACCGCCAAGGAGGTTTGGGACACCATTCAAATAATTTGTGATGGCACTGAACAAGTTAGAGAAAATAAGAAGCATTTACTAATTCAGCAATATGAGCATTTCCACTGTGAAGAAGGTGAAACTCTCACTAATATCTTTAGTAGATTTCAAAAGCTATGAAATGCTCTGAAGCTGCATGGAAGAGTCTACCAAACCAAAGATTCTAACCTCAAATTCCTAAGATCCCTTCTAAAAGAATGGAAACCAATGACAATCTCCTTGAGAAATTCACAAGAATACAAGGAGTTTACACTAGAGAGACTGTATGGCATTCTAAAGACTTATGAGCTTGAAATAGAGCAAGATGAAAGAATGGAGAAAGGGAGAAAGAAAGGAGGGTCCATTGCACTGGTTGCTGAGTTAGAGAAAGAGAAGGAGATGAAGATAGAAGCTGTTGAGTCTACTTCAAAGGTCTGTGAAAATAAGGGCAAGGGGATGGTAGCAGAAAATGAAGATTATGTGAGCGATGACATTGATGAACATCTTACATTTCTTTCTAGAAGATTTTCCAAGCTCAAGTTCAAGAAGAACTTTGGAGCAGCTAAGCCAAATAGAAACATGGTGGATAAATCACAATTCAAGTGTTTCAAATGTGGCTTGGCAGGGCACTTTGCCAGTGAGTGTAGAAAGTCAGATTCCAGCAAGAAGAAGTTTGAGCCTGTGGATTATAAACAGAAGTATTTTGAGTTGCTCAAACAAAAGGAAAAAGCTTTTATTACACAAGAAAATGACTGGGGCAGCAGATGGTTTGGATGAAGATGAAGATGTCAGCTATGTCAATGTAGCCCTAATGGCCAAGTCTGATGAAGCAGAGACATGTTCTTCAAGTAATCAGGTAATCACCACTAACCTTACACATTTATCTAAAGCTGAGTGTAATGATGCAATAAATGACATGTCTACATAATTATATCATTTGTGTGTTACACTTAAGTCCCTCACTAAGGAAAATGCTAAAATCAAAGAAAACAACTTGTTTTCAAGTGAGAGGAATAATGTGCTAGAGTCTCAGTTTATAGAATTTGAAAATTTGAGAATATAATGTAAGATTGCTAAGGAGGAATTAACTGAGTCCTTGAAGAAAGAAGAAATTTTGAAGAAGCAGCTTGAACGAGAATATGAGGTGATTAAGGCGTGGAAGTCATCTAGAGATGTCCATGCTCAAATCACCAAAGTTCAAGGTATTGAGTCCTTCTGTGATGCAGCCTGGAAAAAGAGTAAAGAGAAGCTAGAATCCAATTTGGTTGAAGGATTGCTAACAGATATAGACTCGATGGATGATGAGAGTCATCCGTCGGATAATCAAAAAGGTTATCCGTCGAGTGACATAAATCCTCATCTGTCGGCTGTAAGCAAACCTGTGAGTAAAGCCAAACTTGCCAAGTTAAATGAAAAATATGGATCAGTTTCCAAAAACTTTATTTCAGGAGAATCTAGTCAAGTGGAGAAGGAGAAAAAAGTGAATGTTGTGAAAGAGATATGTCCTAAGTCCAATCATGTATAAGGATTTAGGAATAACTTTTATATAATCTGTTTTGATTTCATTGATATTAATAAAAGGCTTGTTTTGTTTTTATTGCGGGCTCTATCTATTTAAATGTTTAAATAAGATATACCACAGTTTAGAGCAAAGCTTTTTATGGATTGTGATGAGATCATAATAATGAGACCTAAAAGATGATAACTTTAAACTTAAATAGTTCCTGGTCGTAGGATTACTAACTGGTAATTAATAATCCGCAAAGATCGGTACATACTATGCTTGCTTCATTATGAAGGATGTCTGTTCTCATAGACATTTGTGTGGTGACATTATAGCTAGTATGTAGGTGCTTATTATAGAATAAGTTCACTGAACATGACTCACACAGCTGAACAACTGATGGAGTTCACTCACGTGTCAGCAGTTGTTCACATAGTGATAGTTGTACAAGTATCCTTAGACTTGAGGTCATCATAGTCATCTTGTGTACACTGAACTATGCTTTGGTTTAGTTCTTAGTCTCAAGGGACAATTATAAGGGCTCTACTGGATATAGGAATTTGTAAACGAAGATAGTGTATGATCAATAAAGGATCTACCCCTTCCAGTAAAGGAAGAGAATGTTCAATGCTGATCCACTTATGTTAGTTCAGGAATCTCTGGCCAGAGTGAATGAAATTAGAAAGGAGTTTCTAATTTACATTAAATAGAACTAAGCATAGTGAATGGGAAAGCAAGTGATTAAATAGGATAGGCTTGACACAAGTTCCATGCCTTATATTTAATCGTGACATTGCACGGTAGAAGGAATTAATTGTACGGTAACTACTCACTGAATAGGTTCTTGGTATTATAAGCAGTGAATTCGTATTATCCGGATAGTCGCGATATGCTGAGAAGTATCCCTCACGATATAGAATAAATATGATTAATTAATTAATCATATTTAATAAATTAGAGAATTTATATAAATAATGATAAAATAGTTTTATTATTATTTATTTCTACTACCGACTTAATATTGAACCTACAGGGTCACACCATAAAAGAGAATGATTTAATGGTGGAGGAATTAATTAATAATGGTTGATAATTATTTATTTATGAAATAAATATTTAATTGGCAAATTTAATAATTGATTAAATGAGATTTAATTGATTATAAATTAATTAAGAAAAGGTTCTTAATATTATTAATTAAGAATTTAATTTTTGGAAATTAAATCAAGTGAGAGAATTATTTCTAAAGAGTTTAGAAAAATGATTATTAATTAAAAGGTGTTTTAATTATTAGTGAGAATAATAAAGGGTTAATAATAATAATATTTTATGGGAAAATTTTCAACTGAAAATTTTGCCTATAAATATACTATTATAAACCCTATTTTTGCCTCAACCAAAAAGATTTACAAAACCCTAATTCTTTCCATCTCCTTCTCCTTCATTACATCGTTTTCTTGGTGGATACCGGTGGAGGGCTTCACACTTGAGGAACAGCTTCTAAGGATCTCCGTTCATCGTTCTTGGATCGCTATTAAAGACCTCCATCTTTCCATTAACGTAAAGCTTCTTAAGATAAACATACTGAACTACGAATTAAATATTATTTTTTGCATGGATCCTGCGGAGGGTTTCGGTTTTTTTTAAGATTAAATTTACGCTTTCGCTGCGTTTATGTGCTAAAAACCCTTCAATGGCATCAGAGCTACTTGCGAAAAGTTTTTAATTCGTTTATGTGTTTAACTGTTTTCGATATATGAGCATGTATTGGATTCACCATGATTTGATGTTGATATAATATGCTTATATATGTATGGTTTTGAATATATGATATTCATGTGAGTTGTATAATCATAAGATGATTATGTAATCTGTATATATACTGATATATACATGATTTATGTTTGTTCTAATTATGAGAATCATATTAGATACGGATTCTGAATTGGCTGCTGCAGATTTGCTGAAATCTGGGTTTGGTGTCCGATTTATGCAAATGAATACCCTATTCCATAGGTAAACGAGCGTCTGAACAAAACTGATAGCAAAAGCTATCAACGACTCGTCTGTCAGGCGTTTGACGTCGTTTACTGCCCGTAAACAGTGATTCTTGTTTTTCTGATTTGATTCTGATTTTTCTGATTTTTGTCATATTTTCTTTTTATGATTAGATCATGGATAATATGATATCTTAAGATCAGATTATGTGTTTTAACATGCTTTTATGTGTTGTCTGAGCATGGTGGATGGTTATGGTCTTTCGGCCTTAGTGTAATGGTTTTGGTTTTGGTTTTAAATACGACTTGCATGTCGTCAATCTTTGTAATCATAAATCTCGAATGTAACTTGAGTTATTCTTGTAAGTTCATTAGATTAGTTTTACTTTCAATCATGTAATGTAATTGAAGACTCAAGAAGGCTATCCAATGGAGGTGATACAAAGAAGAATACGAGGCATACAAGAAGTCTAAACAAAGAAGAAGACTAATGTAATAAGTAGTTGTATTTATTTCCATCACCATATTAGATTGACCTTGATCTTTATCATGAGCTTGATAAAGATCACATAGGATGGGGCCATAACCAAACACATTTACTTTATTGCACTTTACATTTACTTGTTTATTTAATTTTATATATGAGATATATGCCTATGTTTACCATGCGATGATAGATTTAGGTGAACTTAAATTAATATAAGGCGTGCTCTAGAAAATCTAGAATAGGAATCATTTCTTGCCTTAACAATAAATATTATGAATACGATCATGAGATTCTTGTGTTTATGAAACACGTAATTGAATATGAATTTTCAATATTGAAAGAAAGGATGATTCTGTCAACAACAGATTTCTATCTGTAAGAAAGGGTTATTAAGTGACGCCTCTTGACAATGCTCCACCCGATCTGGGAATCATCTGATTATCAATTATTGATTTGAAATGTTTAATTGAAAAGGAAGAATCTCTTTATAATATGATTATGATTGTAACTTAATATAATCCCTCTAAAATTAAATAATATCAAGTAGTAATCGGCCAATGACACAACGGGCTTGTGTCGGTCATAGCCTTCCAACATGGTAGAAAGTGGTTCTTATTTTAAAATCATTGTCGTTTCATGCTACAGCCGAGGGCTTTGATTTCGAAATAAGAAATACTTGTCTATTACATAGAGATGTGTACATTGAATTAGAATCTAAAGGTCGGTACGTGCTACAGCCATGGGCCGTTGGAGATTGATTCAATTGTATGAAATATTGGGTTAGACTTGACTTAAAATATTGAGTTTGTCGTGCCACAATCGTGACTCAATTATTCAAGAGGCTAAACTTATATTAGGGAATAACATAATATGTAATTGACAAGAGTTGTCTGCCTATTGAACATCACATGACGTTTTGTGCCATAGCCGAGGTTGTGTGATGGAATGTAGGATCCTTATTCCCACTAGCATTATGAATGCTTAATTTTTACTTAGGGGGTTGAAAAAAATTAGATAAACTAGTGGGAGACACTTATGAATAAAGACCCGATTCATATAGTGTTTTGAAATGAAATTGAATATTTGCTAAGTGTTGTTATGTGTTTATCATTTACAGATTTACTATAATTGTCATGTCTTCTGCACTATCACTCTGGAGCATACTAGATGCGCACAAGTTGACTGGTCCTAATTTAGCTGTTTGTTTTCACTGTAACAAGTTGGGGCACTGGAAGAGGAACTGCAAGGTTTACCTTGCATAATTGAAGAAGAAGGGTAGTAAGACTACCGCTTCTGATTCAGGCATGTTCATGATCGAAGTTAATATGTCACTAGGTCAAATTTCTACTTGGGTATTAGATACCGCCTGTGGTTCTCATATTTGCAATTCGTTGTAAGGACTAAAGGGAAGTAGGACTCTTGAAAAAGATGAGGTGATTCTACGTATGGGCAATGGAGCAAGGGTTGCGGCCATATCTGTAGGATCATTTAGTTTACATATGCCTACAGGCAAGACTTTTATTTTGAATAATTGTTATTACGTTCCCTCTATTGTGAGGAATATTGTTTCTATTCCTATGTTGGATGTGGATGGTTTTTCATTTATTATTAAGAATAATGAATGTTCTATCCTTAGAGATAATGTTCTTTTTGGACGTGGCATTTTAAATAATGGTCTGTATGTATATGACGTAGAGCATGATCTACTTCAGATTGAACAAACTAATAAAAGAAAATGAGATGATGAAAATCTAACCTATTTATGGCACTGTAGGCTAGGTCATATTAGTGAAAATAGACTGCGGACTTTGCATAAGGAAGGGTTACTTGACCCCTTTGATTTTGAATCATATCCTACATGCGAGTCTTGTGTATTGGGTAAATGCAACACCCCCAAATCCGGGGTCGGGGATCCGGGTTGTCACGAGTTCCATTTCCCTTAATAACACTTAATCTTAATAAACAACCAACTAATGCGTATTGTGACCCCACAATATACACATACACACCACAAGTTATAGTCTCAGAGATGAATACCAAAAATAACACAAGTCATTTTATTCCACAATTATAAGTCATTACACCTCAAAAGGGTTTCTGAATAAATTTACATTTCTTTGCCATTATTACAGTTCATATAGATACATAAGTCTGGTACAACAAAAGTTGAAAGCCTAGCCTACTGGTAGTTCCTACCTCAGCTACAACGACATCAACGCCTACAGGAAATTGCGGAACGTTTCCTAACCGTTCACGAATTGGGAGCTTGATCCTGTTCATCTTGTCTATTTGTTGTTGTGTGATGAAAGAAGAAAGCAAGGGTGAGCAACAAGCCCACCGAAATAATATGTATAATGAATAACAATATATGAGCATTCTCATAGCACTCATGAAAGTCTTGGTCAAGAAGAATTGAACCAAGTTTGATCTCTTAATGCGACCAAGTCGCAAAATATTTACTATATATGTATATATACTTTTCCAAAATCTTTAAAATCCTCTTCCATGTATAATATACACAGAGTTCCAGTTTATAACTATATAAAAATATCGTTGCAAGGTGATCTCCTATATCTAACCTCGTCTCAACGTTTTTCTGAAAATCTTTGTCATGTATAAGATAATCATTAACCAGATATAAGTTGAAAAGATGAAGTTACAAGATACTCCAATATACTTATATATTTTTCCGAATACTACTTGAACTACCACCATTCAAGGTATAAATAGTTCATCCCATAAATGAAGCTACACGACAAAAATTGTATAGAATCAATCTTTGAAATATCATCAAAATGAAATGAAGTTACGAGATACTTCATTTGATGAAAACATCATTTTAAAAACTCGACCCTGCCAACACTTAACAATCGCCCAGCCGTAGCCTTACTATCGAAGTGCTCTGGGTAGTGTTGCAGAAATATCCAATTGGATGATGAACTCATTACGGGAGTTTGCCGCGCCAGGAAGACCACTCACGATGATCAGTCACAGTAGTGCAACCCCACCATTTTCTACATGTAGAGGAGAACAGTCGGATTTACTTGTCAACCGAACACTGGACTCCTAAGGAACGGACCGTCTTAGCGGATCTTCCGGGCCATTTGGGCCAATATAATAAGGCTGGGCCGGCGCCACTTGACCACTTACGCCACTCCCAGTTCAGATGAAATCCATGACTCTGAAACGTAAAGCTCATCCCCCTTTCCCCAAGTAGAAACTTGTTGATACGGCTCCACCAAGAAGTCGTATCTAGTTGGAAAGGAAAACTCACCGATATTTCCCAGGCGATGCCTGTTAATGGATTAACTTATTCCAAGAATTTTACTTCCCGAGTGTTGGGTAAGTAATCAAAAACTCTTTTACCAAAACAGCAACCTTATTGCGATTATAAAAATACATCACGGAGCCAGATCCCTCAAATTTTTGAGCGAGTATTTAAATCCCCTTCGAAAGGAAGATCTTAAATTTAAAAACGAGTTTTGGGGTCCGCTCTAACTTTTAAAATCATTTTGAAGACTCGAAAACATTTTTAAGAATGTTTGGTATAATGCTGATTTAATAAAATAAATCAGTCCCAATAATATTCCCAAAAAGGATAATCTTTATAAAAATAGTTGAAGTAGAAGTTTTCAAACTTATACTTGAAATGAATAATAATAATTAACCAAAGATATACTTATACGAAAGTACGATCTTTATTTGAATAATCAAAAATAAGTTTGATTATTGAAACATTATTCTTTAATAAAATAAAGAATATTATTTAATAAAATAAGCGGAGTCATAAGTCCTCGAATGAATATTCAAAATAATATTCATTAAGTAAAATAAGCGGAGTCATAATTCCTCGAATGAATATTCAAATAATATTCATTAAGTAAAATAAAGTTATCGAATAAACTTTATTCGATTAATAGTTTTGAAAACTATTCATATATATATATATATAAATAAATAAATAAATATATATATATATATATTATAATCGGGAACATTGACTCCCGGTTTAGAAAATGTTCACCTTTGGGTCCCTTATACTAAGGGTATACGCAACTACTACTTATCTCTAGCATAGGTATTGTGCAACTTATAAGCATTTGAATCAACAATTAGATATCAAGATTACGAAACAGACATGCATATATACCATATCAGCATGCTCCAATATATCGCAAGATTTGCTAATAACAATCATGCACTTATCACAAGATAATGCATATACATATTTACATCACAACAACAGTATAACGGGTAGAAAACTTGCCTGAGTGTTCTCGGACAGACTTAAGCTTAGAGTGGGTCCGATAACCTATGAACAACAACATAAGTCGGAATTAAACCCCGGTCGCTTAAGAAACTAGACTTTAACCAATTGAACCCTAACGTTCTCTTATGGTCACTTAATGATTCACTTAAGTCGCTCGAGTACCCTCGGCTCCACCATTTTTAATAAATTAACCATTAAGAATTTAAAGGCGATTCTTTCACGAGTACCCTACCAACTTCCTAATCCACTTTAAATAATTGTTTCATACTCCAATTAGTCATTTAAATACCTTAACCAAGGTTTCAAAGTAAGGCAAGGGGTAATGGTTCGTTCGCGAAACGCCGTTACTTAAAACGGTCGTTTCTCCTAAACCGTACATCGGATTCAAGCGAACCACATATCAAAACGAAGCTCGTAACATGAAATATCTAAACATGGCAATTGTCAGAATCTAACAGTGAGTGCACGGGTCCTGAAGTTAAGAACAAAAACAGTCTAAGGAAAATTGGGCATTACGACGGCTATAACTTAGTAATTCCCAAATTTTTACCCAATCAATTCAATATTAAACCACCACCCATCAACACCATTCCACCATCATTCAACCACAAATCAACCATACAACCAAACTTCATCCAAATCCTATTAAATCAGTCCATTACTTCATGTTTTATCCATCTTATTCAATCACAACAAGAGCTACTAACTATACTTAAGGTTCATTAACCACTAACCAAGATTTACAACCCAAACTCATTACAAATCCAACCAAACTCTAAATATACATGAATCATGCTTTCATGAACTATAATCAACAAAACCAAACCTAATACTCAAAGTAAAGCTAGGGTTTGGAGGGGTTATACCTTCCTTGGAGTGATTAGAGTAGCTAGGAAGCCTTAAGAAGCCTTGAGATAGCTTAGGAATTCTTGGATCTTAAAGGAAATCAAAGAAAATAAAGTTAGTAATCTTGAAAATACTATTCATCATCTTCTTCCTTGATTTATTGGAAGAGATTCATGAAGAATTGGAGGCTTAAACTTCTAGGATAGCCATAACTAATCATAAGGAACCTTGGATAATTACCTTGTAATTTAACAAAGCTTGAATCTTGATTTTTTGGAATTTTTCTCTTCTTTCAGATGGAGCCGAGAGAACTTGTTCTTGGGAGGGTTTTTACTTTGCTAAATGAGTTTGTGGTGGAAAATGGAAGTGAATGGGATATTTGGGTGATTAATTGGTTGAATAAAGTGAGTGGAGTGTGACTAAGCATGACATCACCTTGGTGACTTCATCAATTGCCACTTGTCATCAATTGGTGATGGAAGCATCTTTCATGCTAATCCTTTCTTAGTTGCTTGATTATCATCCTTAATCCTTGCACTAATCTCTCTTGCATTACCTGTCGTTTAATTGTTTTACGACTCGTTTATCGTTCGTTCTTACTAATCGTTTGAGGGATCATATCCGAGATCTTATTACTTGGGTTCCCTTAACCTTTCTCAATATATTATATTCCTTTTATGATCCTCTCTTATAATCCTTGAATTAAAATCCTTTTAATTATGTTACCTTATACTCAATTCTTTCGGTATCTGGTGGATTTTCAGGAAAAATCAAAGTGTTCAAATTTGGATTCTGACGATCTTTACATACACTTATTTACTTTATGGAATACTAATATGATCTTAGAATTTCCATAACAGTACTCCTATATATCACGGTTTGATAATTTTCCTTACTCAGCATCATCAGCAAAAGTTACTATTCATCAGGGTTTCACAAATTCCAAAAATTGGGGTTATTACAGTCTCCCCTCCTTAAAAGGATTCCGTCCCGGAATCAGATAGAAAATGAATAGGGATACTCTCTTAGCATTGCACTTTCTAACTCTCGAGTAAATTTTCCAACATTGTGGTTCTACCATCAAACTCTGACTAGTTTGATAACCCTTCTCCTAAGCACTTGTTCATTTTCAATCTATAACCCTTCCTGGTTGCTCCATATAGGTTACGTCTGGTTGCATGTCTATGCACTCATATGCCCCTATTTGTCTGGCATCCGAATTACACTTCCTTAACATTGATACGTGGAACACGTTATGAACTTGCTACATGCTAGGGGGTAGGGCTAGCTCATATGCTAACTTCCCAATACGTCTTAATATCTTCAAGAGTCCAATAAATCGTGGACTTAGCTTTCCTTTCTTTCTGAACCTCATCAATCCTTTCCAAGGCTTTCCAAGGGGATACCTTTCACAACACTAGGTCCCCTACTTCATACTCCTTGTCCTTTCATTGTCAAATCAGCATACTTCTTATGTCCATCTTGGGCTACTACCAGCTGTCCTCTGATTAGATCTATTATATCCTTGGTCCTTTGGACTACTGCTGGCCCGAGCATCTCGCGCTCTACAACTTCATCCTAACATAAGGGAGATCAACATTGTCTTCCCTCAAGGATCTCATAAGGTGACATCTCGATACCTGACATACGATCTATTGTCGTGAGAAAAATCAATCCGCGTTAAGTGATCATTCCAAATTCTTTCAAGTCTATTACACAGACTCTCATCATAGCTTCTAGCATTATAGCTTTTACTCCTCAATACCCATTCTTTTCCAGTTCGTAATCGCTACTATCTTCCGTTCCTAATATTATACTGGTTATACTTTTGCTCATTAGCGTTCTATAACCTTTTAATAACCACGTCAACCTTAGTATCACGAACGGGTTAGAATCAGAATACCACCGTACTTGGTACCATTTCATCTCTAGCTGCCTCCATCTTCAAAAGCTTGGTCCTTCATATAGAAGTAAAAGAATTTATTGAGAGATCACTATGATCATGAACACTTGTTATATCGCATAGTTAGTACAGAAGGTGGCCAGCCTTTAGTACTTGACAAGCAATTAAACAACATGTGGTATCCTACTAGGCTTCTATCACACAGATAGATAGTCATTCGGCAATACCTCCCCTTCTGGAAGGGTTGTTCTTCTCATCTTACATGAAATGAAAAGGAGAGAAAAGAACGAATTGAAGAGAATTGTATATATAAAAATATACTGCCACAAAATATCTGGCTTGGAATCTACCTCTGCACTATAGAGGTTTATCATAGGAGAACAAAACATATACGTATCTATATCAATATCCAGTATTATCGCATCGCATTTCACATGCTTAAATATTTTTGCTATTCCGTCCATCATTCTATGGACCCATGCTCTTTCTCGAGCTTATACACAATCACCTTTGAAACTCCCTCGACATCAAAAATTGAATCTGGGATTTCATTCTAGACGTCATCGTTATTAGAATTCTATGCTTGCATCGCAACCTTCCTCGTATAGTAATACGACTCTCTATTGATAAGAAGGAATAAGTATTCAATAGGTAGATAATCGACTTACAATGATAACTTATACACCACCACGACCCGGTTAGTGGTACTCACTCTCAACATCCATTCCAATACAACTCCCACGGTTGTAAGTAATCGGCTCATTAATCGCAGAATCATTCTTGCATTACTATGGCCCACCATTGACCTACTGTAGTCATTCGTTTTCCATGAAGTTTTAATAGCTAACCATACGAAGTCCATTCATATCATATCGAATCCTTCTAAGGAGGTAACATAATCACCATTCATGATTCATGAAGGACACTCCTGAACTTGACGTACATATGACATGAAGCAGATAAAATTGCAGAAGAATATCAATCAAAGCAACAATAGCAGGTTATTATCGTTAGTAATCATATGTCCTCAATAAGAGACTGGAAACTAAAGGGTTCATTTAGTCCTTTCATAACATGGCCCTGGCTTATCTCGAGATATGACATTCTAAGATAGATAGCCCGCTTACGGCGATTGCATAAATTAAATCTTTACCAAACTACTATTACGGTTGAGTATCGCACAATCATCAGAAGGAATGTCAATCTTTAACACCATAATACCACCTTCACGGCTTTAACCATCATTACTGTATTCCTATGGCATGAGCGCCTATAATTTCTCTTTTACAGTTAGAGTGTCGGCCACCTCATTGGCCTTTCCTGATAGTAATAGTTCCTTACAATCAATGTCATTTGAACGATCTTCAACTAAATTTTCTACCTCATTTCCATTCACTACTGGTGTGAAAATGCTCTTCCTTAAGCTTTGGTGAGAAGAAAAAAAATATCACAATTTTCCCATAATGTATTTCCTCGGTCTTTGAATGTGAACATTGTCACGACTGACTCTCGATCATACTTTGGACGTCTCTTATCTTGGGTACTTCTCGTTGTCACCAATCTCGACCTTCATTGGGTCGATCTATAGCTTCTTATGGTTTAACACGTGCCCCACCTAACATTATTATAATTACATCATATTTCCTTTACCAAAGTTTCTATTCTTCAGAACTTTGAATATTACCTTTCTCCTTGTAAAACCTCTAAGGTTATCCGTTAATCGTTCCTCCTGTATTCCCTAGATACAGGGCATATCAAAATACCATTTACTACTACTAGAACCATTATCTATGGAGTTCTGAAAACTTTCTCCACTGATCTTTAAAGATTGTTGTTGCTTTAATCCTTCATTCTGTATTACCCAAACTCATAATGTCCCTATTAAGGGTGAAATGCCAACCTTTATGCATTCCCCTAGGATTCATTTTAATTTACCGATGTTCTATCCTTAATCCCACCTTTAAAATGGTACATGCATCCTTCCATGGATAAATCAAGTCATATATCCCTGATAAGGGTGTCTTATTCAATCATTCCCACCTCGATAGTATATTCCTTATTTCACGATAACATCCTTATTCAAACTGTGGTCAACCCATATGGCCTTCAAAAGATAACAATGGTTACCCGCTTTTCTTTCCTAATTTGGTAATGACAACAGGGATGTTCTGGAAGATATTGGTCGTGTTCAATGTGAAATTCTTCTTAATAATTCCTCATTTACTTTTGTTGTTTATCTCAACAGTCATCTCAATGTTGGAATACCTTTTATACCTAGAGTCTCCCTTTTGGGCATCAAGCCACAGGTGTTACATACACTTCACATTTTTGAAGGTCACTTCCTTCATCCCATTTTCCTAAATTCTTATTATCCTGTCTCCTCAATCCATCCGTGTTTCCTTATTAATCCATCGATCTATCTCAAAGTTTCATCGAATACTCTTAACTTCAAGGGAATTAACTATACGTATCGCTTACGCCTTCAAACCTTGAATTTATCTCATGATCAGTCACCATCGCGCTGATGATGACACACTTCTCTATATTTATTTCAAGGGTTTCTTAGGGTTTCCCATACCTAACTCCCTTATCACTTCTCAACTCTATTTCCTTTATATCCCTTTATACTCCTTCCCCTTTCAGTATTTTATTTTCATTTCTATTACAACCATTACATGAACTAACACAACATAAGCATTGATTTCAAACATCCCGTCATTCTGGATTCGTGTCCTCAGAACGAATATTGACAACTTTTACAACTTAGATTCATAATTCATCATACTCGTCTGCCTTTGTTCTGGCTCTAAAGCTTTTACACTATCTCCATAACCTTGGGAAGTACTTTCCTGAAAACAATTGACTGAACTTTAATTAGTTTATTCTAATCTCTGGCTCCATGCCTTTCTTGGTCTTTCACCAACGGGTGGCTTCTCTCTTAGGAAGGTGAGTGACAAAAACAGTCTTTTGTACTTTGTCAATTATTTAGAATCTCAAATAATTCCTCTATTTCCTTTAGCCAGGCTCTTGCCTCGACTGGGTCAGCTTGTTCCTTGGAACTCTGAGAGCTTAGCGACTTAAAGGTCCTAAAAGAATTTCCCACCGCATTGTTTCCTCAGGGTGGTGCTTGGGAATAAAAGTATAATTTTTGTTTAGGCAGGTCCATGAATTGCCCCATAGGAGTACCGTCCTGGTTCTCCCTATCTTGCTCGACTTCTGTTTTCTCAGTATGAAATGTTTTATCATCCTCCCCATAATCGGGGTCATCCTACATGTTTTAAATCCTCATTTTCCACTTCATTATATTATGGGTTCCTTCTATCTTGATGGCGTCCTCCCTGACTATCACATTCATGGTTTGCCCTAACTCTTATTCCTCGAACTATGACTTTCATCTAAGATCCAGTCCTTAAGCTCTTGAACATTTGGAACCCAAATTCTGTAGGGATACCTCATTATTCTCTCATCATCTTTCTAGGTATTAATCTCTTCTCTATTTGTTGGCTCTCTGCCTTCATTCATCACTTTTTCTTGGCACAATATGATCTTTCCAATAATTCGGGCTGCATTGCAATCTCAAACAGCTTTTCGGTACCGGATCCGATTACCTTCACTTCTATTTCCATTTTCTCAAAATCCCTTATCAACTCTCCCCAAAGACATTTTCATCTTGAGTCTCTCTTTTATACTAAGGGCATTAGCCACCATTTTGGTTTTCCCTGGATGATAAAGAATCTCATAATCGTAATCCTTGATTAGCTCTAACCACCTCCTCTGGCGCATGTTGAGCTCTTTCTGCGTGAAAATGCGCTAGAGCACTTATGGCTTGTGTAAATCTCGCACTTCTCTCCATACAAGTAGTGCTTCCAATCTTTAGGGTAAAACTATTGCCACGAGCCCAAGCTCATGAGTAGGGATATCGAATTTTATATTCCCTTAATTATCTTGAAGCGTACGCGATTACCTTGCTGTGCTGTATAAGAAGCACCCTAATTCCTTATGTGAAGCGTCACTACACATCACAACATCTCCTTTTCCATCCGGCAACGCTAACATAGGGGCCGTCACCAACCTTTACTTCAGTTCTTAAAAGCTGTTCTCGCATTTCTCTGTCCATTCGAACTTTTCAGTCTTACGAGTAAGCCACGTTAAAGGGGCTACTATCTTTACAAACTTGAACGAACCTCCGGTAGTGACCGGCCAATCTTACCTCTGGTAGTCTCCCTAACCATGGTTATAAATTCCTCAGTGGTCCTTTATTCATTCTTGTTAGGATCCTCCACGGTATCCTCCTCAGCAACAATCCCTTCTAGGACAACATCCTCAACCGCTACATCCTCAATATGAACATCATCTGGTCCCTTGTTAGGACGCACTATCGGATCCACAATCTGATCTCCAATAAGTAATAAAACATCATCGCACTGTTGCTCCTCAACCTCACGGTTCGGAGTCCCGCTACCATATACGATAACGAACTACGCTTCTATCACGATATTTATAAGGGTTCCCATAAGGGTTTTAACTATCAGTACTACGTTAGGTAGTCCGACTATGAACTTGGCAAGAGTTCTTATTATCTTAGTGAACTTATTATTTTAACGTAACATCATCTCTGAGGTTTATAACGCTTAGCTCTGATACCATTTCTGTAACACCCCCAAATCCGGGGTCGGGGATCCGGGTTGTCACGAGTTCCATTTCCCTTAATAACACTTAATTTTAATAAACAACCAACTACTGCGTATTGTGACCCCACAATATACACACACACACACACCACAAGTTATAGTCTCAGAGATGAATACCAAAAATAACACAAGTCATTTTATTCCACATTTATAAGACATTACACCTCAAAAGGGTTTCTGAATAAATTTACATTTCTTTTCCATTATTACAGTTCATATAGATATATAAGTCTGGTACAACAAAAGTTGAAAGCCTAGCCTACTGGTAGTTCCTACCTCAGCTACAACGGCATCAACGCCTACAGGAAACTGCGAAACGTATCCTAACCGCTCACGAATTGGGAGCTTGATCATGTTCATCTTGTCTATCTGTTGTTGTGTGATGAAAGAAGAAAGCAAGGGTGAGCAACAAGCCCACCGAAATAATATGTATAATGAATAACAATATATGAGCATTCTCATAGCACTCATGAAAGTCTTGGTCAAGAAGAATTGAACCAAGTTTGATCTCTTAATGCGACCAATTCACAAAATATTTAGTATATATGTATATATACTTTTCCAAAATCTTTGAAATCCTCTGCCATGTATAATATACACAGAGTTCCAGTTTATAACTATATAAAATATCGTTGCAAGGTGATCTCCTATATCTAACCTCGTCTCAACATTTTTCTGAAAATCTTTGTCATGTATAAGATAATCATTAACCAGATATAAGTTGAAAAGATGAAGTTACAAGATACTCCAATATACTTATATCTTTTTCCGAATACTACTTGAACTACCACCATTCAAGGTATAAATAGTTCATCCCATAAATGAAGCTACACGACAAAAATTGTATTGAATCAATTTTTGAAATATCATCAAAATGAAATGAAGTTACGAGATACTTCATTTGATGAAAACATCATTTTGAAAACTCGACCTTGCCAACACTCAACAATCGCCCAGCCGTAGCCTTTCTATCGAAGTGCTCTGGGTAGTGTTGCAGAAATATCCAATTGGATGATGAACTCATTACGGGAGTTTGCCGCGCCAGGAAGACCACTCACGATGATCAGTCGCAGTAGTGCAACCCCACCATTTTCTACATGTAGAGGAGAACAGTCGGATTTACTTGTCAACGGAACACTTGACTCCTAAGGAATGGACCGTCTTAGTGGAACTTCCGGGCCATTTGGGCCAATATAATAAGGGTGGGCCGGCGCCACTGGACCACTTACGCCACTCCTAGTTCAGATGAAATCCATGACTCTGAAACGTAAAGCTCGTCCCCCTTTCCCCAAGTAGAAACTTGTTGATATGGCTGCACCAAGAAGACGTATCTAGTTGGAAAGGAAAACTCACCGATATTTCCCAGGCGATGCCTGTTAATGGATTAACTTATTCCAAGAATTTTACTTCCCGAGTGTTGGGTAAGTAATCAAAAACTCTTTTATCAAAACAACAACCTCTTTGCGATTATAAAAGTACATCACGGAGCCGGATCCCTCAGATTTTTGAGCGAGTATTTAAATCCCCTTCGAAAGGAAGATCTTAAATTTAAAAACGAGTTTGGGGTCCGCTCTAACTTTTAAAATCATTTTGAAGACTCGAAAACATTTTTAAGAATGTTTGGTGTAATGTTGATTTAATAAAATAAATCAGTCCCAATATATTAGAAAATATCTGAATATTATTGTTTAAATAATATTCCCATAAAGGATAATCTTTATAAAAATAGTTGAAGTAGAAGTTTTCAAACTTATACTTGAAATGAATAATAATAATTAACCAAAGATATACTTATACGAAAGTACGATCTTTATTTGAATAATCGAAAATAAGTTTAATTATTGAAACATTATTCTTTAATAAAATAAAGAATATTATTTAATAAAATAAGCAGAGTCATAAGTCCTCGAATGAATATTCAAAATAATATTCATTAAGTAAAATAAGCGGAGTCATAAGTCCTCGAATGAATATTTAAATAATATTCATTAAGTAAAATAAAGTTATCGAATAAACCTTATTCGATTAATAGTTTTGAAAACTATTCATATATATATATATATATATATATTATACTCGGGAACTTCGACTCCCGGTTTAGAAAATGTTCACCTTTGGGTCCCCTATACCAAGCGTATACGCAACTACTGCTTATCTCTAGCATAGGTATTATGCAACTTATAAGCATTTGAATCAACAATTAGATATCAAGATTACGAAACAGACATGCATATATACCATATCAGCATGCTCCAATATATCACAAGATTTGCTAATAACAATCATGCACTTATCACAAGATAATGCATATACATATATACATCACAACAACAGTATAACAGGTAGAAAACTTGTCTGAGTGTTCCCGGACAGACTTAAGCTTAGAGTGGGTCCGATAACCTATGAACAATAACATAAGTCGGAATTAAACCCCGGTCGCTTAAGAAACTAGAATTTAATCAATTGAACCCTAACATTCGCTTATGGTCACTTAATGATTCACTTAAGTCGCTCGAGTACCCTCGGCTCCACCATTTTTAATAAATTAACCATTAAGAATTTTAAGGCGATTCTTTCGCGAGTACCCTACCAACTTCCTAATTCACTTTACATAATTGTTTCATACTCCAATTAGTCATTTAAGGACCTTAACCAAGGTCTCAAAGTAAGGCGAGGGGTAATGGTTCGTTCGCGAAATGCCGTTTCTTAAAACGGTCATTTCTCCTAAACCGTACATCGGATTCAAGCGAACCACATATCAAAATGAAGCTCGTAACATGAACTATCTAAACATGGCAAGAATATAACAGTGAGTGCACGGGTCCTGAAGTTAAGAACAAAAACAATCTAAGGAAAATTGGGCATTACGACGGCTATAACTTAGCAATTCCCAAATTTTTACCCAATCAATTCAATATTAAACCACCACCCATTAACACCATTCCACCATCATTCAACCACAAATCAACCATACAACCAAACTTCATCCAAATCCTATTAAATCAGTCCATTACTTCATGTTTTATCCATCTTATTCAATCACAACAAGAGCTACTAACTATACTTAAGGTTCATTAACCACTAACCAAGATTTACAACCCAAACTCATTACAAATTGTTAGTCCCTTAACAATATAGCAAGAATTACAGAAGGGGGGTTGAATGGAATTCTTGAACCTTTTTCTTGAAATAAAAATGTTCAACTCGATTATGGATATATTTGTTTTGATTAGCACAATGCGGAATGTAAACTTGAATAAATCAAGACATAAGTAATTAAAAACAAGAGGCTTTAAAAACTTTCTGGTGGATTTAAACAATTCCACCAGAGATATATTTAATATCTCTCAGTTGTTTTTCTATTTGCTACTCTCTTGGTTTATATATTACCAAGATTACAAAGTCAAAAGAACTGAACAAATATAAAATCTAACAGTCTTGATCTTTGCTGCTTTTCGTCCTCTATTACCCAGTTAATGGGCTTCCACAGTGTACTTGTATCCAACTCAACGGCTGTGTGTCAGCTTTCACTGTTCAACTGATGTTTGAATCTTGATATGATCATCAGTCGACTTTCAGATCATCTGTCGATGACTTAATTGATCATCCGTCGACTGCTATGTTAAACATCCGTTGATAGTCATTTGATCATCCGTCGAAGCTTTGTTATGCATCCGTTGATAGTCATTAGATCATCCGTCGAAGCTTTGTTAAGCATCCGTTGATGCTTCATTTGACTTATACAGAATTACAAGACATTGCTTATGTACAGTTAATCAACCTATTCTGCATATCTAGTTAAAGTCAACATGACTTATATGCTACTTCAGATTCTATACAAAGGTGCATACAACACTGTGCTACAAACTTATTATTACATAAGCTACTCACTCGATGGATAATAAGTTAATCATCCATCGGGAATATAATGAGTTATCCGTCGGGACTATAATTCTTATCCGTCGAGTGCTACATTATTTCACTAAGTAAAATCTACTTAGATGTTTTGTTTAGGTAATCATCAAGTACACAACATATTCACAACAATCTCCCCCAATTTATGTCTACTGGAATTGTAGCCATAAATTAAGAGATACTTGATGATAACAGAACATCCTAAACATATATCTTTAAAGATAAGTAGATAAAACTGAAAGTGCTTCAATTTAAACAAAAATGTACAAGGTTTGGCTCACAGTCAGTTCAAGATGCTCCTCTAGTCTGAGCAGATTTTTCTAGTTTCTTGAAGGTCTGGATCTTCTTCCAAGCTTTCTGTTGTTTTCTTCAATTTGATTCTGGAGCTGTCTGTGGAATTCTAATTCATCAGATTCTGAGAGATCTAACATTTCTTGCATTTCCAAGAGAGTCTCATTGCTAGAGATACTCAATTGGTCTTCTAATCTGAAGAATCTTCTCACACCCTTGTCATCCATGAATTCCATCAGCCAGTAGGGCCTTAGATGCACTCTTCTCCCTGTGTATGGGATGAGAAGAGTTTTGGGTAGTGCATCTTTGGCTCTAACACTCCTTAGCTCTTCAATCTTCTTCAACACTAATCTTCTTGCAGTTACATTGAACCCAAAAATTTTCTTGAAGGATGAATAGAGTTTGATCAACACAGCTTGGCTTTCTTGAAGTATCCTGTGAAGAGGCCACTGAATCTCCCTTCCCCCTTTGTACTTGAACACCAACCTTTCAGGTAGGTTTCTGTATGCATCAATTGCCCTTACCTCATCCAGCTCCTCCAGATAAAGGTTTAGATCTGAGAATTCTTTGATGTCACACAAGTACAAGTAGTCTCCCCTGTTGACCTTGGGTTGAGTTTTGACTACTGACTTGGATTTGAAAGGTGACAGCTTCACTTTCTTGACTGCCCTTGATTTTGTCCTTCTTGGCTTAGTAAGAATTGGCAAGTTGAAGTCAGGAATTGGTAATTTATCCCACTCTATTGGCTCATCCTTTGGCACAATAGGCTCTCCATGTATGTTCTTGTAGGGGTCCACCACCCTTATGTCTTCAAACACCACAGAGGGCTTTGATGCTTGAGTTTCAGCTTGAGTGGATTCCTTTGGAAATTGATCTTCCAATTCCTTGTCAACAACATCCAACTTTCTTTTTGTTCTTTTAGCCAGTTCTTTCTTTCTTGGGGATTTCTTCTATTTTTCAATCTTCTTCTCTGATTCAGTAGCTTGAGATGGTTGAGAGGGAATTTGTTGAGAAGAATTCACAGCCTGTAGCTTGGCCAAGATAGCAAAATGTTCTTTCTTTTGTTTAGACATCTTTGCATCTAGAGCAGCTTGCCTCTTTTCCTGCTTCAATCTGGCTTTTTCTTCTTCCTTTGCATGGGCAAATTGTGGATGTCCAGCTACCACACAAATTTCCTTCCCATTTCTGAATATCTTTGCAATTCCCTTTCTTGAGGCTGAATCAGCTGGATCTTTGTAGAGGAGAATAGATCTTGACAGAAGCTTCTTTTCATCAGGCTTGGGTGTCTCATACACAGAATCCATAGGGTTCTTCAAAGATAACTTTGGATAGTTTGCCCTTGGTTTAAGAATTATCTCAGCCTTTGTAGTGTTGATGCAGGAAGATTGTCCTTTCTCCAGATAGTTCATCATCTCATTCATATTGATTGGCTTGACATGAGAGTGATGGATGGCTGACTGATCTGGTTCCTTGACTAATTGAAACTTTTTCTGTATTTCCTCATCAATCTTTTTCCAGTTGATCAGAGTCAACTCTCCTTTATCAGCATCTTTCAAATTTGCTGCTACTGCATTTATAAGATCTATACCATCTACAACTGGTGGCTTGGAGATAGTAATTGAAGGTATAATTACTTTGCTGATTTGAACTAGAAGTTTCTCCCCCTCAGTTGGTCCTTTCTCCCCCTTACTTGATTCTCTCTCCCCCTTTTTGTTATCATCAAGTGGAGGAGTTAGGCCTTGTGCTTTAGCCAGTTGCATAAGAAGATTTGTCTGAGTCTGTTGATTTTGAAGAAGTAGAGCCACTGAATTCTCAATAACCTGAACTCTGTTCTCCAGCTTGGCTATCTTCTTGTCAGAATCTGATTCTCTCTTTAATCTTAGTAATAGATCATGCATGGTACCATATGGCATTATTGAATCCAGCTTCTCAGAGTTATATGTCTTTAAGTCAGCTATATCCTTTTTCAATTCATCCACACTGAGATTCTGTCTTGAGTGTTGGATCTTCATTAAATGTAAGGAGTCTAGGTGAGCTTGAAGAACAGCCCTGGTACCAGCATCTGAAGCTTCCTGAAGGGCCTGCTGAATAGCTATTACTTGTTTTACCAAAGACACCTCAAATTGCCCTGGTGAAAATTCCTTTGCCCATGCCCATTTAGGTAAACTGAAAGCAGAACTTGGGCCTTCAGCTCCCCCTAAGTTCATGCTTCCATCCAAAGAACCAGAGTCATCATCATCAGAATTTACTCCAAATTCTTCAGATGGCTCTCCAGCTTGAGAAGGCATTCTGTTCACAGCAGCTTTATCTCTTTGAAGAGATTCTGTGGTGTGCACTAAATTCAAAGTCTGCTCTGCCTCCACATTGCCCTAAGCAGCCAACAGTTGATAGGCTGAAACAGGGTGAGTGAAAGTGTCAGCATCCAAGGAAATGTTATCAATTACAACTTTGTAATGTTGCTGAAATTGTCTTTCCTTGTCAGCATCATCCACAATCATTGACTCACTAGCAATGGTTGGTTCCATCCTTATTTCTCCAGTACCTGCCTTTCTCTCATATTCTCTCTTTTGTTGCATCAGGGTCTCACCCTGGCTCCCCACCCTCACACCCTCACCTTCACCTACTAAGGTGGGACTCCTCTCACTCACTTTTGCCAATCCTGAATGAATGGATTGCTGAAATTCACTCTTTTCCTCTCCTTTTGCCTGGGAGCAACCCAACCTCTCACTCAATGCACTCTCCTCTCTCAGTCCTAAGAGTGATTGTATTACCACCAAACCTTCTGCACTGGAAATTATTGAAGTTTGAAGTTGTGCAGAGACACTCGACGGATAAGTGATATCCGTCGGGTGAGTGGTAAAGCTATCCAACGGATAACTGCTGTTAAGCTTATCCGTCGGGATACAATCACTACTCGACGGATAAGCAATATCCATCGAGAGAGTAGAAATGAATGAGGTGGGAAGAGAAACTATTATTGACTCTGTGTTGATTGAAGTTATTTGAGGCACATATGTCACAATAGAATCAGAAAGAATTGGAAAGTGAGCCAACAAATCATCTAAAAGATGATGCTCACTTGCACTAGATTTTGGCTTCCCCAACAGAGTTAAAGAAGGGGAATCAGGAATTGAAGTGTTTATCATGTCCACTTCCAGTGAGTTAGTTGGTGAGTATTGTGTTTCTGTGGCTTCTACTATGAGAGATTTTGGCTGTGACTCCACATTTATTGGAGCCACATCAATCTGAATTTGAGAAGGTGCAGGGACTGTGTCTTTAGCACCAGTTTGCACTAAGTGTGTGCCCTGTGCATCCCCAATTGTTTTGGATTTTTTCTTTCTAGTGTAAGTTTGGTGTGAGCTTGTGTCCCTAACCCTCTTGGCCTGTGCTCTTGGATGAGAGCTTTGTTCAATAGCCACATCCTTTTGGGAGGATGCAGCTAGAAGTGAGCTTTTGTCCTTTTTAAGCACTACAGTTTGTTGGGAAACTGCAGTGTGGCTAGGCTGGGATTCACTCAACTTTCCAACCTTATCCTTGGGGTTTCTTTGATGTTCACCCCTTCCCTCACCTATCTTACCTTCCTTCACACTCCCCTCTTTGGCTTTGGTAGATTTTTGAACTGGTACCTTTTGAGAGATACCAGAGGTGGTTTTCTTTGATTTGGATTTAGAAATTGTAGTTATTTTGGCAGCTTTGGTAGGCAACTATTTGGTCATTGTCACAGTTGCCATAGCTATGCCTGAAGTCAAAGAAATAGAAGAGATTGGAATAGTTGAGGGTCTGGATGAACTTACCTCACTTACCTGAGGTGTCAGCATTACAGGAAAATAGAACATTGGCACATCCTTGTGATGGTTGGCTCTGTTCAATTCTGCAATGATTCTTCTCTCTTGAACCCAACAAGCTAATTTGTTATTTGGGTTCTCAAGTTCAATCTCTTGACAAAGATGGTTAGCCAAAAGCATAAAAAATCTAGCATAGTAAATATTTTTTCCTCTTTTGGCTAAGTCACCTAGTTTAATACCTAACTCATACACAACAAGGTCACTGAAATTGTAATATTTGTCTGTAACTAGCATGTATAGCATGTTAAGCATGGAAATGTTCATAGAATCAAAATTACTGATTTTTCCAGAAAAGACTTTAGTTACTACATCACACAAGTAACTCCATTCCTTCCTAAGACCTAGTCTTCTAATTTCACTTAGTTTTGCAGTAGGAAGTGCATAATGAATGGAATTGAGCATATTGACAATATCAGTGTCAGTGTGTGGTGCAGTTACATTATCATCAGGAATCTTGAAACATGCTTTTATGACATCACTATTGATACAGAAATCATTACCTTTGATGGTTAGAGTGATGGTTTTGTCAGTAGAGTTATAGATTGTTGTTTTCCACATCTCCTCAACAACTTCACAATAAATTGTGGGTGATTCCAGCATGGCAAAACTTAACTTGCAGTTGTTCACGAAGTCCATCATCTTATGATAGTCTTCAGATTGCTGAATCCCCTTATTGACCAAGGCAGTGAAGTTGTTCTTCTCATAGATGAACCCAGTCTGTGACATGATCTTAACTACGGGTGCCATTGTTAGAGAAGAAAAGCTTGAAGAGAAAGAGGATTTTTGCTTGAGAGAGAATGAAGTAACAGAGTTGAATTTGAGAATGATAAAAGAAAATGATTAGAATGAAATAAGCTTTTATACTTTAATCAAAATCAACTGATTAAAATAATAAAAAGAAGTAAATTACCCAATAGAAATTGTCTAAAATAGCCGTTTTAAAATAAACTGTAAAAATTCTACCCATTATCCGTCGTGTAATGCTTACAAACTGTAAGTATACTCGATGGATAATGTTCAGGGAATTAACGGTTAAGATTTAGACACTTCGACGGATGAGGATAAGTTGATATCCGTCGAGCTTTAAAATACTCCAGAAAAGTAATTGATTTTTATTTAAAATTTGTATATCGACGGATGACTCAACTCGATGGATAATGGTCATCCGTCGAGATGCAAATTTTGACTTAGCCAAAATTTTCATCCAAGACTAAAAATCAGTTAAATTTCTGGCTACTTTTCAACTTGCAAAATAATTGAGATAAATTCAAGAGTAATTAAGCATACCTAACTCACTTACCAACCTAGAAAAGGTGGATTCATCCAGTGGTTTGGTAAAAATATCTGCAAGTTGCTTCTCACTTGGAATAAAATGTAACTCTACAGTACCATTCATTACATGTTCCCTTATGAAATGGTATTTGATGTCTATATGCTTTGTCCTTGAATGTTGCACTGGATTTTCAGCGATGGCAATTGCACTTGTGTTGTCACAGAAAATAGGAACTCTTTCAACTTGCAAACCATAGTCTAGCAATTGATTTTTCATCCATAAAATCTGTGCACAGCAACTGCCAGCAACAATATATTCAGCTTCAGCTGTAGACGTAGAAACTGAATTTTGCTTTTTACTGAACCAGGACACAAGCTTGTCTCCTAAAAATTGACAGGTTCCTGTTGTGCTTTTTCTATCAATTCTGCAACCTGCATAATCTGCATCTGAATAACCAGTTAGATCAAAGCCAGAATCTCTAGGATACCAAATGCCAAGGTTTGGTGTTCCTTTGAGATATCTGAAGATTCTCTTAATAGCTATCAAATGAGACTCTCTAGGATCAGCCTGAAATCTAGCACACAAACATGTAGCAAACATTATATCTGGCCTACTAGCTGTTAAGTACAGAAGTGAGCCAACCATGCCTATATAACTTGAAATATCCACAGACTTTTCAGTAGTGTTTAGTTCAAGCTTAGTTGCAGTGGCCATGGGAGTTTTTGCAGATGTGCAATCCATTAGATCAAACTTCTTTAAAAGATCAAAAATATATTTAGTTTGACTAATGAATATTCCATCACTAATTTGCTTAACTTGTAAACCAAGAAAGTAAGTTAGTTCTCCCATCATACTCATTCCATACTTGCTTTGCATCAGTTTGGCAAACTTTTTACAAAGTTTTTCATCTGTAGAGCCAAAAATAATATCATCTACATAAATTTGAACAAGTATGCTAGAGCCATTCACATTTCTGAAAAATAAAGTTTTATCTACAGTACCTCTTGTGAAGTGATTTTCCAAAAGGAACTTTGATAAAATGTCATACCAGGCTCTAGGTGCTTGCTTCAGTCCATAAAGTGCTTTCAGTAGATAATAGACATACTCTGGGAAATTTGGATCTTCAAAGCCAGGAGGTTGACTTACATACACTTCTTCCTCCAAATCTCAATTCAGAAAGGCACTTTTGACATCCATTTGATAGACCTTAAAATTGGCATGGGCTGCATAGGCTAAGAAGATTCTGATGGCTCCAAGTCTTGCAACAGGAGCAAATGTTTCATCAAAATCTATTCCTTCTTGCTGACAATAGCCTTTAGTAACCAATCTTGCTTTGTTCCTTACTACTATGCCATTTTCATCCATCTTGTTTCTGAATACCCATTTGGTGTCTATTGGATTCTTTCCTGTAGGCTTGGGTACCAGCTTCCATACTTTATTCCTTTAAAATTGGTTTAGCTCCTCCTGCATAGCTAAAATCCAATCAGGATCTAACAAGGCTTCTTCTACCTTCTTTGGTTCTTCCTTAGACAGGAAGCTGCTGTATAGACATTCTTCTTGAGTTGCTCTCCTGGTTTGAACTCTGGAAGAAACATCACCAATAATCAGTTCAAAGGGGTGATCTTTTGTCCATTTTCTTGGTTGAGGTAGATTAGCCCTAGATGAAGAGACCTCAATGTTGTCTTGATGTGTGATTTAGTTTTAATTGCTAGAAACTCCCCCTGAGTTTGTGGATCTTTGATTTGAGATTGGGGTGCTTTCTATGGGTGATCTGCCTTGACTTCCTGCTCCTTTTGATAACCCAACGGATGGTGAATTTTGAGTACCGACGGATGAGGCAGGTTGTCTTCCGACGGATAATACAGATTGCCTTCCGATGGATGAAGCATTATGTAACTCGACGGATGTTGAGTTTTGTGCTTCATTTGTAGTAGATTTGTCTGCATTATCCTTAGACACTGTTTCTTGATCACTCTCATCATCACTTTCATCACTGACCATCTCAATATTGTCGAATTTGAGGCTCTCATGGTAATCTCCATCTTTTAGTCCTTCAATCTTTTTATCATCAAACACAACATGTATAGATTCAACAACAATGTTGGTTCTTAGATTGTAGACTCTATATACTTTACCAACAGCATATCCAACAAAAATTCCTTCAACTGCTTTAGCATCAAACTTCCCATTTTGATCAGTTTGATTTCTCAGAATATAGCATTTACAGCCAAAGACATGAAGAAAGTTCAGAGTTGGCTTCTTGTTCTTGAACAATTGATAAGGTGTCATGCATCTTGCTTGATTAATCAGAGAGATGTTCTGAGTGTAGCATGCAGTGTTTACAGCTTCAGCCCAAAAGTATGTTGGTAGTTTTGATTCTTCAAGCATTGTCCTTGCAGCTTCAATAAGAGATCTATTCTTTCTTTCCACTACTCCATTCTGTTGTGGAGTCCTTGCTGCTGAAAACTCATGCAAGATTCCATTTTCCTCACAAAATGCTCTCATGACATAGTTCTTAAACTCAGTTCCATTATCACTCATGATTCTTCTAACTTCGAAATCAGGATGATTGTTAACTTGCCTTATGTGATTGATGATGATTTCACTAGCTTCATCCTTGGACTTTAGAAAATAGGTCCAAGAGAACTTTGAGAAATCATCTACAATTACTAGGCAAAATCTTTTCTTTGAGATTGACAATATATTGACTGGTCCAAACAAATCCATGTGAAGCAGTTGTAGAGGCTCTTCAATTGCTGAATCAAGTTTCTTCCTGAATGATGCTTTAATCTGCTTCCCTTTTTTGGCAGGCATCACACAGTCCATCCTTTATAAACTCTACCATAGGAATGCCTCTAACTAGCTCTTTCTTTACCAGCTCATTCATGGTCTTGAAGTTCAAATGGGATAGCTTCTTGTGCCATAGCCAACTTTCATCTTGACTTGCTTTACTGAGAAGACAAGTTGCAGATTCTGCTTTAGTTGAGTTGAAGTCAGCTAGATACACATTTCCTCTTCTCACACCAGTGAGAACCACTTTGTTGTTTTGATTATTAATCACAACACAGGTTTCTTTGTTGAATGTTACTGAGTTGCCTTTATCACAAAGCTGGCTGATACTCAACAGATTGTGTTTGAGACCATCCACTAAGGCAACCTCTTCAATGATGACATTGTCCTTTGAAATCAAGCCATATCCCACAGTATAACCTTTGCTGTCATCTCCAAAAGTGATACTTGGGCCAGCTCTCTCTTCAAACTCTGTGAGCAGGGTAGAATCACCAGTCATGTGTCTTGAACAACCACTATCCAAGTACCAAAGATTCCTTCTGTTTCCCTGATTGCTTGAGGAACTTGTCTCTGTTTCATCAGACTTGGCCATAAGGGCTAGATTGACATAGCTGACATCCTCATCTTCATCCAAACCCTCAGCTGCCCAGTCATTCTCTTGTGTAATAAAATCCCTTTCCATCTGTTTGAGTAGATCAAAGTATTTTTGCTTATAATCCACAGACTCAAATCTTTTCTTACTGGAATCTGACTTTCTACACTTATTTGCAAAATGCCCTGCCAAGCCACATTTAAAACACTTAAATTTTGATTTATCCACCATGTTTCTATTTGGCTTGGCAGCTCCAAAGTTCTTCTTGAACTTGAGCTTGGCAAATCTTCTTGTAAGGAATGCTAGGTGCTCATCAATGTCCTCCATGTCATCTTGGCTCAATGAATCTTCACTTTCTGCAGCTAGCCCTTTACCCTTGCTTTCACAGGCCTTTGAAGTTGATTCCACAGCTTCCATCTTCACTTCCTTCTCCTTTTCCAGTTCAGCCACTAGTGCAATGGATCCTTCTTTCTTCTTTCCTCTCTCCATTCTTTCATCCTACTCTATCTCAAGCTCATAGGTCTTCAGAATGCCATACAGTCTCTCCAAATTAAACTCCTTATAATCTTGTGAGTTTCTCAATGAGACTGTCATTGGTTTCCATTCCTTTGGAAGAGATCTGAGAAATTTCAGATTGGAGTCTTTAGTCTGATAGACTCTTCCATGCAATTTAAGAGCATTTAGTAGCTTTTGGAATCTACTAAAAATGTCAATGAGTGACTCACTTTCTTCATTGTGAAAATGCTCATATTGCTGAATCAGGAGCTGCATTTTATTTTCTCTTACTTGCTCAGTACCATCACAGATTATCTGTATTGTGTCCCAAACTTCCTTGGCAGTCTTGTAGTTGATGATGTTATCAAACATGTCTGCATCAACACCATTGAACAGAATGTTCATGGCCTTTTTATCTTTCCTGACTTGTTCAATATCAGGATCAGACCATTCATGCCTTGGCTTTGGAACAGATGGTTCATTTCCTGTTGCAGCTCTCATAGGAACATGAGGGCCTCTTTCTATGCAATCCACATAGGCCTCATCTTGAGAAAGCATATGAAGATGCATCTTTACCTTCCAATGATGGTAATTATCTTTATCAAGAAAAGGAATCTTGACTCCAACATCTTTCTTGTTCATCTTGCTGAATTGTTTTGATCTTTAAACTCTTTGTAGATTAAGAGCTTGCTCTGATACCAATTGTTAGTCCCTTAACAATATAGCAAGAATTACAGAAGGGGGGTTGAATGGAATTCTTGAACCTTTTTCTTGAAATAAAAATGTTCAACTCGATTATGGATATATTTGTTTTGATTAGCACAATACGGAATGTAAACTTGAATGAATCAAAATATAAGTAATTAAAAACAAGAGGCTTTAAAACCTTTCTGGTGGATTTAAACAATTCCACCAGAGATATATTTAATATATCGAGAGCACTCTGTGTGCAGAAATGCTCACAACTGCTTACAAAATAGAACTGCTAAAAACACAGGAAAGGCTAAAGATAGTGCTTACAAAGATTTCTCTGTTGTTGTGTCTTAGCTATCTCAGTTGTTTTTCTATTTGCTACTCTCTTGGTTTATATATTACCAAGATTACAAAGTCAAAAGAACTGAACAAAATATAAAATCTAACAGTCTTGATCTTTGCTGCTTTTCATCCTCTATTACCCAGTTAATGGGCTTCCACAATGTACTTGTATCCAACTCAACGGCTGTGTGTCAGCTTTCACTGTTCAACTGATGTTTGAATCTTGATATGATCATCAATCGACTTTCAGATCATCCGTCGATGACTTAATTGATCATCCGTCGACTGCTATGTTAAACATCCGTTGATAGTCATTTGATCATCCAACGAAGCTTTGTTAAGCATCCGTTGATAGTCATTTGATCATCCGTCGAAGCTTTGTTAAGCATCCGTTGGTAGCTATTTTGGCACTTGACTTCATTTCACTTATACAGAATTACAAGACATTGCTTATGTACAGTTAATCAACCTATTCTGCATATCTAGTTAAAGTCAACATGACTTATATGCTACTTCAGATTCTATACAAAGTTGCATACAACACTGTGCTACAAACTTATTATTACATAAGCTACTCACTCGATGGATAATAAGTTAATCATCCGTCGGGACTATAATGAGTTATCCGTCGGGACTATAATTCTTATCCGTCGAGTGCTACATTATTTCACTAAGTAAAATCTACTTAGATGTTTTGTTTAGGTAATCATCAAGTACACAACATATTCACAACACAAATCCAACAAAACTCTAAATATACATGAATCATGCTCTCATGAACTATAATCAACAAAACCAAACCTAATACTCAAAGTAAAGCTAGGGTTTGGAGTGGTTATACCTTCCTTGGAGTGATTAGAGTAGCTAGGAAGCCTTAAGAAGCCTTGAGATAGCTTAGGAATGCTTGGATCTTAAAGGAAATCAAAGAAAATAAAGTTAGTAATCTTGAAAACACTATTCATCATCTTCTTCCTTGATTTATTGGAAGAGATTCATGAAGAATTGGAGGCTTAAACTTCTAGGATAGCCATAACTAATCATAAGGAACCTTGGATAATTACCTTGTAATTTAAGAAAGCATGAATCTTGATTTTTTGGAATTTTTCTCTTCTTTAGGATGAAGAAGCCGAGAGCACTTGTTCTTGGGAGGGTTTTTACTATGCTAAATGAGTTTGTGGTGGAAAATGGAAGTGAATGGGATATTTGGGTGATTAATTGGTTGAATAAAGTGAGTGGAGTGTGACTAAGCATGACATCACCTTGGTGACTTCATCAATTGCCACTTGTCATCAATTGGTGGTGGAAGCATCTTTCATGCTAATCCTTGCTTAGTTGCTTGATTATCATCCTTAATCCTTGCACTAATCTCTCTTGCATTACCTGTCGTTTAATTGTTTTACGACTCGTTTATCGTTCGTTCTTACTAATCATTTGAGGGATCATATCTGAGATCTTATTACTTGGGTTCCCTTAACCTTTCTCAATATATTATATTCCTTTTATGATCCTCTCTTATAATCCTTGAATTAAAATCCTTTTAATCATGTTACCTTATACTCAATTCTTTCGGAATCTGGTGGATTTTTGGGAAAAATCAAAGTGTTCGAATTTGGATTCTGACGATCTTTACATACACTTATTTACTTTATGGAATACTAATACGATCTTAGAATTTCCATAACAGTACTCCTATATATCACGGTCTGATAATTTTCCTTAATCAGCATCATCAGCAAAAGTTACTATTCATCAGGGTTTCACAAATTCCGAAAATTGGGGTTATTTCAGTAAAATGACCAAATCTCTATTTAGTGGACATGGAGAGAGGGCTGCAGATTTGCTAGGATTGGTACACACAGATGTATGTGGACCAATGTCTATGCAAGCCATGGGTGGATTTTCGTACTTTATTACTTTCATAGATGATAGATCTAGATTCGGATATGTGTATTTGATGAAACACAAGTCTGAAGCCTTTGAAAAGTTCAAAGAATATAAACATGAAGTGGAGAAACAAACCAAACACAGTATTATAACTCTTCGATCAGATCGAGGTGGTGAATACTTGAATGGAGAGTTTCTAGATTCTCTCAAAGAAAATGGTATAGTCTCCCAGTGGACTCCTTCATATACTTCACAGTTAAATGGGGTATCTGAAAGGAGAAATCGAACTTTGTTAGACATCGTTCGGTCTATGATGAGCTATGCGAATCTTCCAGTATTCCTATGGGGTTATGCATTGGAAACCTCAGCATATTTACTGAATAAGGTGCCTTCCAAATCTGTTCCTCAAACACCATATGAGATATGGAAAGAAAGGAAACCGAGTCTTAAACACGTTAAGATTTGGGGATGTCCAGCTTATGTCAAGAAAGTTGACCCAGATAAGCTGGAATCTCGATCCGTAAAATGTAATTTTATGGGATATCCTAAAGAGACTTTGGGGTATTACTTTTACACCGATCATCGGGTGTTTGTCTCCAGACATGCTACCTTCTTGGAAAAGGAGTTTATCCTTGAAGGAAACAGTGGGAGCAAAATTGAACCTGATGAAGTTCAAAAAGCACAAACTACTACGGATCAAGTGGAAACACCTGTTCAGACTGAACAACCTTCTGTGGAACAGCCCATTCGTAGGACAGGGAGAGTGTCTCGCCAACTTGAGAGGTATTATGGCCTTGTCATTGAGAATGACAATGAGTTGTCAATCATTGATGATGACAACCCTGTGACCTATAATGAGGCTATGAGTAGTGTTGACTCAGAGAAATGGCATAGTTCCATGAAATCCGAAATGGAATCTATGTATACCAACCAAGTATGGACTCTGGTTAAGGCGCCTGAAGGTGTTAAGCCTATTGGGTGCAAGTGGGTATACAAAAGAAAGATTGGAGCAGATGGCCAGGTGGAGACCTATAAGGCCAGGCTCGTGGCAAAAGGATTCAAATAAAGGCAAGGATTGACTTTGATGAAACTTTTTCGCCTGTAGCCCTGTTAAAATCAATTCGGATTTTGCTTGCAATTGCTGCTTACTACGACTATGAGATCTGGAAAATGGACGTGAAAACGGCCTTCCTCAATGGGGAACTTGAGGAGGAAGTGTATATAACACAGCCAGAGGGTTTTCTTTCCAAGGGAAATGAACACCTAGTGTGTAAGCTGCTGCGAACCATATATGGTTTAAGGCAAGCTTCTTGTAGATGGAACATCCGTTTTGATGAGACAATCAAAGAGTTTGGTTTTATCCAAAACATAGATGAACCATGTGTCTACAAGAAGGTTAGTGGGAGCGCGGTAACATTTCATGTATTGTATATGGATGACATACTTCTTATAGGAAATGATATACCGATGCTACAATCAGTAAAAAGTATGGCTATCAAAGAACTTCACCATGAAGGACTTGGGAGAAGCATCTTACATTCTCGGTATGAAGATCTATAGAGATAGATCTAGAAGAATGATAGGTCTTACCCAGGGTACATACATCCAGAAAGTGCTTAAAAGGTTTAGCATGGAAAACTCCAAAAGATGTCTCATACCGATGAGCCATGGAGTGTCCCCTTCCGAAAAAATATCTCCTAAGACACCTGAGGAAATAGAGCGTATGAGTAAGATTCCTTATGCTTTAGCAATAGGATCTATCATGTACGCGATGTTGTGTACAAGGCCTGATGTTGCTTATTCAATTAGTGTGACGAGCAGATATCAGTCCAATCCAGGTGAAGACCACTGGAACCAGTGAAAAACATCCTTAAGTACTTGCGAATGACTCAGGACATTTTTCTTGTTTTTGGTGGTGAATCTGAGTTGAAAATAGAGGGTTATACTGACTCTAGTTTTCAATCAGAAAGTGATAGCATATCCATGTCAGGGTACGTGTTTACTCTGAATGGTGGTGCAATTCAGATTGTTGAAAGAGGAGATGTCAACGTCGAGAGAGTTGACATACATAACAATGTAGCACACCCACTCACAAAGCCACTTTCCTCAGAGTCACTTTGATCGTCATAAAGACAAGATGGGTATTAGATACCAGAGTGATTGGCTTTAGTACAAGTGGGAGATTGAAAGAGATATGTCCTAAGTCCAATCATGTATGAGGATTTAGGAATAACTTTTATGTAATCTATTTTTATTTCATTGATATTAATAAAAGGCTTATTTTGTTTTTATTGCGGGCTCTATCTATTTAAATGTTTAAATAAGATATACCACAGTTTAGAGTAAAGCTTTTTATGGATTGTGATGAGATCATAATAATGAGACCTAAAAGATGATAACTCTAAACTTAAATAGTTCCTGGTCGTAGGATTACTAACTGGTAATTAATAATCCGCAAAGATCGGTACATACTATGCTTGCTTCATTATGAAGGATGTCTGTTCTCATAGACATTTGTGTGGTGACACTATAGCTAGTATGTAGGTGCTTATTATAGAATAAGTTCACTGAACATGACTCACACAGCTAAACAAGTGATGGATTTCACTCACGTGTCAGCAGTTGTTCACATAGTAATAGTTGTACAAGTATCCTTAGACTTGAGGTCATCATAGTCATCTTGTGTACACTGAACTATGCTTTGGTTTAGTTCTTAGTCTCAAGGGACAATTATAAGGGCTCTACTGGGTATAGGAATTTGTACACGAAGATAGTGTATGATCAATAAAGGATCTACCCCTTCCAGTGAAGGAAGAGAATTTTCAATGCTGATCCACTTATGTTAGTTTAGGAATCTCTGGCCAGAGTGAATGAAATTAGAAAGGAGTTTCTAATTTACATTAAATAGAACTAAGCATAGTGAATGGGAAAGCAAGTGATTAAATAAGATAGGTTTGACACGAGATCCATGCCTTGTATTTAATCGTGACATTGCAGGGTAGAAGGAATTAATTGTACGGTAACTACTCACTGAATAGGTTCTTGGTATTCTAAGCAGTGAATTCGTATTATCCGGATAGTCGCGATATGCTGAGAAGTATCCCTCACGATGTAGAATAAATATGATTAATTAATTAATCATATTTAATGAATTAGAGAATTTATATAAATAATGATAAAATAGTTTTATTATTATTTATTTCTACTACCGGCTTAATATTGAACCTACAGGGTCACACCATAAAAGAAAATGATTTAATGGTGGAGGAATTAATTAATAATGGCTGATATTATTTATTTATGAAATAAATAATTAATTGGCAAATTTAATAATTGATTAAATGAGATTTAATTGATTATAAATTAATTAAGAATTTAATTTTTGGAAATTAAATCAAGTGAGAGAATTATTTCTAAGGAGTTTAGAAAAAGGATTAATAATTAAAAGGTGTTTTAATTATTAGTGAGAATAATAAAGGGTTAATAATAATAATATTTTATGGGAAAATTTTCAGTTGAAAATTTTGCCTATAATTATACTATTATAAACCCTATTTTTGCCTCAACCAAAAAGATTTACAAAACCCTAATTCTCTCCATCTCCTCCTCCTTCATTACATCGTTTTCTTGGTTGATACCGGTGGAGTACTTCACACTTGAGGAGCAGCTGCTAAGGATCTCCGTTCATCGTTCTTGGATCGCTATTAAATACCTCCATCTTTCCATTAACGTAAAGTTTCTTAAGGTAAACATACTGAACTACGAATTAAATATTATTTTTCGCATGGATCCTGCGGAGGGTTTCAGTTTTTTTTAAGATTAAATTTTCGTTTTCGCTACGTTTATGTGCTAAAAACCCTTCATGTTGGTCATCTGTCTATCAAGCAATTGAATGACAGACTAGAAATGATTGAGGTTAAAATAGGGGCTAAAAAGAAAAATAATAGAAATGGTAAAGTAGGGATTAACAAACATAACAACTACACACCTGATAAATATGCTCCAAGAAAAATCTTTTTTAAGTGTGGTAGGGTTAATCATCTATCTATTAATTGTAAACTTGCCATGCCTACTTGTGTATATGTTGCGTACTTGATGATTTCATGAACAAAACACCTTGGTAGATTTTACTTAGTGAAAATGTAGCACTTGACGGATAAAGATTATAGTCCCGACGAATAACTCATTTTAGTCCCGACGGATGATGACTTATTATCCATCGAGTGAGTAGCTTATGTAACAATAATTCTGTAGCACATTTCTGCATACACATTGTTTAGAATCTGTAGTAGTACTTAAGTCATGTTGACTTTAACTAGATATGCAGAATAGGTTGATTAATTGTACATAGATGATGTCTTGTAATTCTGTATAAATGATATGAAGTGAAGTGCCTGATTGCTACCCGACGGATAAACAAAAATGGATTCGACGGATGATCAACAACCCGACGGATGATCAATAACTCGACGGATGATCATAAACCCGACGGATAAAGAATTCAAATATCTGTTGACAGTGACAACACAGTCACATGCGTCGAGTGTATGCAAATGGAATGTGGTACCCTATTCAACTGGGTTTTCGAGAACAAAGAAGCATTGCCATTTCCATGCTATTATGAAGATATTCAAAGATGTTGGAATAGAGTAAGGAAGTAGCATTGTATTAGACTTGATAGTTTTTGTTTTATTATCCTGTCTTATTACTTTGTAATCTTGGTGATATATAAACCAAGAAGCAGCAATAGAATAAAAACTAAGAAACTAAGCAACCAAGAGAGAAACATTTGTAAGTTGTATTCTTAGCATTTCTCTCATTCTTAGTTGTTATCATTTTGTAAGCAGCTGTGAGCTTTTTGCACACAGAGTTCTCTCGATATATATTATATATCTCTGGTGGAATCATTCAAATCCACCGAAAAGTTTTTAAAGACTCTTGTTTTTAATTACTTGTGTTTTGATTCGTTTGAAGTAACTATTCCGCATTCTGCTAATCAATTCACACTTATATATATATTTGAGCTAGAACATTTTTATTCAAGAAAAAGTTTCAAGAATTCCATTCAATTCCCCTTCTGTAATTCTTGCTATATTGTTAAGGGACTAACAATTGGTATGAGAGCAAGCTCTTGAAGAACAAAGAGTTTAAAGATCAAAAAAATACAGCAAGATGAACAAGAAGGATGTTGGAGTCAAGATTCCTTTTCTGGATAAAGATAATTACCATCATTGGAAGGTAAAGATGCATCTTCATCTGTTTTCTCAAGATGAGGCCTATGTGGACTGCATAGAAAGAGGCCCTCATGTTCCAATGAGAGCTGCAACTGGAAATGAGCCCAATGTCCCCAAGCCAAGGCATAAATGGTCTGATCCTGATATTGAACAAGTCAGGAAGGATAAAAAGGCCATGAATATCCTGTTTAATGGAGTTGATGGTGATATGTTTGACAACATTATCAACTGCAAAATTGTCAAGGATGTTTGGGATATAATATAGATCATCTGTGATGGCACTGAGCAAGTTAGAGAAAACAAGATGTAGCTATTGATTCAGCAATATGAGCATTTTCATAATGAAGAAAGTGAGTCTCTCACTGACATTTTTAGTAGGTTTCAAAAACTGTTAAATGCTCTAAAGTTGCATGGAAGGGTCTATCAGACAAAAGACTCTAATATGAAATTCCTTAGATCTCTTCCAAAGGAATGGAAACCAATGACAGTCTCATTAAGAAACTCATAAGATTATAAGGAGTTTACTTTGGAGAGACTGTATGGCATCCTGAAAACTTATGAGCTTGAAATAGAGCAAGATGGGAGGACCGAGAGAGGAAAGAAGAAAGGAGGGTCCATTGCACTAGTTGCTGAGTTAAAGAAAGAGAAGGAGATGAAGATGGAAGCTGTTGAGTCAACTTCAAGGGTCTGTGAAAGCAAGGGCAAGGGGCTTGCAGTAGAAAGTGAAGATTTTTTGAGCCAAGATGACATGGAAGATATTGATGAACATTTAGCATTTCTTTCCAGAAAATTTGCCAAGCTCAAGTTCAAAAAGAACTTTGGAGCAGCCAAGCCAAATAGAAATATGGTGGATAAATCAAAATTCAAATGTTTCAAATGTGGCTTGGCAGGGCACTTTGCCAGTGAGTGTAGAAAGTCAGATTCCAATAAGAAAAAGTTTGAGCCTGTGGATTATAAGCAAAAATACTTTGAGATGCTCAGACAAAAGGAAAGGGCTTATATTATACAAGAAAATGACTGGGCAACAAATGGTCTGGATGAAGATGAAGATGTCAGCTATGTCAATCTAGCCCTAATAGCCAAGTCTGATGAAACAGAAACAAGTTCTTCAAGTAATCAGGTAATTACTACAAACCTTGAACATTTATCTAAAGTTGAGTGTAATGATGCTATAAATGACATGTCTACAGAGTTATATCATTGGCGTGTTACACTTAAGTATCTTACTAAAGAAAATGTTAAAATCAAAGAAAACAATCTTTTTTAAGTGAGAGAAATAATGTGCTAGAGTCTCAGTTCATTGATTTTGAAAAATTGAGAATTGAGTGTAAGATTGCCATGGAGGAATTAACTGAGTCCTTGAAGAAAGAAGAAATTTTGAAGAAGCAGCTCGAGCGTGAACAAGAGGTGATTAAGGCATGTAAAACATCTATAGATGTCCATGCTCAAATCACCAAAGTTCAAGGAATCGAGTCCTTCTGTGATGCAGCCTGGAAAAAGAACAAGGAGTAACTAGAACCAAATTTGGTGGATGGAGTGCTAACAGAGGTAGACTCGACGGATGATGAGGATCATCCGTCGGATAACAAAAAGGGTTATCCGTCGACTGATGAAAATCCTCATCCGTCAGCTGTAAGCAAGCCTATCAATAAAGCCAAACTTGTTAAGCTAAATGAAAAGTATGGATCTGTTTCCAAGAACTTTGTTTCAGGAGAATCGAGTCAAGTTAAGAAAGGGAAAAAGGCTAATGTTGGTCACATGACTATCAAACAGTTAAGTGACAGACTTGAAAAGATTGAGGTGGAAACAGAGGTTAAAAAGAAAAATAATAGAAATGGTAAAGTAGGGATTAACAAATACAATAACTACTCACCTGATAAATATGCTCCTAGAAAAATCTGTGTCAAGTGTGGTAGTGTAAATCATTTGTCTGTTAATTGCAAATCTGCCATGCCTACCTCCATGTATGTGCCACCTCACTTTCCTAACATGAATGCCATGCCTCCCATGCCTATGAATGCTATGTCTACACAGAATTTGAATGCACAGTTTGCTAATATGCCATTTGCACCTAATCCCTATTATGCTGCATTTAGTATGCAACAAATGCCATTTAGCATGCCTTACTGGAATAACATGTTCACTAATAGCATGCCATTCCCTGTTGATTATAATATGCATGATAATTCTGTTGCAATGAATGATTTCAAAGGCCCAACTCAAATGACCAAGGATGAATCTGATATCCCCAAGTCAAATGAGATAAAGCCTAAGAAACAGAAAAAGAAAACTAACAAGGCAGGACCCAAGGAAAATTGGGTACCAAAATCAACTTGATTTGATTTTGATGTGTGCAGGGAAACAGAAAGAATTTTTGGTACTTGGATAGTGGTTATTCAAGGCATATGACTGGTGATTCTACCCTGCTCACAGAGTTCAAGGAGAGAGCTGGCCAAGGTATCACTTTTGGAGATGACAACAAATGTTATACGGTGGGATATGGCTTGATTTCAAAGGACAATGTCATCATTGAGGAAGTTTCCTTAGTGGATGGTCTCAAACACAACTTGTTGAGTATCAGCCAGCTTTGTGATAAAGGCAACTCAGTAACCTTCAACTCAGAAGCCTGTGTTGTGACTAATAAAAGAAGCAACAAAGTGGTTCTCACTGGTGTGAGAAAAGGAAATGTGTATCTAGCTAATTTCAACTCATCTAATGCAGAATCTGTTACTTGTCTTCTCAGTAAATCAAGTCAGGATGAAAGTTGGCTATGGCACAAGAAGCTACCATTTAAACTTCAAGACCATGAATGAGCTAGTAAAGAAAGAACTGGTTAGAGGCATTCCTCTAGTGGAGTTTTCTAAGGATGGACTGTGTGATGCCTGTCAAAAAGGGAAGCAGATCAAAGCATCATTCAGGAAGAAACTTGACTCAATAATTGAAGAACCTTTGCAACTGCTACACATGGATTTGTTTGGACTAGTCAATGTGTTGTCCATCTCAAGGAAAAAAAATTTCCTAGTAATTGTAGATGATTTCTCAAAGTTCTTTTGGATATATTTCCTAAAGTCTAAAGATGAGGCTAGTGAAATTATCATCAATCACATAAGGCAAGTCAATAATCATCCTGATTTTACGGTTAGAAGAATCAGGAGTGACAATGGAACTGAGTTCAAGAATTCTCTCATGAGAGCATTTTGTGAGGAAAATGGGATTCTGCATGAGTTTTCAGCAGCAAGAACTCCACAACAGAATTGAGTAGTGGAAAGGAAGAACATATCACTTATTGAAGCTGCAAGGACAATGCTTGAAGAATCTAAACTGCCAACATATTTCTGGGCTGAAGCTATAAATACTGCATGCTACACTCAGAATATTTTCCTGGTTAATCAAGCAAGATGCATGACTCCCTATCAATTGTTCAAGAACAAGAAACCAACTCTAAATTTTCTTCATGCCTTTGGTTGTAAATGCTACATTCTGAGAAATCAAACTGATCAAAAGGGGAAGTTTGATGCTAAAGAAAATGAAGGAATTTTTGTTGGATATGCTGTTGGTAAAGCATATAGAGTCTACAATCTAAGAACCAACATTGTTGTGGAATCAATACATGTTGTGTTTGATGATAAAAAGATTGAAGGACTTCAAGATGGAGATTACCATGAGAGCCTCAAATTCGACAATGTGGAGATGGTTAGTGATGACAGTGATGATGAGAGTGATCAAGAAACAGTATCAAAGATAATGCAGAAAAATCTACTACTAATGAAGCACAAAACTCAACATCTGTCGAGTTGCATAATGCTTAATCCATCGGGAGACAATTTGCGTTATCCGTCGGGAGACAACCAGCTTCATCCGTCGGTACTCAAAATTCACCATCCATCGGGTTATCAAAAGGAGCAGGAAGTCAGGATAGATCATCTACAGAAAGTTCCCCTTTCTCAAATCAAAGATCCACAAACTCAGGGGAGTTTCTAACAATCAAAACTCAATCACACATCAAGACAACAATGAGGCCTCTTCATCTAGAGCTAATCTACCTCAACAAAAAAGTGGACAAAAGATCACCCCTTTGAGCTCATAATTGGTGATGTTTCTTCTAGAGTTCAAACCAGGAGAGAAACTCAAGAAGAATGTCTATACAACAGCTTTCTTTCCAAGGAAGAACCAAAGAAGGTTAAAGAAGCTTGGTTGGATCTTGATTGGATTTTAGCTATGCAGGAGGAGCTAAACCAATTTGAAAGGAATAATGTATGGAAGCTGGTGCCCAAGCCTAAAGGAAAGAATCCAATAGACACCAAATGGGTATTCAGAAACAAGATGGATGAAAATGATATAGTAGTCAGGAACAAAGCTAGATTGGTTGTTAAGGGCAATTGTCAACAAGGATGAATAGATTTTGATGAAACATTTGCTACTGTTGCAAGAGTTGAAGCCATCAGAATCTTCTTAGCCTATGCAGCCCATGTCAATTTCAAGGTCTATCAAATGGATGTCAAAAGTGCCTTTCTTAATGGAGATTTGGAGGAGGAAGTCTATGTCAGTCAACCTCTTGGTTTTGTAGATCCTAATTTTGCATAACATGGCTATTATCTTTTGAAAGCACTTTATGGATTGAAGCAAGCACCTAGAGCCTGGTATGACACTTTATCAAAGTTCCTTTTGAAAAATCATTTCACAAGAGGTACTGTAGATAAAATTTTATTCTTTAGAAATGTTAATGGCTCTAGTATACTTGTTCAAATTTATGTCGATGATATTATATTTGGCTCTACAGATGAGAAACTTTGCAAAAAGTTTGCCGAATTGATGCAAAGTAAGTATGAAATGAGTATGATGGGAGAACTAGCTTACTTTCTTGGTTTGCAAGTTAAGCAAGTTAGTAATGGAATATTCATTAGTCAAACTAAATATATTTTTGATCTTTTAAAGAATTTTGATCTAATGGATTGCACATCTGCAAAAACTCCCATGGCTACTATAACTAAGCTTGAATTAAACACTACTGAAAAGTCTGTGGATATTTCAAGTTATAGGGGCATGGTTAGCTCACTTCTGTACTTAACAGCAAGTAGGCTAGATATAATGTTTGCTACATGTTTATGTGCTAGATTTCAGGCTGATCCTAGAGAATCTCACTTAATAGCTATTAAGAGAATTTTCAGATATCTCAAGGGAACACCAAAACTTGGCATTTGGTACCCTAGAGATTCTGGTTTTGATCCAACTGGTTATTCAGATGCAAATTATGCAGGTTGTAAAATTGATAGAAAAAGTACAACAGGAACCTGTCAATTTCTAGGAAATAAGCTTGTGTCCTGGTTCAGTAAAAAGCAAAATTCAGTTTTTACTTCTACAGCTGAAGCCGAATATATTGCTGCTGGAAGTTGTTGTGCACAGATTTTATGGATGAAAAATCAATTGCTAGAATATGGTTTGCAAGTTGAGAGGATTCCTATTTTCTGTGATAACACAAGTGCAATTGCCATCACTGAAAATCCAGTACAACATTCAAGGACAAAGCACATAGACATCAAGTACCACTTCATAAGGGAACATGTAATGAATGGTACTGTGGAACTACATTTTGTTCCCAGTGAGAAGCAACTTGCAGATATCTTTACCAAGCCATTGGATGAATCCACTTTTTCATGGTTGGTAAGTGAGTTAGGTATGCTTAATTATTCTTAAATCTATATGAGATAATTTACAAGTTGATAGCAGCCAGAAATTTAATTGATTTTTCAATCTTGGATGAAATTTTGGCTAAGTCAAAATTTACATCTCGACGATTGATACTTATCCATCGAGTTTGATCATCCATCGGTATAGTATTTGCTAATAAAAATCAATTATTTTTCTGGAATATTTTATGACTCGATGGATAATAGTCTATCCTCATCCGTCGAATTGTCTTAATCTCAGCCGTTAATTCCCTGAACATTATCCAACGAGTATACTTACAGTTTGTAAGCAAAACACGACGGATACTGGGTGGAATTTTTACAGTTTATTTTTAAACGGCTATTTTATGCAATTTTCATTGGTAACTTTATTTTACTTTATTATTTTTAGCAGTTATTTTTGAGATAGTATAAAAGCTTATTTCATTTCAATTGCTTTTCTTTTATCATTCTCAAATCAACTGCTCAAATTTCTTTCTCTTTCAAAGCACTTACTCTTTCTCTTCAAGCTCTCATTCTCTAACAATGGCGCCCGTTGTCAAGATTATGTCTCAAATTGGGTTTATCTATGAGAAGAACAATTTCACTGCATTAGTAAACAAGGGTATTCAGCAATCTGGTGACTATCACAAGATGATGGACTTTGTGAAGAATTGCAAGCTTAGCTATGCCATGCTGGAATCACCCACAATCTTTTGTGAAGTTGTTGAAGAGATGTGGACCACTGCTACATACAACTTAACATATAAGACCATCACTCTAACCATTAAAGGTAAAGAATTCTGTATCAATAGTGATGTTATAAAAGCATGTTTCAAGATTCCTGATAACACTGTGACCTCACCACACACTGACACTGATATAATCAATATGCTTAATTCCATGAACTATGCTCTTTCTACTTCTAAGTTATGTGACATTAGGAGACTAGGCCTTAGGAAAGAATGGAGTTTTATGTGTGATGTAGTGACAAAGGTCTTTTCAGGTAAAGTCGGTAATTTTGATTCAGTCAATATCTCTAGGCTTAACATGCTCTACATGCTAGTTACAGATAAATTCTTTAATTTCAGTGACCTTGTTTTGTTTGAGTTAGGTTTTAAACTAGGAGAGTTAAATAAGAGAGGTAAGAATGTGTATTATGCTAGACTCTTTATGATATTAGCTAACCATTTCTCTGAGGGTATTGTGCTTGAGAACCCTAACAACAAATTAGATTGTTGGGTTCAAGAGAGAAGGCTCATTGCAGATTTAAACAGGGCCAATCATCACAAGGAGGTGCCACTGTTCTATTTTCCTGTAATGGAAGCACCTCAGGTAAGTGAGGTAAGTTCATCTATTCCCACCACTATTCCAACCTCACTAATTTCTTTGAGTTCTAGTGTGGCTATGGAAACTGTGTCAATGACCCAACAGTTGCCTACCCAAGCTACCAAACCTGCAAATATTTCAAAATCCAAATCAAAGAAAGCCCCCTCTGGTATCTCTCAAAAGATGCTAGTTGCAAAATCCACCAAAACCAAAGAGGGGAGTGTGCAGGTGGGTAAGACAGGTGAGGGAAGGGGTGAACATAAAAGAAACCCTAAAGATAAGGATGGAAAGTTGAGTGGTTCCCAGCCTAGCCACACTGCAGTTTCCCAACAAACTGCAGTGCTTAAAAAGGATAAAAGCTCATTTCTAGCTGTATCATCCCAAAAGGATACAGTTATTGAACAAAGCTCTCAACCAAGAGCACAGGCCAAGAGGGTTAGGGACACAAGCTCACCCTAAACTTATGCCAGAAAGAAGAAATCTAAAACCCTTGGGGATTCACAGGGTATACACACTGTGCAAACTGGTGCTAAAGACACAGTCACTGCACCTTCATAAATTCAGTTTGATGTGGCTCCAATAAATTTGGAGTCACAACCAAAATCTCTAGTAATAGAAGCACCTCAAACACCAAACTCACCCACAAACTCATTGGATGTGGATATGATAAACACATCAATTCCTGATTCCCCTTCTTTAACTTTGTTGGGGAAGCCAAAATCTAGTGCAAGTGAGCATCATCTTTTAGATGATTTGTTGGCTCACTTGCGCATTCTTTCAGGAACTGTTGAATCATCTATGCCCAAAATATCTTCAATCAGTACAGAGTCCACAATAGTTTCCATTCCTAGTTCATTCATTTCTACTCTCTCGATGGATATTGCTCATCCGTCGAGTAGTGATTGTACCCCAACGGATAAGCTTAACAGCAGTTATCCGTCGAATAACAAAACCACTCACCCGATGGATATCACTCATCCGTCGAGTATCTCTGCACAACTTCAAACTTCATTTATTTCAAGTGCAGAAGAATTAGTGGTTGTACAGTCACTATTAGGATTGAGAGAGAAGAGTGTTATGAGTGAGAGTCTAGGTTACTCCCAGGAAAAAGGAGAGGAAATGAGTGAAATTATGCAATCCATTTCTTCAGGATTGGCAAAAGAAAGTGAGAGGAGTCCCACCTTAGAAGGTGAAGGTGAGGATGTGAGGGGGGGGGAGCCAGGGTGAGACCCTGATGCAACAAAAGAGAGAATACGAGAGAAATATAGGTACTGGAGCTATAAGGATGGATGTCATTGCTAGTGAGTTAATGAATGTCCAGGATGCAGACAGGGAGGGACTATCTCAGCAACCTAAAGCTGTTATAGATTCCACTTCCCTTGATGCTGAGGCATTTACTCACCCTGTTCCAGCTTATCAAATTCTAGCTGAACAGGGCAATGACAATGCAGAAAGGATGCTCAATCTGGTGCATACCACACAGTCTATGATAAGAGCTAAGGATACCATCACAGCTTTGCCCTCTACAGCTGGTGATGTGGATTATGAGACTGGTGGCTCAGCTGATTTCTTTGGTGATGAAAGTGGGGATAATGAAGATGAAGCAATAGATATAGGGGGAGCAGTAGGATCCAGTTCAAGATCAGGTATGCCATCATGGGCATTTTCAAAGCACTGTGATGAGAACTACTTCAAGACAACCCTGATCCAACTAATCAATCAGATACATACTGCTCTTCAAACCACTTCAAATGCCAGTACCAAGAAGCTCCTTCAGGCACATCTAGCCTCTCTGCAACTTCAACAAATTCAAGTCTTCTAATATGCTAGGGATGTAAACACCATCAAGGGTGATATTGAGGAGATGAAGAAGGCCATTTCAGACAATATGGACTCTAAGCTTCCAGAAGCTACAATGCTTGACATCAAGAGGCAATTAAGGAAAAATTCTGATCTTGCAACCAAGATAGATGCATTGGATACAAGAATGTCAGCCATGGAAGCATCTTTAACAACCATTCATTTTCATCAAGCCCAACAGATAGATTTACTTCAGAACCTGGTGGCTGCTCAAACCCCCTCCTCTGCTCAACTTGATGATAACAAAAAGGGGGAGAAAGGACCAAGTAAGGGGGAGAAGATTCAAATTCAAATCAGTAAAGTGATTGTGCCTTCAATTACTATCTCAAAGCCACCAGTTACAAATAATATAGATCTGATAAATGCAGCAACAGCCAACTTTAGAGCAGCTGAAAAGAAGAAGTTGAGTCCACTCAACTGGGAGAAGATTGATGAGGATATACAAAGGAAGTTTAAACTAGTCAAGGAGCCAGTAAAGTCAGCCATCCATCACTCTCAAGTCAAGCAAATTTCTGTGAATGAGATGAGCATGAACTATCTGGAAAGGGGACAGTCATCCTGCATCAAATCTCCAAAGGCTGAAATAATTTCAAAACCAAGGGTAAATTATTCAAAATTATCATTGAAGAACCCTTTGGATACTGTGTATAAGACACCTAAGCCTGGTGAAAAGAAGCTTCTGTCAAGGTCAAGTGCTTTCTACAAAGATCCAGCTGATACAGCTTCCAAAAAGAGAATTGCTAAAATTTTCAGGAATGGGAAAGAAATTTGTGTGGTGGCTGGACATCCTCAATTTGCTCAAGCAAAGAGAGAAGAAAAGGCTAGATTGAAGCAGGAAAAGAAGCAAGCTTCTTTAGATGCTAAAAAGGCTAAACAAAAGAAAGAGCAAATTGCTATCTTGGCCAAGCTACATGCTGTAAATTCATCACAACAAATTCCTGCTCATCCATCTGAAATCATTGAATCTCAAGATCCAAAGAAGCAAGTTGAACAACAGAAGAAGTCTCTAAGAATCAAGGAATTGGCTAAAAGAACAAATAGGAAACTGGATATTATTGATAAGGAATTGGAGAATCAGTTTCCCAAGAAGTCCACTTCAACTACAACTCAAGCATCAAAACCCTCTGTGGTATTTGAAGATATCAAGGTAGTGGATCCTTACAGGAACATTCATGGTGAACCTATTATGCCTAAGGATGAGACAATAAAATGGGAGAACATACCAATTCCTGACTTCAATTTATCAATCCTCAGCAAGCCAAAAAGAACAAAGTCAAGAGCAGTCAAGAAAGTGAAGTTATCACCTCTCAAATCCAAATCTCTAGTCAAAGCTCAATCTAAAGTCAACAAAGGAGATTATCTGTACTTGTATGACATCAAGGAGTTTTCTGATCTAAAACTCTATCTAGATGAACTAGATGAAGTGAGAGGAATTGATGCATACAGAAACCTACCTGAAAGGTTAGTGTTCAAGTACAAGGGAGGAAAGGAGATTCAGTGACCACTTCACAGGATCCTTCTAGAAAGCCAAGCTGTACTGATTAAGGTTTATTCATCTTTCAAGAAGAACTTTGGGTTCAATGTTACTGCAAGAATAATGGTACTGAAGAAGATTGAAGAACTAAGGAGTGTTAGAGCTAAAGATGCACTCCCAAAGACTCTAATTATCCCTTACACAGGGAGAAGAGTGCATCTAAGGCCCTACTGGCTGATGGAGTTCATGGATGACAAAGGAGTGAGAAGATTTTTCAGATTAGAAGACTAATTGAGCATCTCTAGCAATGAGACTCTCTTGGAAATGCAAGAAAAGCTAAATCTCTCAGAATCTGATGAACTGGAATTCCACAGGCAGCTCCAAAATCAGATTGAAGAAAACAACAGAAAGCTTGGAAAGAGATCCAGACCTTCAAGAAACTAGATAAATCTGCTCAGGCTAGAGGAGCATCTTGAAAATGACTGTGAGCAAAACTTTTTACATTTTGTTAATTGAAGCACTTTTCAGTATTATCTACTATCTTTTAAAGTTGTATTTTTAGGGTGTTTTGTTATCATCAAGTATCTCTTAATTTATGGCTACAATTCTATTAGACATAAATTGGGGGAGATTGTTGCGTATATGTTGCGTACTTGATGATTTTATGAACAAAACACCTTGGTAGATTTTACTTAGTGAAAATGTAGCACTCGACGGATAAGGATTATAGTCCTGACGGATTACTCATTTTAGTCCCGACGGATGATGACTTATTATCCATCGAGTGAGTAGCTTGTGTAACAATAAGTCTATAGCACATTTCTGCATACACATTGTTTAGAATCTGTAGTAGTACTTAAGTCATGTTGACTTTAACTAGATATGCAGAATAGGTTGATTAATTATACATAGATGATGTCTTGTAATTCTGTATAAATGAAATGAAGTCAAGTGCCTGATTGCTACCCGACAGATAAACAACAATGAATTCGACGGATGATCAACAACCCGACGGATGATCAATAACTCGACGGATGATCATAAACCCGACGGATAAAGAATTCAAATATCCGTTGACAGTGACAACACAGTCACATGCGTCGAGTGTATGCAAATGGAATGTGGTAGCCTATTCAACTGGGTTTTCGAGAACAAAGAAGCATTGCCATTTCCATGCTATTATGAAGATATTCAAAGATGCTAGAATGGAGTAATGAAGTAGCATTGTATTAGACTTGATAGTTTTTGTTTTATTATCCTGTCTTATTACTTTGTAATCTTGGTGATATATAAACCAAGAAGCAGCAATAGAATAAATACTAAGAAACTAAGCAACCAAGAGAGAAACATTTGTAAGCTATATTCTTAGCATTTCTCTCGTTCTTAGTTGTTATCATTTTGTAAGCAGCTGTGAGCTTTTTGCACACAGAGTTCTCTCAATATATATTATATATCTCTGGTGGAATCATTCAAATCCTCCCGAAATTTTTTAAAGACTCTTGTTTTTAATTACTTGTGTTTTGATTCATTTGAAGTAACTATTCCGCATTCTGCTAATCAATTCACATTTATATTTATATTTGAGTTAGAACATTTTTATTCAAGAAATTTTTTTAAGAATTCCATTCAACCCCCCTTCTGTAATTCTTGTTATATTGTTAAGGGACTAACACTACTTCAATGACTGTACCACCTTCTTTTCCCAACATGAGTGATATGCCTTCTATGCCTATGAATGCTATGTCTACATAGAATACGAATGCACAATTTGCTAATATGCTATTTGCACCTAATCCTTATTATGCTGCATTTAGTATGCCTCAAATGCCATTTAGCATGCCCTACTGGAATAACATGTTTGCAAATAGCATGCCATTTCCTGTTAATAAAAATGTGCATGATAATTATGTTTTAATGAATGGCTTCAAAGGTTCAACTCAGATGACTAAGGATGAATCTGATATCCCCAAGTCAAATGAGATCAAACCTAAGAAACAAAAGAAGAAAGCTAACAAGGCAGGACCCAAGGAAACTTGGGTACCAAAATCAACTTGATTTGATTTTAATGTGTGCAGGGAAACAGAAAGAATCAGTGGTACTTGGATAGTGGTTGTTCAAGACACATGACTGGAGATTCTACCCTGCTCACAGAGTTCAAGGAAAGAGCTGGCCCAAGTATTACTTTTGGAGATGACAACAAGAGTTATACTGTGGGATATGGCTTGATTTCAAAAGAAAATGTCATCATTGAGGAGGTTGCCTTATTGGATGGTCTCAAGCATAATTTGTTGAGTATCATCCAGATTTGTGATAAAGGCAATTCAGTAACCTTCAATTCAGAAGCATGTGTTGTGACAAACAAGAGAAGCAACAAAGTGGTTCTCACTGGAGTGAGAAAAGGAAATGTGTACCTAGCTGACTTCAACTCATCAAATACATAATCGGTTACTTGTCTACTCAGTAAAGCAAGTCAAGATGAAAGTTGGTTATGGCATAAGAAGCTATCCAATCTAAACTTCAAGACCATTAATGAGCTTGTAAAGAAAGAACTGGTTAGAGGTATTCCTCAAGTGGAGTTTTCTAAGGATGGACTGTGTGATGCTTGCCAAAAGGGAAAGCAAATCAAAGCACCATTCAGGAAGAAGCTTGATTCAACAATTGAAGAACCTTTGCAACTGGTACACATGGATTTGTTTGGACCAGTCTGTAACAACCCCAAATCCGGGGTCAGAGGATTTAGCTGTCACGATGAAACCTCAATCAAAATTAACCTGTTTAATCAATAAATAAATGCCAGCGGAAGATATTTATCATAAATGACCCCAAACTAATCCAAGATCTTTTAAGGTTACAGTTCTAGAAACAAGAATTCCAAATTCCACCAATAATTTTTTTCACTTTCTTTTAAAACTCTTTTCAATAAATTCCAATTCAAAACTAACCCGCTAGTATAACTTCGAAAAGAAGTATACTAGGCCCAACTATAAAATAACACAATTATAATATAATATAATATAAATAACTTTACACAATAAAACTTACACTAGCCCGCAACCCTGGACCAACCACCTTCCAAGAGTTTCTTCTTTGCTTCCTCGAATTACGCAGCTAACTAGCATAAGCTACCTCACTAGAGGTTAAATTTAAAAATAGGCAAGTACGAGCGAAAGAAATGCTCAACAAGATCATTATAGCGAATATAAGGTCGTTTTGATATAAAACCGACATCTGCATTAGAGAGGAACATTTAAAAATCATAATTGTTGAATCATAAAATTTTAGTTGAGGAACCCCATAATTGATTCCTCCTCTGTATTCAAAATCCTTTTAAACTCGTAAAACAGTGTTTACGGAAATATCGTAAACCACAATAATATGAAACAATGATTATGGATTGAATCATATACTTTACTCAAAACTGAACTCTTGAAATTAATACTTATTTTGTTGTCATATCAAATTATATATCAATACGAACTTTGATGCTCACAACATCCCATATTGAAGTCAACATCAATCATATATACTAATACCACCTTTGATATTTAACAACAACGTAAGTATCAGCATAAATAAGAATCTGAATCAAAACCGCATTTTACCATTATTCCAAAACAGAAACAGTTGATAAATCATTTATTCTATGAATATCAAAAATGATATGATAATTTAGATTGGGATCATTCTCCGAAGGACGTACTATCACATGCTGATCAGCTCGTGTGATAGCACTGAGTCATGATTCGTAGAAATATGACCCCAAAAACACGAGTACTCAAACAAAAGGAAATATACCTGCCTGTGGCAAAAATTGTGTCATAATATTCCATAAGACACTTAGAAATAGCCCTCCGCTGGACCGTCCGTCCCGGTCACTTACGCAATTATGATCCAATCTTAAAAAGTTTTATTGAAATGGGGTCATAATAATCGACACCCAAAATAATTTTATTCCCTCATTTACTTGGGTAGGAATACTCGCAACTAAATCATCTTTCTCAAAATCCAAAATATTTATAAATCCAATAATTTGATAAGTAAAATCACTTAGCTATTCTGAACATAGAATAGCAGAAGAGTACTTGCATAAACAGAATCATTTAATTCAGCGATATGTAAAACATTTATCTATTCCGAACTGAGGAAAGCAATACTTGCATGATAAGATTTAAAATAAATATCACTTGAACAATAAGTGATGATAGGGATACTTGCCTTTGGGTTTTTAGCAGTTAGTCACACTCGTAGAAACGCATCTATTCTGAAATTATGTCTCAAAACATCACCGTCTTTCTTCTACTAATCCTTTAGCATGTTGCTCATGCAGTGTTGCAACCCAATATTCCAAACTATTCAACTCTATCCTTCAGCCATTCCATATGGTCCTGATCATCTTGAAAGAATCATATCTATAATTAGAAGATCACACTTTAATCTTCTAATCGATAATTATTCGACGAACTGCGCGTCAAAACCCTAATGTCTACCCATACGATAGCTCACACATAAAGAAGACAGTCAAATACAAGACCATTGACCCACGTACACACGTATTTCATATAGCATATAATCATATAAACCACGTATCACATAATTTATATATGACTCGGTTCATCAAAACATTCGATTCGGTACGTTTAAAACTAAAATCGGGGCAAAAATATGATTTTTCAGTCACTACGCGACTCAGAATGATTCGTAAAACAAGCGACCTTTCGGAATAAAAGGATTTGGGTCTCGAAAGTATTTTTAATGAAAGCGGAATATTTTTCTGAGTCTAGAGGCGTTCGTTTCGTATTAAACGGCAGAACGGTTTATTTATTATGAATTTTTGAACAATTTTCGGAATTAAAACAGGTCTCTGAATCATTTAATAATTAAATAATAGGGCTCGAACACCCTAAAATAATTTTATAAGAATTATCGAGCCTGGAAAATAATTTAAAATAATATTTTAAAATTCAAAACCATTTTTTGGAATTTTAAATCAAAATAAATAATTAAATCTAATCAATTAAAATTAATTAATAACTAATTAAATTAATTAATCAATTAATATTTAAATTAATTGACTAATGAACTAAATAATTATCAACTAAAATTAATTAATTAAATAATTTGGATTTATTTTTGAATTAAAAATAAATTTTCAGAATTAAAATAATTATTTTCAAAATGAAAATGAATTTTAAGAAATTAAAAAAATAGGATTTTTGAATTATTTTTAAATCAGAATTCTGGAAACATAATTGAAATTAGGAATTAGGGTTTAGGAGAATCAAAGTCGGGTCGGTTTAAATCAGAAAACGGGTCGATAAAAACCTAGCCAGATATGGGTCGAACACCGGCCGGATTCTGGAATTGAAACCCAGTTTCCGGTGGTTCGCCGGATTCCGGCGAGCCCGAATCTCCCACCCTTCACAATCATTTTCTACGTTTTTTGAATCGAATCAATTCGTCACAAACTCAGCAACTCAGAACGAGTCACCACCGTAATAGACGAACGTGAACCCGTCGATTCCGATCAAAACGCCATGAAAGCCGGCGGATACTCAAGGTTTTCCGGCGACTTAAAATTAGACACGATAAATTCAATCAAAAATATCATTAAACTCAGAGAAAGACGATCTATAATTCTGCATAAACCAAATCAATAAACGAGTAACAATCAAGAAACCCCCAATTCGAAAATTAAATCCAAAAATCGACTTTCAAAATCGATACCTCCTTTGATCATTTTGATTGCAGAATATGATAGAGGGGATCAAGGGCTTCACAACGGTCATAAATACTTGTGATTTGGTGTTCAATATCACCTTCAATTTTGGGTTTGATTCTCAGAACTTTTCAAGAACACCAAGAACAGCTTTTTACAGAATTTCCAGAAAATCAAACTTCAATTACTACATGATATTGAACTCTATTTTTGAAGTATAATATACGAAATTGACCAAAAAACATGCTCTACAACATGGAATCATCAAAACACTCAAATAATCACGTCTGCAAAAATTTATATTTTATTCCCTAAATAATTTGAATTAAAATAATTAAATAAGAAAATTACCTTGATATCTGGGTAAAACTGATGATTGATTCAGAAAGAAGATATCGAGAGCTTCATTTTAATATATTACACGCTTGAATCGGAGTTCGGTAACGTCCTCGTTCGTGCGTTAGATTCTCAAGAACGTATCGGTTTCTAGGGTTTATCTCTGTATTTACTGTATTTTACTGGTTGCAAATGAATAAATGAAATAAATGAAATAAGAAATAGGCTATTTATATTTACGAAATATTGGTTCGTTCTGGATCGTTTTGGATCGATAAATTAGTTGCTTAGCCGCTAAGTAACTATAAAACAATCCAAAAATAGATTACTTAGCCGCTAAGTAACTATAAAAATGATACAATTTAATACCATATTTGGATAATTATCAAAACCGAGCTTTTCATAAAATACCATATACGAAAATAATGTAAAAATATCACTTTTCTCGAAAATACGGGTTTTGCTGATTTATCGAAATGGTTATCGTATCGAAAATTTTGCGTCGGGCCGCGCACGGGTCAAACCGTAATCCGGATCGAAAAAGTTAAAACACGGAAATGTCCGGAATTACCAGATTAGGTTAGGAAGGAGTTTTTGGAAGAGTTTCGGGTTATAAAAACACAAAAACAGTTAAAGTTGAACGATTCCCGGCTTTATAAAATAATTTTGTAATTATTCTGAAAATAATTAACAATTCATAAATCATTATAAAATCATATAACATTCCAAATATTACCAGTAAAATATCATAATTACCTATATTTTATTCTGGACATATAAAAATTAGAATACTCAAAGAATATCATATATAAACATCCAAAACATCAACTCCAATTTCCAGATAATTCACCAAAATTCACATAAAATCACATAAACAATTCCAAATAATTATAATAATAATATTTGAAAATATGGAATATTACAATCTACCCCCTTTATAAGGGTTCCGTCCTCGGAATCAGAAGAAGAAAGCACTAAGGGTTTTCTAGCCAACTTCCCAATCTTGCATACACAACTTTTCTCAGAATTTCCAATAACACTGCAATTCCTTATACCACACAGTTATCATGAAAGTTTCACTTTGCACCTTGTTCCATCCACCTCCTTTGACCAACTCTTTAATAAAATTACTTTTACCGATTGCGAGAAATAAGAATAGAGAGAAAGATAGAGAGAAAGAAAAAGAAAGAGAGATAGATAGATAGAGAGAAGTAAAGAAACAGATCGACTTCGGTATATGCCACTGATATTGTAACTGCATTGCAGTCTACTGCCGTCCTTCGTAATTCCATCACATCGCCTTACTTTGACTTGACCAGGATACTCAGCTTAACTTGATTGACATACCTTCGAATATTTGGAATGATAAAATCATGGAATTTCAAAGAGAAAAGAATTTTATATCATAACGGATGTCCTACAATTGTGGTTACCAAAACTGAATTTTTGAAAAAGTATTGTCGAAATGAAAGAATAACTGAGAGATCAATATGATCAAACGAACTTGGTATTGCATGTCCAAATTAAGACACTACTAAAGGTTGTTAACCTTCTTGTAGTCACAACACACATAAGTGATGGCGTCACATCCAACTCTAATCACACAGACAGGTATACCTTGTGTCCCCTATAATTAGGGTTGTTCATCTTAGTCAGAATAAAAGAATATCAAAAGAATCCAAAATCAAATGAATAAAACTGAAAAGATTTCAAAGCTGATATTTCTGAAGGAAATGAAGTGTAGAGAATAAAATTTCTGGCACAAAATGAATAAACTGGTGTTAGGGATTATGTCTTCTAACTGATATTTCTTTTTGAGAGAAGTCAAAAGAATTTATAGAAAAAGAAGGTATTGCCAAAGTCTTAATATTTATCTCCAATTTGAACTCTCCAGTTGACTCGCCATCTGATTCTAGACGCTTCTTCATGTTCCAAGGATATCGATAATCTTCATCGTCGTCGAATCATAGTCTCGGAAGATTCCACAATAGAAGTTTACAGCTTCCTAGAGTTCCATCCAGCTCAGCACAATCATCTCAAACGAATGCGTCTATCTTAACTTACTCGTTGGTACTATATCCAATAGTCCAACAGGAACTCGATATGAGCTCAAACGTCCTCACATAGCTATACACACTCCTACACACTCACGTTTCTAGTTTACTATAACCTCGGCTCTGATACCAACCTGTAACGCCCCCAAATCCGGGGTCAGAGGATTTGGCCGTCATGATGAAACCTCAATCCAAATCAACCTGTTTAATCAATAATTAAATGCCAGCGGAAGATATTTATCATAAATGACCCCAAACTAATCCAAGATCTTTTAAGGTTACAGTTCTAGAAACAAGAATTCCAAATTCCACCAATAATTTTTTTCACTTTCTTTTAAAACTCTTTTCAATAAATTCCAATTCAAAACTAACCCGCTAGTATAACTTCGAAAAGAAGTATACTAGGCCCAACTATAAAATAACACAATTATAATATAATATAATATAAACAACTTTACATAATAAAACTTACACTAGCCCGTAACCCTGGACCAACCACCTTCCAAGAGTTTCTTCTTTGCTTCCTCGAATTACGCAGCTAACTAGCGCAAGCTAATCCTCACTGGAGGTTAAATTTAAACACATGAAAGTATGAGCGAAAGAAATGCTCAACAAGATCATTATAGAGAATATAGGGTCATTTTGATATAAAACTGACATCTGCATCAGAGCAGAACATTTAAAAATCATAATTGCTGAATCATAAAATTTTAGTTGAGGAACCCCAGAATTGATTCCTCCTCTGTATTCAAAATCCTTTTGATATTTTTGAGTGAAATTCTTCAACAATACTTTGAATCTTGACGAGAATAAACTCGTAAAACAGTGTTTACGGAAATATCGTAAACCACAATAATATGAAATAATGATTATGGATTGAATCATAAACTTTACTCAAAACCGAACTCTTGAAATTAATACTTATTTTGCTTTCATATCAAATCATATATCAATACGAACTTTGATGCTCACAACATCCCATACTAAAGTCAACATCAATCATCTATACTAATACCACCTTTGATATTTAACAACAACGTAAGTATCAGCATAATTCAGAATCTGAATCAAAACTGCATTTTACCATTATTCCAAAACAGAAACAGTTGTAAATCATTTATTCTATAAATATCAAAAATGATATGATAATTTAGATTGGGATCATTCTCCGAAGGACGTACTATCGCTTGCTGATCAGCCCGTGTGATAGCACTGAGTCATGATTCGTAGAAAGATGACCCCAAAAACACGAGTACTCAAACAAAAGGCAATATACCTGCCTGTGGCAAAAATTGTGTCATAATATTCCATAAGACACTTAGAAATAGTCCTCTGCTGGACCGTCCGTCCCGGTCACTTACGCAATTATGATCCAATCTTAAAATATTTTATTGAAAAGGGGTCATTATAATCGACACCCAAAATAATTTTATTCCCTCATTTACTTGGGTAGGAATACTCGCAACCAAATCATCTTTCTCAAAATCCAAAACATTTATAAATCCAGTAATTTTATAAGTAAAATCGCTTAGCTATCCTGAACATAGGATAGCAGAAGAGTACTTGCATAAACAGAATCATTTAATTCAGCGATATATAAAATATTTATCTATTCCGAACTGAGGAAAGCAATAATTGCATGATAAGATTGAAAATAAATATCACTTGAACAATAAGTGATGATAGGGATACTTGCCTTTGGGTTTTTAGCAGTTAGTCACACTCATAGAAACACATCTATTCTGAAATTCTGTCTCAAAACATCACCGTCTTTATTCTACTAATCATTTAGCCTGCTGCTCATGCAGTGCTGCAACCCAATATTCCATACTATTCAACTCTAGCCTTCATCCATTCCATCTGGTACTGATCGTCTTGAAAGACTCGTATATATAATTAGAAGATCACACTCTAATCGTCTAATCGATAATTATTCGACGAACTGCGCTTCAAAACCCTAATGTCTACCAATACGATAGCCCGCACATAAAGAAGACAGTCAAATACAAGACCATTGACCCACGTACACACGTATTTCACATAGCACATAATCATATAAGCCACGTATCACAAAATTCATATCATATATGACTCGGTTCATCAAAACATTCGATTCGGTACGTTTAAAACTAAAATCGGGGCAAAAATATGATTTTTCAGTCACTACGCGACTCAGAATGATTCGTAAAACAAGCGACCTTTCGAAACAAAAGGATTTGGGTCTCGAAATTATTTTTAATGAAAGCGGAATATTTTTCTGAGTCTAGAGGCGTTCGTTTCGTATTAAACGGACGAACGCTTTATTTATTATGAATTTTTGAACATTTTTCGAAATTGAAACGGGTCTCCGAATCATTTAATAATTGAATAATAGGGCTCAAACACCCGGAAATAATTTTATATGAATTATCGAGCCAGGAAAATAATTTAAAATAATATTTTAAAGTTCAAAACCATTTTTCGGAATTTTTAAATCAAAATAAATAATTAAATCTAATTAAATAATCAATTAAAATTAATTAATAACTAATTAAATTAATTAATCAATTAATATTGAAATTAATTGACTAATTAAATAATTAATTATCAACTAAAATTAATTAATTAAATAATTTGGATTTATTTTTGAATTTTTAATAAATTTTCAGAATGAAAATAATGATTTTCAAAATGAAAATGAATTTTTAGAAATTAAAAAAATCAGATTTTTGAATTATTTTTTAAATCAGAATTCTGGAAACACAATTGAAATTAGGAATTAGGGTTTAGGAGAATCAAAGTCGGGTCGGTTTAAATCAGAAAACGGGTCGATAAGAATCCAACCGGATCCGGGTCGAAAACCGGCCGGATTCTGGAATTGAAACCTAGTTTCCGGTGGTTCGCCGGATTCCGGCTAGCCCGAATCTCCCACTCTTCACAATCGTTTTCTACGTTTTTTGACTCGAATCAATTCATCACAAACTCAGCAGCTCAGAACGAGTCACCACCGTAATAGACGAACGTGAACCCATCGATTCCGATCAAAACGCCATGAAAGCCGGCGAATACTCAAAGTTTTCCGGCGACTTTAAATCGGACACGATAAATTCAATCAAAAATATCATTAAACTCAGAGAAAGACAATCTATAATTCTGCATAAACCAAATCAATAAACGAGTAACAATCAAGAAACCCCCAATTCGAAAATTAAATCCAAAAATCGACTATCAAAATCGATACCTTCTTTGATCATTTTGATTGCAGAATATGATAGAGGGGATCAAGGGCTTCACAACGGTCACAAATACTTGTTATTTTGTCTTCAATATCACCTTCAATTTTGGGTTTGATTCTCAGAACTTTTCAAGAACACCAAGAACAGCTTTTTACAGAATTTCCAGAAAATCAAACTTCAATTACTACATTATATTGAACTCTATTTTTGAAGTATAATATATGAAATTGACCAGAAAAACATGCTCTACAACATGGAATCATCAAAACACTCAAATAATCACGTCTGCAAAAATTTATATTTTATTCCCCAAATAATTCAAATTAAAATAATTAAATAAGAAAATTACCTTGATTTCTGGGTAAAAACTGATGATTGATTCAGAAAGAAGATATCGAGAGCTTCATTTTGATATATTACACGCTTGAATCAGAGTTCGGTAACGTCCTCGTTCGTGCGTTAGAGTCTCAAGAACGTATCGGTTTCTAAGGTTTTTCTCTGTATTTACTGTATTTTACTGGTTGCAAATGAATAAACGAAATAAATGAAATAAGAAATAGGCTATTTATATTTACGGAATATTGGTTCGTTCTGGATCGTTTTGGATCGATAAATTAGTTGCTTAGCCGCTAAGTAACTACAAAACAATCCAAAAATAGATTACTTAGCCGCTAAGTAACTATAAAAATGATACAATTTAATACCAGATTTGGATAATTATCAAAACTGAGCTTTTCATAAAATACCATATACGAAAATAATGTAAAAATATCCTTTCTCTCGAGAATACGGGTTTTGTTGATTTATCGAAATGGTTATCGTATCGAAAATTTTGCGCCGGGCCGCGCACGGGTCAAACCGTAATCCGGATCGAAAAAGTTAAAACACGGAAATGTCCGTAATTACCAGATTAGGTTAGGAAGGAGTTTTCGGAAGAGTTTCGGGTTATAAAAACGCAAAAACGGTTGAGGTTGAACGATTCCCGTCTTTATAAAATAATTTTGTAATTATTCAGAAAATAATTAACAATTCATAAATTATTATAAAATCATATAACATTCCAAAAATTACCAGAAAAATATCACAATTACCTATATTTTATTCCGGACATATAAAATTAGAATACTCAAAGAATATCATATATAAACATCCAAAACATCAACTCCAATTACCAGATAATTCACCAAAATTCACATGAAATCACATAAACAATTTCAAATAATTATAATAATAATATTTGAAAATATGGAATATTACACAGTCAATGTGTTGTCCATCTCAAGGAAAATATTATGCCTATTAATTGTAGATGATTTCTCAAAGTTCTCTTGGACATATTTCCTAAAGTCTAAAGATGAGGCTAGTGAAATCATCATCAATCACATAAGGCAAGTCAATAATCATCCTGATTTCAAAGTTAGAAGAATCAAGAGTGACAATGGAACTGAGTTCAAGAATTCCGTCATAAGAGCGTTTTGTGAAGAGAATGGGATTATGCATGAGTTTTCAGCAGCAAGAACTCCACAACAAAATAGAGTAGTAGAAAGAAAGAACAGATCACTTATTGAAGCTGCAAGGATAATGCTTGAAGAATCAAAGTTACCAACATACTTATGGGCTGAAGCTATAAATACTGCATGCTACACTCAGAATATTTCTTTGGTTAATCAAGCAAAATGCATGACTCCATACCAATTGTTCAAGAACAAGAAGCCAACAAGAGGAAGACAAGTGTAACAAGATGACATAAGCAGATGACATAAGCATGACAAGGTGGGAAGGATTGGTTGGTTGATTGTGAGCCACACAATTTTTACCATGATAACAATCTAATTAACAACAAAAGGAAGCAACCAAGCCAAAACAAATCATAACACAAAAACACAAGTTGACTTTACATTATTCAAGCAAGAAGCTCTCGGCTTCTCCATTTCTTCAAAGAAAATAAAATCCAAATTCAAGTTCCAAGCATTGTTAAATTGTGAGGTAATTATCCAAGGTTCCTTGTACATAGATATAGCTATCCTATGAATCTAAGCTTCTATTTCCTTCACAATCTCTTCCAATAATTCATGGAAGAAGAGGGTGAATAGTGTTTTTAAGATCTTGAAAATTTTGATCTTGTGTTTTCTTTAGATAAAGCTTTAGTAAGGATTTTCAAGGGTTGTTTCAAGCTCCTTAGTTACTTCTACTCACCAAGGAAGGTATAATCTCATACCCTAGCCCTACTTTTGAATATTTAGAGTTTTTATGTTTGGTATGGTTCATGAGAAGCATGATTCTTGTATACTTAGAGTGTGGTTGGATTTGTAATGAGTTTGAAGTTGTAAATCTCGATTATTGGTTAATGAACTTAAGTATAGCTTTTAGTTCATGTTTGAGGGTAGTATAAATTGGAAATCTTGAGATGTTGGGGCTGTTATAGTAAAGTATGTATGGATTTTGGTTGTAGTAATGATTGTGGGTTGATTGTGGATTGATTTGGAATGGTACAAATTTGGTAATCTCGTAAACATAGCCGTCATAATGCCCGATTTACCTTAGACTGTTTTTGTTCTTAACTTCAGGACCCGTGAACTCACTGTTAGGTTTTTACCATTTCCATTATTAGATAGTTCATGTTACAAGCTTTGTTTTGATATGTGGTTCGCTTGAATCCGATGTACGGTTTAGGAGAAACGACTGTTTTAAGTAACGGCGTTTCGCGAACGAACCATTACCCCTCGCCTTACTTTGAAACCTTGGTTAAGGCCCTTAAACGACTAATTGGGGTATGAAAAAATTATGTAAAGTGGATTAGGCAGTTGGTAGGGTACTTTTGAAAGAATCGCCTTAAAATTCTTAATGGTTAATTTATTAAAAATGGTGGAGCCGAGGGTACTCGAGCGACTTAGGTGAATCGTTAAGCGCAAAAGCGAACGTTAGGGTCTAATTGGTTAAAGTATAGATTCTTAAGCGACTTTGGTTTAATTCCAACTTATATGTTGTTTATAGGTTACCAGACTCGTCCCAAGCCTTTTACCACCCCCAGTCGCTCAGGCAAGTTTTCTACCCGTTATACTGTTATTGTGATGTATATATGTATATGCATTATCTTGTGATAAATGCATGATCATTATTAGCAAATCTTGCGATATATTGGAGCATGCTGATATGGTATATATGCATTCCTGTTTCGTAATCTTGATATCTAATTGTTGATTCAAATGCTTATAAGTTGCATAATACCTATGCTAGAGATAAGCAGTAGTTGCGTATACCCTTAGTATAGGGGACCCAAAGTTGAACATTTTCTAAACCGGGAGTCGATATTCCCGAGTATAATATATATATATATAAATATATATATTGATATAGTTTTCAAAACTATTAATCAAATAAGGTTTATTCGATAACTTTATTTTATTTAATGAATATTATTTTGAATATTCATTTGAGGACTTATGACTCCGCTTATTTTATTTAATGAATATTATTTTGAATATTCATTCGAGGGCTTATGACTTCGCTCCTTTTTTTAAATAATATTCTTTATTTTATTAAAGAATAATGTTTCGATAATCAAACTTATTTTCGATTATTCAAATAAAGATCGTACTTTCGTATAAGTATATCTTTGGTTATTTATTATTCATTTCAAGTATGAGTCTTAAAACTTCTACTTCAATTATTTTTATAGATATTATCCTTTATGGGAATATTTTTTAAATAATAATATTCAGATATTCTCCAACATATCGGGACTAATTTATTTTATTAAATCAGCATTACTCCAAACATTCTTAAAAATGTTTTCGAATCTTCAAAATGATTTTGAAAGTTAGAGCGGATCCCAAAACTCATTTTTATATCTAAGATCTTCCTTTCAAAGGGGATTTAAATACTCGCTCAAAACCCGAGGGATCCGGCTCTGTAGTGTATTTTATATTCGCAACAAGGTTGCTGTTTTGAGAAAACATTTTGATTACTTTCCCAACGTTCGAGAACTAAGTCCATCTATTTGAGTCGGCATAAGCAACATGGGCTCAGTGGGCGTCCATGAAAGTGTAAGTGGCTCAGTGGGATTTCATCAATGCGTAAGTGGCTGAGTGGCAGTCCAGCATAGGTCCTAATGCCGCCAGGGTGATGACCAGTGGGGAATTCGTCCATCTACTAGTAGAAAAGGTTACTTATTGGTATCTTTGCCTGTTCAGCAAGATATCGGGTTTATACCAAAGTTCTTTCTTCCCAAATTCATTGGGTATTGCAACTCTGTTCATACTTTACATAACAGAGGTTTTCGGGAAATGTATGAGAGATATATATGGATATATATATATATATCGGGACTTAGTGAAGTATCTCGTAACTTCATTTCATTCAATATTATTTCAAAGGTCGAATCTATTCAAGTCTTATGTTGTAGTCCCACCTATGTGATGAACTTCGAAAACTTAGTATACTTGAACAGTGGTAGTTCAAGTAGATTTCTAAAATGGTATAAGTATAGTGAAGTAATTGGTAACTTCATCTTCCTTTAAGCTTATATCCAGTAAGTAATTACCTTACACTTGATAAAGGTTTCCAGTAAGTTATCCATCTAGATACTTGCATTATTGTTTACACTATATATTATCTTGCGAGCTGTAATGCTCACTCTTGCTTCATTTCTTTATCACACAACAACAGTTAGGAAAGATGGCCAGACTCAAGCAGACCCAGCGCAAGTGCGTGGGAAGCGTCCCGCGTCTTCCCGTTGATATCGTAGCAGCTATAGCTGCAGAGGTAGATCTATTTGTAGATCATGCATTCTACTTTTGGGAATCAATTATGTATAATTATAACTTATGGCAGATAATGGCAATTAACTGTAAACTTATCAAGTAATCATTTTGGGTTGTAATAACTTCTAAATAGTGGATTCAAGGACTTGTACTTATTTCAATTTCATCTCTGAGACTATAACGTGTTATGGTGTGTGTTAGTGTGGGGTCACAGCATGAGATTATTTATTATTATTAATTAAGTTAAGTGATATTGTGGAAAGAAAGACCGTGACGACCCGGATCCCCGACCCCGAATCTGGGGGTGTTACAGAAATGGTATCAGAGCTAAGCGTTATAAACCTCAGAGATGATACGACGATATAATAATAAACTCACAAAGATAATAAGAACTCTTGCCAAGTTCATGGTCGGACTACTTAAAGTAGCGCTGACAGTTAAAACCCTTACGGGAACCCTTATAAGTATCATGATAGTAACTTAGCTCGTTTAATATGTAGGCGCCTGAGATAGAGGACCCAGAGATGTTCGAGCGTGAGCATGATGAGGCACTGCTAGATGCCGAGGATCAGGAGGAGCCTGAGATGGAGGAGAAGGACCCCTCAGAAGAGTCAGAGACAGAGGTTATTGCGATTTCAGATGAGGAGGACCCAGATGAGGTCCCAGTAGCTGAGGAGCATGTCGGAGCTATGGTAGAGTACACTAGTACCCCTTTACCCTCACTCCCGGTGGTCAAAGTTCCTACCCCTCCACCACTATCTTGGAGACCCTATGATGACAGCTCTGAGACCCATACTCCCGAGCCTAAGCAGACCGAGGAGGCACCCCCAGCGGCTCCGGATTCACCACCTCTCGACCCTGCCCATAGGCAGTCTTTGTTAGCTCACGGCTATGTTCAGGATGTTCTGAGGACTCGAGTGGCTCTTGCTGAGGCCCGGCTGGATGTGGGGAGGGCTGGTAGGTGTGCCCAAGCTCATGAGGCTAGAGCTACCATACCCCGATCCTTGAGGAGCAAGCTGACTGGGATAGAGCTCACGGCCCGTGCGAGACTCCGATCACTTCAGGGAGATAGATATGGCAGGATCTCCAGGAGGCAGGCTGACTATATTTTCCGTCGTGCGATGGAAAGAGTGTGGGAGCTGACCCGCTCCGGAGTTTGATTCAGGACCAGTGATGTGGTAGTCTAGTCGTCTAGTTAGTCGAGGCCATAGTAAGAGCCAATTTTCCGGGATAGTTGACTTGTACATAGTATCCCTTTCTCTGACTAGACAGATAGACTCATGTATTTAACTTTTGGACAGATGACTGTAGCATTGTTGTACTTTTGACCAGATCAAACTATGTATTTCTCGCATTATGTATATATTTGTTTCCTTTCAGTCCAGTTCCTTAGTAACGAGATCACTGTTTTTATCGTTATTATTACTACACTTTTTATTAGAACTGTCATAATATAATAGAATTGTGAGATACATTCTCCCCATTATAGAAACTGTGCAAGGCACAATTTTATGTATGATTGTGACCTAACGTTGAATTTTCCCAAAATTTATCAGTATCATGCCGCCAAGAAAGATTAGAACTAGGGCGAACCCTGGATTTGAGGACCAGGGAAGCCATAACCAGGACGGTAGGAACCCAGAACACAGTGAAGAGGAAGATAAGGATTATGTTGAACAGGATGACTCCATGTATGAAGAGGAGGAGAAAATATTTGATGTTGAAGGATTTGAGATAGAGACTGAAGAAGGAGAAACTGAGATGAGCAACAAGTACCCAACCCAGACATGGATCCCATGGAACAGTTCATGCAACTACTAAGGCAGAACTTGGAACGTCAACCCAACCCACCCCTTCAAGGAAATAACAATGTTGTGGCAACCTCTTTCAGGGCTTTCAAGTCCCTTAAGCCCCCTGAGTTCCACGAATCAACCGACCCAGTTGAGGCAAGGGCATGGCTAAAGGAAATGGAGAAATCCTTTGAGATTCTGAGTACCGATGAGGCACAGAAGACTGCATTTGCTACCTACCTTCTGAAAGGAGAGGCCAACTACTGGTGGGAGGCCAAGAAAAACATGGAGACAGATGCTATCATAACCTGGGAGAGGTTCAATCAGTTGTTTTTGGGAAAATATTTCCCAAGGTTTATGGAGAACCAGATGGAGCTCAAGTTCTTGGAGCTAAAGCAGAATAATTTATCTGTGGCAGAGTATGAAGCAAAATTTACTGACTTATCAAGGTTTGTGCCGAAGTTTGTAAGCACCAAGGAAAAGAAAGCTAGGAGGTTTCAGCAGGGACTGAAACCATGGATTCAGAATAGGGTGGCAATCCTTGAGCTTACAGATTATGCCACTCTGGTGCAAAAGGTAACAATTGCAGAAGCCGGAAGTGAACAGATGCAGAAGGAAAGAGAGAAGAAGGGAATAAAGAGGAAAAGTATGAGCTTGGGTGAAGGTTCCGCAGGAGGGAGCTTCCTAACTAGATTTAATCGAGGAGCAGTGTCCCTACCGGGAAGGAGCATTGGGTTTAAGCGGCCCGTGAGTGTGAATGTGAGCCAGAGCGGCCAGAAGTCAAGAATGTCCTATTCCAACCAGTCTCGACCCCCATTGCCAGCCTGTAACACTTGTGGAAGGATACATTCTGGGGAGTATAAGGGAAAGCCAGTAACCTGCTTTAAGTGCGGTCGAGAGGGTCACTATTCAACTAAGTGCCCTTCGTCAACCCCTGCCGTCATTCCAACCACCACTTGTCATCAGTGTGGACGCCCGGGTCATTGGAAGAGGGAATGCCCAATGAACAAACCAGCAGCTTCGGGATCCAGCAGGGCTGCCTCCAATAAGCCTCCTACCGCGAGGACTTTCAACATGACAGTGCAAGATGCTATGAAAGACTTAGATGTGATAGCAGGTACCCTTTCTCTAAATTCAGTTAGTGCAAATGTTTTATTTTATTCGGGAGCAACTAAATCTTTTATATCAAAGGACTTTGCGCATAAATTAAGACTTAAGGCTGAACCCTTGATAGAACCCTTACAAGTGGAAATAGCCAACCATGAAATTATTCCTGTTAACCAGATTCACCCCACCTGTGAGTTAGACATAGGGGAACAATCTTATAGTGTTGATCTGATTCCTTTTAAATTAGGGGAATTTGACGTAATTTTGGGAATGGACTGGCCATCTAGCAGTGATGCTCAGATAGACTATAAGGGGAAGAAAGTTAAGTTGAATATCCCAGGGAAGAAAGAAGTCATATTCAGAGGGAAGAGGCAGACGCAGAAATTTTTGACCATGGCCCAGGCTAATAAGATGCTACGAAAAGGAAACGAGGCTTACCTAGCCTATGTGATGGACACGCAGAAGGAGGTGCCCAACTTGCAAGATATTCCGGTAGTCAACGAATTTGAAGATGTATTCCCACAAGACCTTCCGGGACTACCACCCGATAGAGTGATTGAATTTGCTATTGAATTGGCCCCAGGGACGACGCCAGTTTTAAAGGCACCTTACCGGTTAGCCCCATTAGAAATGAAGGAACTGGCTACCCAATTACAAGAACTTTTGGATAAGGGAATGATAAGACCCGGTGTGTCTCCGTGGGGAGCTCCAGTATTATTTGTTAAGAAAAAAGATGGGAGCATGAGGCTGTGCATCGACTACCGAGAGTTGAACAAGCTAACCATAAAGAACCGGTACCCGTTACCAAGAATAGATGATCTGTTCGACCACCTAAGGAAGTTGTTTACTTTTCCAAGATTGACTGAGAACTGGATATCACCAACTAAAGATTAAATCCGAAGATATTGCCAAGACTGTGTTCTGTACCAGGTATGGGCACTATGAGTTCTTGGTAATGTCCTTTGGATTAACCAACGCCCCAGCGGCTTTCATGGATTTAATGAACAGAGTATTCAAGAAGTACTTGGACAAATGTGTGATAGTTTTTATCGATGATATTTTAATCTACTCAAGGACTGAGGCAGAACATGTAGAGCATCTGAGGATAGCTCTAGGAATACTCAGAGAAGAACAGTTGTTTGCCAAATTCTCGAAGTGTGAATTCTGGCGGAAGGAAGTACAGTTTTTAGGACATGTGATCAATAAGGAAGGAGTATTGGTCGACCCCTCCAAGATAGAGGCGGTCTCAAATTGGGAAAGGCCAACCACACCCACAGAGGTAAGGAGTTTCATAGGATTGGCCGGCTACTATCGTAGATTTGTACAGGATCATTATCCATCGAGTTCGATCATCCGCCGGAATACTATATGTTAATAAAATCAAATATTTTTCTGGAATATCTTATATCTCGATGGATAACTAATTTATCCTCATCCGTCGAATTGTCTTATTCCTAGCCATCGATTTTCTGAACATTATCCATCGAGTATACTTACAGTCTGTAAGCATAACATGAAGGATAAGTGATGGAATTTTTACAGTTTATTTTTTTAACGGCTATTTTGGGCAATTTTTAGTGGTCACTTTATTTTACTTTATTATTTTTGACAGTTATTTTTGAGATAGTATAAAAGCAAAATTCATTTTCATTTCTTTTATTTTATCATTCTCAATTCATCTGCTCTAACTTATTTCTTTCTCAAAGGCAATACCCTCTCTCTCTGCAACTTTTACTCTCTAACAATGGCACCAGTCGTCAAAATCATGTCTTAAACTGGCTTTATCTATGAGAAGACCAATTTCACGGCTCTAGTGAACAAAGGGATTCAACAGTCTGGCAACTACCACAAAAAAATGGATTTTGTGCAAGGCTGTAAGCTCAAATATGCCATGCTAGAGTCTCCCACTATCTACTGTGAGGTTGTGGAGGAAATATGTACGACTGTAGTGTACAACTCAACTGACAAGACCATCACTTTCACTATTAAAGGTAAGGAATTCTGTGTTAATAGTGACATTATTAAAGCATGCTTTAAGATTCCTGATAATACTGTCTCTACTCCACACACAGACACTGATATTGTTAACATGTTAAACTCCATGGGTTATGCACTCTCCACCTCTAAATTAAGTGAAATTAGGAGATTGGGTCTTAGGAAAGAAAGGAGTTATCTGTGTCATGTAGTTACTAAAGTATTTTCTGGTAAAATTAGCAACTTTGATTCTGTTAATATCTCCATGCTCAACCTGCTTTACATGCTAGTAACTGACAAATACTTCAATTTTAGTGATCTAGTCTTGTTTGAGTTGGGGTTTAAGTTAGGGGAGCTTAATAAGAGGGGTGAGAATGTTTATTATGCTAGATTTTTCATGATGCTTGCTAACCACCTCTCCGAGGATATTGTTCTTGAGAACCCAACCAACAAGTTAGATTGTTGGGTTCAAGAAAGAAGAATTATTGCAGATCTCAATAGAGCAGATCACCACAAAGAGGTGCCACTCTTCTACTTTCCAGTAATGGAGGCACCTCAAGTAAGTGAGGTAATTTCTACTGTCTCTACTCTTCCAACCTCAACCATTTCTTTGCCTTCTAGTGTAGCAGTGGCATATGTGTCAATGACCAGACAGATGCCTACCCAAGCTACCAAAACCAAAGTTTCAAAACCAAAGAAAAAGAAAGCCCCCTCTGGTGTTTCTCAAAAGATGCCAGTTGTAAAATCCACTAAACACAAAGAGGGGAGTGTGAAGGTGGGAAAGTCAGGTGAGGGACAAGGTGAACATTAAAGAAGCCCTAAGGATAAGGATGGTGAGCATAGTGTACCCAAACCAAGCCACACCACAGTTTCCCAACAAACTGTGGTTATTAATAAGGATAAAAGCTCAATTCTAGTTTCATCCTCCCAAAAGGATGTAACTATTGAAACAAGCTCTCAACCAGGAGCACAGAACAAAAGGGGTAGGGACACAAGTTCACCACAAACCTACACAATAAAAAAGAAATCTAAAACCTTTGGGGATGCACAGGGTACACACACAGTGCAAACTGAAGCTAAAGACCCAGTCACTGCACCATCTCAAAGTCAAATTGATGTGGCTCCAACAAATGTGGAGTCACGGCCAAAATCTGTATAAATTGAAACACCTCAAACACCAAATTCTCCCACACAATCTTTGGATTTTGACATGATTCAAACATCACAACCATATTCTCCATCTTTAACTCTGTTGGAGAAGCCAAAAATCCATACAATTGAGCATCATCTTCTAGATGATTTGTTGTCTCACTTGCCATTTCTTTCTGAGACTGTTGAGACATCTGTGCCAAAATTTTCATCAATCTGCACAGAGTCCACAATAGTCTCCACTCCAAACTCATTCATTTCTACTCACTCGATGGATATTGTTCATCCGTCGAGTAGTGATTGTATCCCGACGGATGTGCCTAACAGCAGTCATCCATCGGATAGTCAAATTACTACCCCGATGGATATTTCTCATTCGTCGGGTATCTCTGTACAACTCCAAAGTTCAACTATAGTTACAAGTGCAGATGACTTAGTAATTGTGCAGTCACTATTAGGATTGAGGGAAGATAGTGACATGAGTGAGAGTTTGGGTTGCTCCCAGGAAAAAGGAGAGGAAAAGAGTGATCCAATGCAGTCCATTTCTTCAGGACTGGTAAAAGTGAGTGTGAGGAGTCCCACCTTAGATGGTGAAGGTGAGGGTGTGAGGGCGGGGAACCAAGGTGAGACCTTGATGCAAGAAAAGAGAGATAATGAGAGAAATGCAGGTACAGGAGATATAAGGATGAATGTCATTGCAAGTGAGTTAATGAATGTCCAGGATGCTAACAGGGAGGAACTATTTTAGCAAAGTCAAGCTGTTATAGATTTAACCTCCTTGGATGCTGAGGCTTAGATACAAACTTCATGTCAAGAGAAAAGTGGACTTTGATGTAAAGGAATTGGAAGATCAGTTTCCCAAAAAGTTTACTTCTACAACAACTCAAACATCCATGCCCCTGTGGCACATGAAGAATTCAAGATAGATCCATCCAAGAATTTCCATGGTGAACCTATCATTCCAAAGGATAAGCCAATAGACTGGGATAGTCTACCAATTCCTGAACTCAATCTACCTCATTTCATGAAGCCAAAGAAGACAAATACCAGAGCAGTCAAGAAAGTGAAGCCATCAACTCTCAGATCCAAGTCCCTAACCAAAGCTCAAACCAAGGTCAACAAGGGAGAAATCATGTACATCTGTGACATCAAAGAATTCTTCGATCTAAACCTCTATCTAGATGAACTGGAAGAAATTAGAGGGATTGATGCTTAAAGGAATCTGCCTGAAAGGTTAGTATTCCAGTACAATGGAGGAAAAGAGATATCATGGCCACTTCACAGGATTCTTCAAGAAAGCCAATCTATACTGATAAAAGTTTATTCATCCTTCAAAAAGAACTTTGGATTCAATGTGACAGCTAGAAGATTAGTTTTAAAGAAGATTGAAGAACTGAGGAGTATTAGAGCCATAGATGCACTCCTAAAGACTTTAACTATTCCTTACACAGGGAGTAGAGTGCATCTAAGGCCCTACTGGCTAATGGAATTCATGGATGATAAGGGAGTTAGAAGATTCTTCACATTAGAAGACCAGTTGAGCATCTCTAGCAATGAGACTCTTCTGGAAATGCAAGGAATGCTAGATCTCTCAGAATCTGATGAACTTGAATTCCACAGACAACTCCAAAATCAAATAGAAGAAAACAACAGGAGGCTTGGGAAGAAATCCAGACAGTCAAGGAGATAGATCAATTTGCTCAGACTAGAGGAGCACCTTGAAAATGATTGTGAGCAAATCTTTGTACACTTTGTCTTGTCAATTTTTCAGTAAATTATGCAGCACTTTTTAGTTTTATCTACTATCTTTTAAGTCTGTATTTTTAGGGTGTTTTGTTATCATCAAGTTTCTCTTAATTTATGGCTACAATTCTAGTAGGCATAAATTTGGGGAGATTGTTGGGAATATGTTGTGAACTTGATGATTACATTAACAAAACACCTTAGCAGATTTAACTTAGTGAAAAATGTAGCACTCGATGGATATTCAGATATAGTCCCGACGGATGACTCAATATAGTCCCGACGGATGATGATTTGACATCCATCGAGTGAGTAGCTTATGTAATAATAAGTATTGTAACACATTTCTGTGAACAACTTTGTATAGATCATGTAGTAGCATATGAGTCATGTTGACTATTATTCGATATGCAGAATAGGTTGATTAATTATAAATATAAGATGTCTTGTAATTCTGCATAAGTGAAATGAAGTCAAGTGCCAAATAGCTACCCGACGGATGATCAACAAAGCTACCCGACGGATGATCAACAAGGCAACCCGACGGATAACAAGCATGTACCAGACAGATGATCAATTCAAACATCTGTTGACAGTGACAACACAGTCACATGCGTTGGGTATTTACAAATGGAATGTGGGATCCTGTTTAACAGGAAATGAAGAACAAAGAAGCATTACCATTTCCATGCAAGCTAAGAAGATTTTCAAAGATGCTGGAATATAGTAGTGAAGCAGCATGGAGTTTGACTTGATAGTTTTTGTTTTATTATCCTGTCTTATTACCATGTAAACTTGGTGATATATAAACCAAGTGTAGCTAGTGAAACAAATAACTAAGAAAACACTTTTAGAAGATAAATAGAAAAGGCTGTAACTGTTAAGAATTTATATGTAGTTTATTTGTTCACTTGTAAAGCAGCTGTGAGACAATTTGTTCTTCACAGAGTTCTTCAATCGATATATATATATATATATATATATATATATATATATATATATATATATATATATATATATCTGGTGGATACTTTCAAATCCACCAGAAAGTTTTAAAAGCTTGTGTTTTTATTACTTTGTGTTTTTGAATTACTTAACTTGTTATTCCGCACCTTGCAAATCAAAACACTTATATATATAGAGTTTGAGTTAGAACATTTCATAGTTCAAGAAAAAGAAAAGTTTACTAGAATTACATTCAACCCCCCTTCTGAAATTTTTGCTGCATTGTTTGGGACTAACACAACCCCACTTAAACAATTCTATCTTCACTGGGCAACACGCAAGCCTTCGGGCTTTCGGCGTGTGCAGCCTGCGGACACGAATGTGGCAGAAAATTGGCCCGAATAATGCCGGACTAGTTTTGCTAATTTTTATTTTTCGTTGGGCCTGGGCTCAAATAAATTGACTTACATATTTGTTTTTGCGTTGGTCGAATTAATTAATTAATAATAATTAATTGACCACCGACCTAATTAATTAACGCGTTTTAATTAATTATGGCAATTATTTAGCGCACAAGTTTTTCCTCCCTATATAAACACCTTTAGGGCGTTAGGGTTAAACACACAAATACAAAGTTGTTCCTAAACACCTATTCTCTAACCCGCGATAGTTTCTTGCTCACTTTTAAGCTTGCTGAGAGTGCTGACCTTCGGTGTCGCCACTGCAATCCGTTTTATCGTGGGAGGCTTTTTGCTCGCACAATACGGTGAGGGCTAATAAGCTTTAAGGAGACAGTTCTGCACTGGACTCGGGTTTTTATATCCTTCACAATATGCTTCCTGTCTCCATTCCTTTTTCGGTTATCTATTTTGCACGCACACACCTATACGTATATTTGTTTCTGCACAGATTATTGTTAACAATCTTAAAGCTTACTATTTTTTGAATATGTGACTGTCAAATCTGTCTTGTGGGGTTTTTTATTTAACAGACTAATGGAGAACGTGAACAATATGACTAGTAACGATGTGGTTGATCCCAACGCACAGATTGTAACATCTGATGGGGATCACCAGCCACCGTTAAACCTTAACGCACAGGTACGGTTGTACATGTGCCTCCAGGACATGTGCCTTGGGGAAGAATGCCTTGAGGACATATCGTCGTGGGACAGTTCAATGTGCCTCTTGGACAGAATACCGTACATGTGGGGTATACTGATGTGCAAACAACGATAGTACAAACACCTGTTACGACTGTCACACCTATTGTGTCTGTTGCACATATTGCACCTGTTACGCCTACTCATCCTGTAGCGCCTACTCATCCTGCTGTGCCAGCTGCACACGCTGAGAAACCTGAGAAGTTCAATGGATCGAACTTCAAACACTGGCAGCAAAAGATGTTGTTCTATCTGACCACACTGAACCTTGATCGATATCTCAAGGAGGAAGTACCATTGCTCACTGCTGAGAGTGATGTGCAGACTGTGTATGCTGCGGATTCCCGGAAGCACGTCTACTATATATGTCAGAACTATGTGCTAAACTGTTTGGCTGATTCATTATATAATGTTTATTTCTCAAAATCATCAGTTAAGGTCTTATGGGAATCACTTGACCATTAGTATAAAACCAAGGACGCTGGGGCAAAGAAGTGGATTGTTGGTCACTTTCTTGATTACAAGATGGCGGATTTTAAGACTGTGGTCAGTCAGGTGCAAGAACTACAAGTGATCGTCCATGATACTCATGCTAAGGGGATGGTCATAAGTAAGTCCTTCCAAGTTGCTGTTGTGATTGAAAAGTTGCCGTATGGTTGGAAAGATTTCAAGAACTACCTTAAGCACAAGCGTAAAGATATGTCTATGGAGGATCTTATCGTTAGACTTCGTATCGAAGAAGACAACAGAAGATCCGAGAGGAAAATCAATGTTCCCAATGAAAAGGCGAACTTGGTGGAGCAGCAGAGCTCCAAGCCCAAGAAGAACAATTTTGGGAAAGGGGGAAAGCTGGCACCCAAAGGAGGAATTTCGAAGTCGTCGAAGTTTCAAGGAAAGTGCTACAACTGTGATAAAGTAGGGCATAGGTCTGCCGATTGCAAGAAGCCCAAGAAGCCCAACAAGAAGAAGGAAGCAAACATGATTGATGATGTGTCCAAGGAGATGGGTGACATAGACCTATGTGCTACAATCTCTGAAGTAAACCTTGTTGGCTCAAATCCAAGAGAATGGTGGATTGATACTGGAGCTACAAGGCATGTCTGCTCGGATAAGGCAATTTTTTCTAGCCTCAAAATTTCTAATGCTGGTGAGAAGCTCTACATGGGGAACTCTGCAACTTCTTCAATTGAAGGAGAAGGCACGGTGATTCTGAAAATGACCTCTGGAAAGAATCTGACTTTGAAAATGTACTTTTTGTGCCTGATATTCGCAAGAACCTGGTGTCTGGCTCTCTGTTGAATAACCATGGCTTTCGCATTATAATAGAGTCAGATAAAGTTATTTTGTCTAAGAGTGGTATGTTTATAGGTAAGAGTTATGTAACTGATGGGCTTTTTAAGCTCAATGTGAAGTCTGTTAAGGATAATAATGAAATGAAAAATTCTTCTGCTTACTTGATTGAGTCTCCTAATCTATGGCATGCTAGATTCGGACATGTAAATTATGACACTTTACGATGATTAAGTGCAAAAGAATACATACCAAAACTCACTACTGATTCAAAACATAAGTGTGAGACTTGTGTTGAGGCAAAATTAACGAGAACATCATTTAAATGTGTGGAAAGAAACGCCAAAGTGCTAGACCTAATACATAGTGATATATGTGATTTAAAATTCACTTCAATAAGAGGAGAAAATAAGTATTTTATTACATTCACAGATGACTGTACAAAATACTGCTATGTATATTTGCTAAAAAGCAAAAATGAAGCTATAGATAAATTTAAAATCTATAAAGAAGAAGTTGAGACACAACAAACTGAGAAAATTAAAACTATACGAAGTGATCGTGGAGGTGAATATGTTTAACCTTTCGGAGATTTCTGTTCACAACATGGTATAATTCATGAGGTCACTGCACCATAATCCCCTTAGTCAAATGGTATGGATGAGAGGAAGAATCGCACTCTCAAAGAGATGATGAATACGATATTGTTAAGCTCTAGAATTCCGCAGTCGATGTGGGGGGAAGCCATCTTAAGCACAAATAATATCTTAAATATTACGATGCGCAAGAATAAGGATGTAAGTCCTTATGAATTATGGAATAAAAAGAAACCAAGTTATTAACACTTAAAAGTGTGGGGGTGCCTTGCAAAGGTATTAATCCCTACACCTAAAAAGGTGAAGATTGGTCCAAAGACTGTGGATTGTATCTTCATTGGATATCCTCCACATAGCACTGCATATCAGTTTCTTGTTCATGAATCTAAGATTCCTGATACTCAAAAGAATACCATTATGGAATCAAGGAACGCCTCATTCTTTGAGATAACATTTCCATGTAATCCAGGAAACGAACAACCCACAATGTCTAAACGAACTCATGAGTCTATAGATAATAATAATGAAAGTGAAGAAAGTGAAGACGAAAATGTGGGGGTTGTGAGAAGGAGCAAAAGACAACGTACGGAGAAATCCTATGGGTCTAATTTTATGACCTATTTGCTCGAAGAAGGTGATTTGAAAACCTATAAGGAAGCGGTTAGCTCACCGGATGGGCCTATGTGGAAAGAGGCCATCAAGAACGAAGTTGATTTTATTATGCAGAATCATACTTGGGAATTAGTATACTTGCCAACCGGTTGTAAACCATTAGGTAGCAAGTGGGTGTTCAAGAAAAAGTTGAAAACCGATGGCACTATCGATAAGTATAAGGCCAGACTTGTAATCAAATGATACAAGCAACAGAAAGGCCTTGATTACTTCGATGCATATTCTCCTATAATGAGAATAACATCCATAAGGATGATGTTTTCTATCGCTGCAATGCGAAATCTAACAGTACATCTAATGGATGTGAAAATAGCTTTTTTAAATGGGGATATAGATGAGGAAATCTATATGAACCTGAAGGGTTTGTTGTCCCTGGACAAGAGAGAATAGTCTGTGAATTAGTGAAATCACTATATGGTTTGAAGCAAGCGCTTATGAAATGGCATGAAAAAATTTGATGAGATCGTGATGGAAAATGGCTTCAAAATCAATGAATGTAATAGTTGTGTATATTACAAGGAAAACGAGAGAATCTATGTCAAGGAAAATGACAGCGGTTATGTCATGATGATATTGTATGTAGATGATCTACTTATTGCCGGAAGCAATGATAAAATGATCAAATCTACTAAGGACATTTTGAAATCGAGATTCGAAATGAAAGATGTGGGACTAACAAATGTTATTCTAGGAATTCAAATTTCTAGAACATCAGAGGGTCTCGTACTAAGTCAACCTCATTACATTGACAATATCCTAGAAAAGTTTCTTAAGGACGACTTTGAGAAAGCTAGACACCTGTGGATATGACTTTACATCTATCCAAGAATAAAGGTGTAGGAGTCTCCCAAGTGATATACTCGAGAATAATCGAAAGTCTGATGTACCTTATGAGTTGTACAAGATCATACATTGCATACTCAATTAGCATTTTGAGTAGATTTACGAGTAATCCGGGAGTTGATCACTGGAAAGCAATCATAAGGGTACTGAGGTATTTGAGGGGAACTCGAGAGTATGGACTGAACCATGGCAGATATCCAGCAGTATGAGATGGATATACTAACACAAACTGGATATCAAGCAAGAAGGCACTAAAATCCACGAGTGGCTACGTATTTACACTAGCTGGAGCGGTAGTATCATGGAAATCCTCCAGGCAAACGGTGATAACTCATTCCACGATGGAAGCTGAGTTCGTGGAACTAGATAAATGCGCTGAAGAGGCTGAATATCTACGCCAATTTCTGGAGGATATTCCAAGATGGCCAAAGCCTGTGATTACAATAAAGATACATTGTGATAGTCAATCCACTATTGAAAGAGCACAGAGCACGATGTATAATGGAAAGTCCCGTCATATACGATGACGACATAGCTCCATTAGACAATTAATCTCAATCGGAGTTATCACTATTGACTATATGTCGTCAAAGGATAATATTGCGGATCCACTAACCAAAGGGTTATCAAGAGAAGTGGTTGAGAAATCATCGAGAGGGAAGGGCCTTAATCCTATTGTTTAACAACATCATGGTGGTCACCCAACCATTGCTGACTGGAAATCCCAAAAACTTGGTTCAATGGGACAACTAAATTATGATGACCAAATCATTGTGGGGGTAACCCCTAGCCTGTTCCTATGATGAGAAACAGTGAGACTCGTAAGGTACCAGGTTAAGTTTTTGAGCTTTTAATGATTTTTGATGAATACATGAAGTTCAGAAGTGAACACATGGAATTCAGTTGAGTAAACGAGGGTTACTCTATAAGATAAAGATCGCCTATATGGGAGAGAAGTGGGGCTGCTTTAAAAGAGAATTGTGAGGCAGAATTCTTTAGATACTCTTGCAGAACCAGGACGATGTTCCATGACCACAATGGACATACCCATGAGAGCTGAACGAGTTAGAAAAGATATAGTGATTGGTATATCATCGTCTACACAAACCGTCGAACAGTTCAAGGACAAACACGTCTACTGTCTACCAGTAAAGTCAGTATGCTTACTCGAGCAAAGGTTCAATGAGCATTCTCTACCTATCGTATGCTATATCTGATCGAAGAAACTATCACCAAGTCAACCCTGTGTCTGTCTGTCTGATGTGTGCTACTGAAATATCAATCTCACCCATGTGGGGGATTGTTAGAAAATGTGGGTATTACACCCCACATTGTCGAGTCATTTTGAGCCGCGCTTGAGTGGTTGGTTGTTGCGTGTGTGCAACGAGTGACGCTTGGAATGTGTTCTCCTTCACGAGAGCTTTCCGAGGCACTTTGAATCACTCAAAATAATTAAGGGATGAGTGAGATATGATTATCCAAAGATGGTCCCTTAAGAGTGGAAAATGAGCTATAAAACCTTAAGTCCCACATTGAAAAGGAAAAGAGATTTCCTTAGCTTTATATAGCAATACACATATGTAGTGTTCACTTCTGTTGTCTATGTGTTGCTCCATCACCTATGCGGGCGCGGGGGGGGGTGCAAATTGTGGGATTTCGAGGGGAAATTCGAGGTTTCGCAAGCCTTCGGGCTTTCCGCGTGTGCGACCTACGGACGCAAATGTGGCAGAAAATTGGCCTGAATAACGCCGAACTTGTTTTGCTAATTTTTATTTTCCGTTGGGCCTGAGCTCAAATAAATTGACTTATGTTTTTTTTGTGTCAATCGAATTAATTAATAAATAATAATTAATTGACCACCGACCTAATTAATTAACGCGTTTTAATTAATTATGGCAATTATGTAGCGCACAAGTTTTTCCTCCCTATATAAACATATTTAGGGCGTTAGGGTTAAACACACAAATACACAGCTGTTCCTAAACACCTATTCTCTAACCCGTGATAGTTTCTTGCTCGCTTTCAAACTCGCTAAGAGTGCTGACCTTCAGCATCGCCTCTGCAATCCGTTTTATCCTGGGAGGTTTTTTGCTCGCACACTACGGTGAGGGCTAATAAGCTTTAAGGAGACAGTTCCACACTGAACTCGGGTTTTTATATCCTTCACAATACGCTTCATGTCTCCGTTCCTTTTTTGATTATCTGTTTTGCACGCGCATACCTATACGTATATTTGCTTCTGCACATATTATTGTTAACAAAAACATCACTAAATTTTTAACCAAACTGCAAGAAAGTTATTGAACTAAAAAAAACTTGCAAATTAATCACTAAATTTACCTTGAATCTTAGCCATTAAACATTGACAAATATCCACATACGTCAATTTATTGTTAACTTAATACATACGTGTTAATTCTTTACACTTCAGCATTCATCTAAGCATTCACACGCTATAATATTAATATAACATCATATTTTAATCACTTATGAATAAAAGAACACCAATATGTTCAAAACTTTACCCCAAGCCCCTCTAATCCCTAATATAAGGCCTCTGAATTCTGATATAAAATTCACGCAGTTCTTATGTTTATATGCACCTTCTTTTGTATACAGTTGAAGACTAATATGTTTTTATGCATAAAATATCTATAGGCGCTACTGGTATCCATTACAATTTACATGGGCTTTTGTTTCTTTTAGTTTTTCAAGTATATAGTTTATCAACATGTTCAGTTGTAACTTTTTATTCCATAAAACACATATCAGCTAATCTAGAAATGCTAATTTTTTTAGTAGGGTTTAATACGTATATCATGTTTTTATTATTCAAAAGATTATCAGATTTAGAAATATTTTTGTTTATTATTAAAAGTGAAATAAATCACGTTTTAAATATAATGCTACTTAAAATAAAAGAGCTAACACATGAGGGACTTTTGTAAAATCATATAAATTATACTGAAGTGATGAAGACATATGGCAATTGATATTTTAAAATCCTATATGTTTGGTTAAGTTATTCATTGTACATAATTCTTTTGTTTCGGGAGCCACATAAAATTAATTGAGTGTACTTTAATGACAGTAGTGAACATTAAGATACCAAAATTGGTAATACCTGAAATGATAAAGACTTTATTTCTCACATCAATGTGGGCAGTAATTCTTCTTTTTAATGTTGTCAAACAGTTTAGGCACGAATACAAGTTTACGTATACCCGAATTCGAAAATTTAATCTTTAATTGAATCCAAGTTCAAAAATATTTAAACGTAAATATCTGGATCTAAATACAAGGAATACTATGCGGATATATAAATAATCTAAAGTCTATTTTTAGTTCGAACTTTTTATTAACATTTTTATTAATTTTTTAAAAAATGAAAAACATTTATATTATTTTTTTTCTAAATTAAGTTAAATTTTAAATTTATTCAAACATATTTAATTTTTTAAACAAAATTATTTTTATGTATTTTTTAGTGCCATCTTGTTATCTTTAAAATATTAAATTTATATGATATCTACATATAAGTCTATAATATGTTTAGAATGATATATAACTTATATGAATATATTGATTAATGAATATATATATATATATATATATATATATATATATATATATGCGCATACACTCCCGACAAAAAAAATGTATACTGTTATGGATAAAAAACTAAGATTATTATTTGCTGTATTTACTGCTAAGGTTCGGGAGCTCAAGGCCTTTAATGGCTGCTCTCGTGTTTCGTAGCTTAACTCTGCCTTTACGAGATGTCTACGTATCTCTGTGAATTAGAGAATTAAGTCAAAAAACGTAGTTCTGATTTGTGGGGTGAGTCTCATAATTAGAATGAACTTTGGAGTTCTAAATAGAAGGAAACTGATTCTTTATCCTTTCAGGTCCCTCTGAGGCTAATCTGCAAGGATTTATATCCTTATCGGGGCTCTTCTCAATAGCTGATTTTTCCCTTATTAATTAATTACGAAATTAATTAATATTCAGGGTTTTGGGGCATTCTTTGTTCCATCAGGCCTGATCTGATCCATCAGGCCTGATCAATGTGTTTACCTTTTTGGTCTGAATGTAATACATCTTCTTATTGGGCCTTGCAGCCCAAACCTTTTATAATTACTGTAATATTTAATTATCAGGATTTATTTATCCCTATCATTTGCCCCCCAACTTTTGGGAAATCGTATAAGATTTCGCGAAAGTTAAGTTCATTTTTTTCCTTACAGGGTATCGTTTTGCGTAAAGTGTGGAGCGACCTACACGTTTACAACGATTTGCCTTGTGCGCGGCTCCAGGGCTTGTTAAAAAACTTCCCTCCCTATTTTCTTACCTTCTCCCTATTTTTAGGAATTTTCTAGTATTTTTTCAGGAATTTTTCCCTTAATTCTGGGATTTATCCGATTTTTTAAGAATTTTCCCTTAATTCCGGGGATTTTTTCCTTAATTTTTTTTCAAGAATTTTCAACAAAAATAAAATTTGAAAATTATTTTTTAATCTTCCTGATTTTCTGGGATTTTTTTGCTTATTTTCCCTATTTATTGGGATTTTTTTTTAGCAATTTTCCCTATTTTAACCCATTTTTCTAATTAATTAAATAATCAGAAAAATAGAATTTTTGCTGCTCAATACATCCTAGGCGTTTTTGATCCACGCCTATGAGACAGTTTCCTAACAATGTCGAGGAAGCTTGCTTCCTGGGCGTTGTTGGAGGCTGATGCTTCCTGGGCGTTGTTGATCCACGCCTAGGAGACAGTTTCCTAACAACGTCTAGGAAACTTGCTTCCTGGGCGTTGTTGGAGGCTGATGCTTCCTGCGCGTTGTTGATCCACGCCTAGGAGACAGTTTCCTAACAACGTCTAGGAAACTTGCTTCTTGGGCGTTGTTGGAGGCTGATGCTTCCTGGGCGTTGTTGATCCACGCCTAGGAGCCACGCTTCTAACAACGGCTAGGAACAATGCTCCCTGGGCGTTGTTGGAGGCTGATGCTTCCTGGGCGTTGTTGATCCACGCCTAGGAGCCACGCTTCTAACAACGGCTAGGAACAATGCTCCCTGGGCGTTGTTGAAGGCAGATTTGTTCATAGATCCTAGGCGTTGTGAACCCACGCCTAGGAGACATGTTTGGTACCACGCCTAGGAAGCATGCACTCTGGGCGTGGTTGAGGCTTTTCGAGAACATTATAGATCTTTTCAAAATTCAATTTTTATGGGCTTCCCGCCTTTATTAGGCCCATTTCTTGAGGCCCAAATACGTTTGTGCTTACTCAGGCTCTTCTATATAAGGGGTGGAGTGTGAGTTCATTTCTCACACTTTACTTTCACAAATTTTCTTCGCCTCTACTCTGCAATTATTCTCTCAAGAATCGCCACCTCAAAGCGATTTCCGGCTTTCTACACCACCGCTTTCTGGGCTTATTTTGAAGATTTCGTTTGAATCTTCATCTTCTTCGCTTACCTTCAAGAGCTTCCTGGGTTTCTGTCTTTATCCATGGCGGATTCCGATTCATCTCACTCCCATGTTCCCCAAGTTGTTGCCCGTCCATCTAGGGCTAGCCGAGGTAAAAAATCTCTTGTACATTCCTCAGTTATTTCTCTTAGGGATCTTTTAACCGAATTCGGGCAAGCCTTCCCTAACATGTTACACTTAGATGCATATAATTATCCTTCTAGATTTGGTCCAGAACAAGTAGGTACCATAGCTCGCCTTTTTGGCATTTCTCACCCTTATAGGGCCGAGGCTCCAGGCCCAAATGATAGGGCCTGCTACCCAAAGCCTGGGGCCATTCGGGTTTATAAGGAAACCTTCTATACTGGTTTTCGCCTTCCTCCTCATCCTTTCATTTTTCGCCTTTTGGCTGAGGCCCGAGTCTGTCCGACCCAACTCACACCCAATTCTTGGCGTTTTATTCACTGTTATATGGCCCAATCTCGTAAACAAGGTTTTGAGCCTAATGTTTGTGTCTTTCGTTATTTATTTAAATTTGTAAATGCTTCTGAGGACCAAGGATGGGTCAAAATAGTTCATAGATCCTTGGCCCGCTCCTGCTTTATTTCTGGCACCAACCCTGACTCGTATCCAACGTGGAAGAGCGAGTGATTTTATGTGTTTCTGGATTCCGAGGAGGGTTGGGAGCATTTTTTCAGGCCCAACTTCTCAAAAAGTATAGACGGATCTTTGAGAGACCTAAAATTGGGGATAGATGAGGATACGGCCATCAAGGCCATCACAGCTGATAACTTGCATCATTGCGCTCTCATCCTTTCAGAGGGTAATTTGCAAGGTTTAGGTCTAAGTGACCTTGGTCCCGAGGGTATTTCTTTCCCCTTTTTGTTCCATTTTCTTAATTCCTTATTTGTCCTTCTTCTTACATGCCTGCATCTTTCTGCAGCTAGGGCAGCTTTGGACACGATCTTCAAGAAGCGGGAGGCCCGTGCTGCCAAGGGCTCTGCTGTTGAGACCCACCGCGACAAGCGGGTTAGGATTGGTGACGGCCCTTCAGTCACGGTTCAGGAGGTCGTCCCTACCTTTTTATCCCAGAGGCCTCTTAGCCTTAATGAGGATACCTCTCCTTTTACCGTAACTTGGGGCCTTCAGAGGAGGGACACAGTGGTAGGGAGTTCCGAGACTGCAGCTGTTTGGTCTGAGAGTGTGATTACGCCTCGTGACAGGGCTGAGATAGTAGAGTCTTCTGATGACCTACAGATTGAGCGTCTGGGTGCTTAGGCCGTGGCTTCTGTAAGCCTCTTCCTCGTTTCTTTTTTTTTATTCTTTCATACTTACTTACTGTATTTGGATATGCTCGTGTAGATGAATACCTATCTCCAGGCTGCCCTTCACAAATTGAAGGATGTGAGGACTAGCCTAACCATTACTGAGAGAGATAGGGATAGGTACCTCAAGGCTTCTGAGGCCAACTTCACTAGTTTCCGTGAGGTAGAGAAGGAACTGGCGGATGAAAAGGAGAAAGTTCGTAAGCTGGAGCTAGATGCTCAGAGGGCCCGGTCTAAGGTGATAGCTGAGTATAAGGCATCTCAGGACTTTCAGGATGTCCTAAATGCTGAATATGATGCTAACTTCCCAGAGACCTTTTCTAGCTGTTGGGAGCAGATAGTGGAGGAGATTGGGAAGAAGATTCCGGAGGTGACTCTCACCACCTATCCAGTCCCTGTTATTCCTGGGAAAGAGCCTCTTCTTGATGATATTCCTCTTTCTCCTACTCTTACTACTTCCGCTGAGGCCGCAGCTGTTTCTCCTCGAGATGTTGATCCTACGCCCGTTCCTTCTTCTAGTGCTGCCGATGAAGGAAACATTGATGATGACTTTTTCAAGGATCTTTGAGTAGTTTGTTTTTCTTATTTGGCTCATCGTGGCTTTTTATGTATTGACTTAGTCGTATTCGGAACTTATTACCCTTCGGGGTTTATTATGTTATTTTAAGTTATTTGTTTGCTTTTCTACTATTCTTTTCAAGTACTTGTACTGTTAGTTTGCTAGCCTTTTAAAAGCTATCCCCTATTTTCCTCGTACTTGTACTAAAATAGATAAGCAAAATTAATCATATATTGCATGCACCAAATAGTTCTTATAATAAGATGAACTAAACAATTATAAAACAAGTTTATGGCAACTCTTGGGATTCATCCCTTACACCACTCCTAATAATCCTAAAAAATAAAGCTAAAACATGTAACTCCTAAGCAATCAAAGCTTCAAAGTACTTTTCAACCTACTTGTCACCTTGACAAGTGAGAATCATGTTTAATGGCTTCATACATAGTAAACCTTCCGGTTTTGTGCATGGCAAGTTCTCGGGACTTCAACACCATCCATAGTCTCCAGCTTGTAGGTTCCTCTACCTTGTACACTCTTGACCTTATATGGCCCTTCCCAATTTGGGGCAAGTTTCCCCTTCTGTCCTACACCAGAAGCTTCCACCTTCCTCAAGACTAGGTCATCCTGTTTGAAGAACCTTTCTTTAACCCTTAGGTTGTAGTAGAACGAAGTTTTTTTCTGATACTCCACTATTTTCGCATGTGCCTCGTCTCGAACTTCATCAATTAGATCCAAGGCTAGTCTTTGCCCTTCCTTATTCTCCTCAGCATTGAAAGCTTGAACCCTGGGAGAGGAATGTGATATCTCTACGGGGATAACTGCTTCTGCCCCATATGCTAACATGAAGGGAGTTGCTCCAGTCGTGACCCTACAGGTAGTCCTATAGGCCCATAGTATTGGGAGTATTTCATCTACCGAATTATTCCTCGACTTCTCGATCCTTTTCTTTAGTCCATCCAGGATTATCCGATTTGCCACTTCCGCTTGCCCATTGGCTTGCGGATGAGCTACAGAGGTAAATCGTAACTCGATTTCATTTTCCTTACAATACTTCTTGAATTCCTCGTTGTTGAACTGTGTTCCATTGTCAGTGACTAGGATGCGGGGAATTCCATACCGGCACATAATACTTTCCCACAAGAATTGTGCAACCTGCTTAGTTGTGATCTTGGCCAAGGGCTTGGCTTCAATCCACTTGGTGAAATAATCAATGGCAACAATCAGAAACTTCCTTTGTGTCGTGGCCATGGGGAAAGGCCCTAATATATCCATTCCCCACATAGCAAAGGGGATGGGTGAGTTGATAGAGGTCAGCATCTCGGGGGGTTGTCTAACAACTGGAGCGTGCTTCTGACAACGGTCACATTTTTTCACATATTCTTTGGCATCAACCATCATTTCTGGCCAATAGAAGCCTAAACAGGTTATCTTATGAGCCAAGGCCCTGCCCCCAAGTGTTGCCCGCATATGCCTTCTTGTACTTCTTCAAGAGCCAAACGAGCCTCATCAGGCCTGAGACATCTTAAGTAGGGAACCACGAAAGATCTCTTACACAGAATCCCATCTTTTAAATAGTATCTTAGTGCTCGAACAACCAATTTTCGTGCTTCAATAGCATCGTTAGGTAACCAGCCGGTTTGAATGTGAGCCTTAATGGGATCAATCCATGACGTCCCCAGGCCTATAGGAGCCACAAGCTTAATATCAATGCTCCGTGTTTTCAGAACGCGATAGTATACACTTCCAGAACTTTCTTCCATCTCAGACGAAGCAAATTTTGACAACGCATCTGCCTTAGCATTTTCCTCCCTTGGAATGTGCTCAACATGGAATTCATCAAATTGGGTCATCACAGCCCTTACTAGGCGGACATATTTAGCCATCGTATCATCCCTTGCCTCAAACTCTCCCTTCACCTGGGATACGACCAACTTCGAGTCTCCACAGACTTCTAAGTTCTTGACTCTAAGTATCCCTGCTAAGCCAAAACCAGCTATCAGAGCTTCATATTCTGTCTCATTGTTTGTGGTTGGGAAGTCTAACTTCATGGCATACTCAATTAAGAACCCATCAGGGCTTTGTAAAACCAAACCTGCTCCACTTGAATTCGTTTTTGATGCTCCATCAAAATAGAGAACCCAGTATTCTTTTTCCTTATTAACCTTCTCTTTATCCCCCTTATCAACTGAAAGGAATATGTCCTAAGTCCAATCATGTATAAGGATTTAGGAATAACTTTTATGTAATCTGTTTTGATTTCATTGATATTAATAAAAGACTTGTTTTGTTTTTATTACGGGATTTATCTATTTAAGTGTTTAAATAAGATATACCATAGTTTAGAGTAAAGCTTTTTATGGATTATGATGAGATCATAATAGTGAGACCTAAAAAGATGATAACTCTAAACTTAAATAGTTCCTGGTCATAGGACTACTAACTGGTAATTAATAATCCGCAAAGATCGGTACATACTATGCTTGCTTCATTATGAAGGATGTCTGTTCTCATAGACATTTGTGTGGTGACACTATAGCTAGTATGTAGGTGCTTATTATAGAATAAGTTCACTGAACATGATTCGCACAGCTGAACAACTGATGGAGTTCACTCACGTGTCAGCAGTTGTTCACATAGTGATAGTTGTACAAGTATCCTTAGACTTGAGGTCATCATAGTCATCTTGTGTACACTGAACTATGCTTTGGTTTAGTTCTTAGTCTCCAGGGACAATTATTAGCGCTCTTCTGGGTATAGGAATTTGTACACGAAGATAGTGTATGATCAATAAAGGATCTACCCCTTCCAGTGAAGGAAGCAAATGTTCAAGGCTGATCCACTTATGCTAGTTCAGGAATCTCTGGCCAGAATGAATGAAATTAGAAAGGAGTTTCTAATTTGCATAGAACTACGCATAGTAAATGGTAAGCAAGTGATTGAATTAGATAGGCTTGACACGAGATCCATGCCTTGTATTTAATCAGGACATTGTAGGGTAGAAGGAGTTTATTGTACGGTAACTATTCACTGAATAGGTTCTTGGTATTCTAAGCAGTGAATTCATATTATCCGGATAGGTGCGATATGGTGAGAAGTATCCCTCACGATGTAGAATAAATGTGATTAATTAATTAATCATATTTAATAAATTAGAGAATTTATATAAATAATGATAAAATAGTTTTATTATTATTTATTTCTACTACCGGCTTAATAGTGAACCTACAGGGTCACACCATAAAAAGAGAATGATTTAATGGTGGAGGAATTAATTAATAATGGCTAATAATTATTTATTTATGAAATAAATAATTAATTGGAAAATTTAATAATTGATTAAATGAGATTTAATTGATTATAAATTAATTAAGAAAAGTTCTTAATATTATTAATTAAAGGATTTAATATTTGGAAATTAAATCAAGAGAGAGAATTATTTCTAAAGTGTTTAGAAAAAGGATTAATGATTAAAAGGTGTTTTAATTATTTATGAGAATAATAAATGGGATAATAATAATAATATTTATGGGAAAATTTCAGCTGAAAATTTTGCCTATAAATACACTATTATAGACCCTAATTTTATTCTAACCCACACAAAACCCAAAAAGTTTGGAAAACCCAATTCTCTCCACCTCCTTCCTCCTCCTTAACATCGTTTTCTTGGTGGATACCGGTGGAGTGCTTCACACTTGAGGAGCAACTGCTAAGGATCTCTGATCGTTGTCTCCGAATTATTTTTAAAGGTTAGATTCGATCCCTCGAATTTTTATTCATGATCTGTATGCTTTTATTTGGATTTTATATGTGTAAAAGTGTTTTGCCATGCCCCGCTGTGTTTAAAATCCAATAATGGTATCAGAGCACAGGTTGTATGCATATAGATCTGTGGTAAAAATTTCACAATTTTATGTGCTTGTATGAATTAATTATGATTTTTACAAGTTATATCATGGATTAATTTTGTCTGATGAGAAATCGTTTCTCAGAATAATTTTGAATGTTGATCTGGGTTCTACAAGTGTTGTAGATCGTCTGGGTATTTTTTTCATAATTTTATGATGTATAGATTTTTTATTATGAATTTTTGAAGTTATTGTAATTAAAATTTGTAATTAAATAAATCATATATATATATATATAAATTGTTTATAAGTATGTATATATATTTGTACAACATCTGTATGTTGTCTGTTGATGCTGTTGGCACGGAGAAGGAATGTCAGTACGGCGGCACGCAGATCGAGGAAGAAGTGACGGCTGCTGCAGAAAAACAAAAAAAAATAATAGGGGTGTCACGCATTCTGGGAATGCGTTACACACCTGTGACGCATTCACGGAATGCGTTACACCCTTAAATGGCTTAAAAGGTGTGTAACGCATCACCGGAATGCGTTACAGGGCTTGTAACGCGTTCCTGTAATGCGTTACAGCCCGTCTGTTGATTTTAAAATTGATTTTCTGGGAGTTTCGTAACTCCGTTTTGGACGTGCAATATACCGTTGGATTCGTTTTTCTGAGACGGATCTAATGGAGTGATAAATTTTAGTTTATATAAAAGTGTTGAACTGTTTATATTCCATGAAGTGTTTTAAAGCTATTTTTGATCGTTTGAATTGATTTTAAATGCTTCTTGTGATACATAGAGATGTATATTGCTTGTTCTAATGTGTTAGATGATGTAACATGCCTACCTTGATGTTTATTCATGTTGATATATGTGATATATGCTTAGTTTATCATGCGATGATAGATTTAGGTGAACTTAAATAAACATAAGGCGTTTGTTAGACAACCTAGTATAGTGAAATTATTTCATAACCTTAATAATAATATTATGAATACAATCATGAGATTCTTGTGTTTATGAAACACGTAATTGAATATGAATTTTCGATATGAGAGAAAGGATGATTCTGTCAATAGCAGATTTCTATCTGTAAGAAAGGGTTATTAAGTGACGCCTGTTGACAATGCTCCACCCGATCTGGGAATCATCTGATTATTGATTATTAATTTGAAATATTTAATTTAAAAGGAAGAATCTCTTTATAATATGATTATGATTGTAATGTAATATAATCCCTCTAAAATTAAATAATATCAAGTAGTAATTGGCCAATGACACAACGGGCTTGTGTCGTTCATAGCCTTCTAACATGGTAGAAAGTAGTTCTTATTTTTGAATCATTGTCGTTTCGTGCCATAGCCGAGGGCTTTGATTTCGAAATAAGAAATACTTGTCTATTACATAGAGATGTGTACATTGAATAAGAATCTAAAGGTCGTTACGTGCCACAGCCGTGGGCCTTTGGGGACTGATTCAATTGTACGGAATGTTGGGTTAGACTTGACTTAGAATATTGAGTTTGTCGTGCCACAGTCGTGACTCAATTATTCAAGAGGCTAAAGTTTGATTAGGGAATAACATTAGATGTAATTGACAAGAGTTGTCTGCCTATTGAACATTACATGGCGTTTCGTGCCACAGCCGGGGTTGTGTAATGGAATGTAGGATCCCTATTCCCACTAGCATTATGAATGCTTAATTTTTCATGTAGGGGGTTGAATAAATTAGGAAAACTAGTGGGAGCCACTTATGAATAAAGACCCGATTCATATAGTATTTTGAAATGAAATCGAATATTTGCTAAGTGTTGTTATGTGTTTATTATTTACAGATTTACTTTGTACGTTATGTCTTCTGCACTATCACTCAGGAGCATATTAGATGCTCACAAATTGACTGGTCCTAATTATGCTGACTGGCTTCGAAACTTGAGAATTGTTCTCAGGATTGAGAAGCTGGAATACGTGATTGACTCACCTAAGCCTACTGAACCTGCTAGTGATGCACATAATGATGAATATGTTGTGTATCGTAAGTGGATAGATGATGCAAATGTTGCTCAATGCATCATGCTAGCTTCCATGAACATTGAGCTACAGAAGCAACATGAGCATATGGATGCTCACACTATCCTCATGCATCTACAAGAGTTGTATGATGTGGCGTGGAGGACAGCTCGATATGAGATATCGAAGGAGCTGTTCGGTTGTAGGATGTCTGAGCGATCATCTGTGAATGACCATGTACTTAAGATGATCAATTTGATTGAACGTCTTGGACAACTTGGTTTTGTCATGGATGGGGAACTGAGCCAAGACCTGGTCTTGCAATCGCTTCCGAGTTCGTTCTCGCAGTTTGTTGTGAACTTTCACATGAATAAGTTGGATGCCAGCCTTCCTGAACTCCACAACATGTTGAAGACTGCGGAATCGAATTTTCCCCCTAAGAAGAGTTCTGTTCTTCTAATTGGTGAAGGTTCCAATCCTAAGAAAAGGAAGAGGAACCCTTCCAAGAAGAAGAAAGTAGGTGAGAAAATGCCGGTTCCACCAAAAGCTGAAGACCCCAAGAGCAAAGTTGTTTGCTTTCACTGTAACAAGGTGGGGCACTGGAAGAGGAACTACAAGGTTTACCTTGCAGAATTGAAGAAGAAGAAGAAGGGTAGTGAGACTACCGCTTCTGATTCAGGTATGTTCATGATAGAAATGAATATGTCATTAAATCAAATTTCTACTTGGGTATTAGATACCGCCTGTGGTTCTCAAATCTGTAATTTGTTGCATGGACCAAGGAGAAGTAGGACTCTTGAGGAAGAGGAGGTGATTCTACTGATGGAAATGGAGCAAGAGTTGCTGCTGAAGATGTAGAATCATTTCATTTACATAGGCCTACGGGCAAGACTATTGTTTGAAATAATTGTTATTTTGTTCCCTCGATTGTGAGGAATATTATTCCCATGTTAGACTTGGCTGGATTTTCATTTATTATTGAGAATAATGAATGTTCTATTCTTAGAGATAATATTCTTTATGGACGTGGTGCTTTAAATAATGGTCTGTATGTATGTGACATAATTAATTTCAGATTGAACAAACTAATAAAAGAAAAGGGATGATGAAAATCTCACTTTATAGTGGCATTGCAGTCTCCATTTAGTAGACATGGAGAGAGGGCTGCAAATTTGCTAGGAATGGTACACACAGATGTATGTGGACCAATGTCTACGCAAGCCATGGGTTGATTTTCATACTTCATTACTTTCATAGATGATAGATCTGGATTCGGATATGTGTTTGACGAAACACAAGTCTGAGGCCTTTGAAAAGTTCAAAGAATATAAGTATGAAGTGGAGAAACAACCAAACATAGTATTATAACTCTTCGATTAGATCGAGGTGGTGAATACTTGAACGGAGAGTTTCTGGATTATCTCAAAGTAAATGGTATAGTCTCCCAGTGGACTCCTCCAGATTAGTATCTGAAAGGAGAAATCGAACTTTGTTAGACATAGTTCGGTCCATGATGAGCTATGCAAATCTTCTAGTATTCCTATGGGGTTATGCATTGGAAACCTCAGCATATTTACTGAATAAGGTGCCTTCCAAAATCTGTTCCTCAAACTTCGTATGAGATATGGAAAGAAAGGAAACCGAGTCTTAAACACGTTAAGATTTGGGGATGTCCAGCTTATGTCAAGAAAGTTGACCCAGATAAGCTGGAATATCGATCCGGAAAATGTAGTTTTGTGGGATATCCTAAAGAGACTTTAGGGTATTACTTTTGCACCGATCATCGGGTGTTTGTCTCCAGACATGCTACCTTCTTGGAAAAGGAGTTTATCCTTGAAGGAAACAGTGGGAGCAAAATTGAACTTGATGAAGTTCAAGAAGCACAAACTACTACAGATCGAGTGGAAACACCTGTTCTGACTGAACAACCTTTTGTGGAACAGCCCATTCATAGGTCAGGGAGAGTGTCTCGCCAACTTGAGAGGTAATATGGCCTTGTCATTGAGAATGACAATGAGTTGTCGATCATTAATGATGATGACCCTGTGACCTATAATGAGGCTATGAGTAGTGTTGACTCAGAGAAATGGCATAGTGCCATGAAATCCAGAATGGAATCTATGTATACGGTATACAAAAGATAGATTATAGCGGATGGCCAGGTGGAGACCTTTAAGGTCAGGCTTTTGAGAAAAGGATTCAAACAAAGGCAATGGATTGACTTTGATGAAACCTTTTACCTGTAGCCCTGTTAAAATCAGTTCGGATTTTGCTTGCGAATGCTGCTTACTACGACTATGTGATCTGACAAATAGCCAGATGGTTTTCTTTCCAAGGGAAATGAAAACCTAGTGTGTAAGCTGCTACGAACCATATGTGGTTTAAAGCAAGCTTCTCGAAAGATGGAACATTCGTTTTGATGAGACAATCAAAGAGTTTGATTTTATCAAAAAACGTAGATGAACCATGCATCTACAAAAGGGTTAGTGGGAGCGCGGTAACATTTCTTGTATTGTATTGAATTAGAATTGACACACATAACAACATAGCAGACCCACTCACAAAGCTACTTTATGAAAGTCAGTGTGATCGTCATAAAGACAAGATGGGTATTAGATACCAGAGTGATTGGCTTTAGTACAAGTGGGAGATTGAAAGGAATATGTCCTAATTCCAATCATGTATAAGGATTTAGGAATAACTTTTATGTAATCTGTTTTGATTTCATTGATATTAATAAAAGACTTGTTTTGTTTTTATTACGGGCTTTATCTATTTAAGTGTTTAAATAAGATATACCATAGTTTAGAGTAAAGCTTTTTATGGATTATGATGAGATCATAATAGTGAGACCTAAAAAGATGATAACTCTAAATTTAAATAGTTCCTGGTCATAGGATTACTAACTGGTAATTAATAATCCGCAAAGATCGGTACATACTATGCTTGCTTCATTATGAAGGATGTCTGTTCTCATAGACATTTGTGTGGTGATACTATAGCTAGTATGTAGGTGCTTATTATAGAATAAGTTCACTGAACATGACTCGCACAGCTGAACAACTGATGGAGTTCACTCACGTGTCAGCAGTTGTTCACATAGTGATAGTTGTACAAGTATCCTTAGACTTGAGGTCATCATAGTCATCTTGTGTACACTGAACTATGCTTTGGTTTAGTTCTTAGTCTCCAGGGACAATTATTAGGGCTATTCTGGGTATAGGAATTTGTACACGAAGATAGTGTATCATCAATAAAGGATCTACCCCTTCTAGTGAAGAAAGCGAATGTTCAAGGCTGATCCACTTATGCTAGTTCAGGAATCTCTGGCCAGAGTGAATGAAATTAGAAAGGAGCTTCTAATTTGCATAGAACTACGCATAGTAAATGGTAAGCAAGTGATTGAATTAAATAGGCTTGACACGAGATCCATGCCTTGTATTTAATCGGGACATTATAGGATAGAAGGAGTTTATTGTACGGGAACTATTCACTGAATAGGTTCTTGGTATTCTAAGCAGTGAATTCATATTATCCGGATAGTCGCGATATGCTGAGAAGTATCCCTCACGATGTAGAATAAATGTGATTAATTAATTAAATATATTTAATAAATTAGAGAATTTATATAAATAATGATAAAATAGTTTTATTATTATTTATTTCTACTACCGGCTTAATATTGAACCTACAGGGTCACACCATAAAAAGAGAATGATTTAATGGTGTAGGAATTAATTAATAATGGCTAATAATTATTTATTTATGAAATAAATAATTAATTGGCAAATTTAATAATTGATTAAATGAGATTTAATTGATTATAAATTAATTAAGAAAAGTTCTTAATATTATTAATTAAAGGATTTAATTTTTGGAAATTAAATCAAGAGAGAAAATTATTTCTAAAGTGTTTAGAAAAAGGATTAATGATTAAAAGGTGTTTTAATTATTAATGAGAATAATAAATTGGATAATAATAATAATAATATTTATGGGAAAATTTCAGCTGAAAATTTTACCTATAAATACACTATTATAGACCCTAATTTTATTCTAACCCACACAAACCCAAAAAGTTTGGAAAACCCAATTCTCTCCACCTCCTTCCTCCTCCTTAACATCGTTTTCTTGGTGGATACCGGTGGAGTGCTTCACACTTGAGGAGCAACTGCTAAGGATCTCTGATCGTTGTCTCCGAATTATTTTTAAAGGTTAGATTCGATCCCTCAAATTTTTATTCATGATCTGTATGCTTTTATTTGGATTTTATATGTGTAAAAGTGTTTTGCCATGCCCCGCTGCGTTTAAAATCCAATATCAACTTCCTTGTCTTGAGATATGCAATCTTCCTGCCCCCCGACTTCTTGGTTGGGTATGGTACATTCCACCATGAAGTCAGCTAGTGCCTGGGCCTTTATTGTCGTTCGTGGCTTATACTTGAGATCGAACTCTCCTAGCTCTATTGCCCACTTGATCAATCTCCCACTTGCCTTGGGACTGTGAATGATATTTCTCAGGGGCTGATTCGTTAGCACCTCAATCTGATGAGCTTGAAAGTAAGGACGCGGCTTTCTCGAAGCCATTACCAAGGCTAGAGAAAATTTCTCAATAGTTGAATAATTTAACTCAGCACCATGCAGAATTTTGCTGATGTAACACCCCCAGATCCGGGGTCGGGGATCCGGGTTGTCACGGTCTTTCTTTCCACAATATCACTTCACTTAATTAATAATAAATAACCTCATGCTGTGACCCCATACTAACACACCACAACCCGTTATAGTCTCAGAGATGAAATTTAAATAAGTACAAGTCTTTGAATCCACAATTTAAAAGTTATTACAACCCAAAATGATTACTTGATAAATTTACAGTTAATTGCCATTATCTGCCACAAGTTATAATTATACATAATTGATTCTCAAAAGTTGATGGTCTGATCTACAATAGATCTACCTCTGCAGCTATAGCAGCTACAACATCAACGGGAAGACGCGGGACGCTTCCCACGCGCTTGCGCTGGGTCTGCTGGAGTCTGGCCATCTTTCCTAACTGTTGTTGTGTGATGAAGAAATAAGGCAAGGGTGAGCAGCAAGCCCACCAAAATAATATGTATAATGATTTACAATATATGAGCCTACTCATAATACTCATGAAAGTCTTGGTCAAAAGAAATGAACCAAGTTTGATATCTTAATGCGATGAAGTCGCAAAATATTCAGTATATATACATATATACTTTTCAAAATATTGGAAGTCCTCTTCCATGCATAATATACACAAAGTCCCAGTGTATAACTGTATAAAAAAAATATCGTTGCAAGGTGATCTCATATATCTAACCTTGTCTCAACGTTTTTTTGAAAATCTTTGTCATTCATAAGACAATTATTAATTAGATATAAGATTAAAAGATGAGGTTACCAAATACCCCAATATACTTATATCTTTCCCAATACTACTTGAACTACCACCGTTCAAGTTATAATCAGTTTCAAAAGTTCATCACATAGATGAGACTACAAGACAAGATTTGAATAGATTCAATCTTTGAAATATTATTGAATGAAATAAAGTTACGAGATACTTTATTTAGTCCCGATATATATATATCCACATATATATATCTCTTAAACATTTCCTGGAACCTCTGTTATGTAAAGTATGAACAGAGTTTGAAACATCCAATGAATTTTGGAAAGGAAAAGAATTTTGGCATAAACCCGATATCTCGCTGATCAGGCAAAGATACCAATAAGTAACCTTTTCTACTGTAGATGGATGAATTCCTCACCGGTCATCACCCTGGCCGCATTAGGACCTCGCGCTAGACCGTACCCCGGCCCCTCACGCGTTGATGGACTGCCACCCAGCCACTTACACAATAATAGACCGTACCCCGGCCTGTCGCTTATGCCGACTCAATGAGAGGGGCTTACTTCCCGAACGTTGGGCAAGTAATCAATTTATTTACCAAATCTGCAACCTCGTTGCGAATATAAAATACACCACAGAGCCGGATCCCTCAGGTTTTAAGCGAGTATTTAAATCCCCTTAAAAAGGAAGATCTTAAATATAAAAATGAGTTTTGGGATCCGCTCTAACTTTTAAAAATCATTTTGAAGACTCGAAAACACTTTATAGAGTGTTTGGAGTAAAGCTGATTTAATGAAGTAAATCAGTCCCCAGAATATTTAGAAAATGACTGAATATTATTATTTAAATAATATTCCCAAAAAGAATAATCTTTATAAAAATAATTGAAGTAGAAGTATTAAAATTTATACTTGAAACGAGTATTAAATAACCAAAGATATACTTATATGAAAGTATTATCTTCATTTGAATAATCGAAAATAAGTTTGATTATCGAAACATTATTCTTTAATAAAATACAGAATATATCTCAGCAAATAATCGGAGTCATAGATCCTCAAATGAATATTCAAATAATATTCATTAAATAATATAAACTGAGTCATAAGCCCTCGAATGAATATTCAAATAATATTCAATAAATAATATAAAAGAGTCATAAGCCCTCGAATGAATATTCAAAATAATATTCAATAATAAAATAAAGTTTAAAGTTATCGAATAAACCTTATTCGATTAATAGTTTGGAAAACTATAACCCTATATATATATATATAAATATATATATATATATAATCTACTCGGGATCCTCGACTCCCGGTTTTAGAAAATGTTTTCACCTTTGGGTCCCTATACTAAGGGTATATGCAAGATACCGCTATCCTCTAGCATAGGTATTATGCAACTATAAGCATTAAAATCAACAGATAGATAACCAGATTACGAAACAGACATGCATATATACCATATTAGCATACTCCAATATATTGCAAAATTTGCTAATAACAATCATGCAATATCACAAGATAATGCATATACATATATTTACATCACAACAACAGTATAACGGGTAGAAAACTTGCCTGAGCGACTTGGGTTACGAATGGCTCGGGACGAGTCTGGTAACCTATAAACAACAAGTAAGTTGGAATTAAACCAAAGTCACTTGTAAACCTATACTTTAACTAACTTAGACTCTAACGCTTGTTTTGCGCTCACTGATTCGCTTAAGTCACTCGGGTACCCTCGGCTCCACCATTTTTAATAATTTAACCTTTACGAGTTTTAAAGCGATTCCTTCGCGAATGACTTACCAACTGCCTAACACACTTACCATAAATGTTTCATACATTAATTCACCCTTTTTGGTCTTTAACCTACATTCCAAAATAAGGCGAGGGAAAAAGTTTCGTCCGCGAAACGCCGTTACTTGAAACGGTCGTTTCTCCTAAACCGTAAATCGGAATCGGACGAACTACATATCAAAACGAAGCTCGTAACATGAGCTATCTAAACATGGCAGTGGTCACAATCTAGCAGGGGGTTCTCGGGTCCTAATGCTATGCACAAAAACAGTCCAAAGAAAATCGGACGTTACGACGGCTATGTTTACGCGATTTCCCAATTTTAACCATTCAACACCAACCACAAACCAACCTCAAATCCAACATACAACCAACATCCATCCTTATCACATCATAACAATCCCAACAAATCCACATTAACCATTTATACTATTCTTTATCATGAATTTAAACTACACTTAAGTTCATTAATCAACAACCAAGATTTACAACTTCAAAAACAACCCAAAACCCATTAATCTCTACATACACAATCATCAAGCCTCTCATGAACTCTAATACTCATTTTATGCTCTTAACTTTCAATAACAAAGCTTGGTTAAGAGATTATACCTTCCTTGGAGAGTGGAGAATCAAGGGGATGGCTTGGAATCATCTTTAAAGCCCTTATCCTAGCTTAATCTAAACAAAACTTCAAGAACACAAATTTTAGTTCTTGAAAACACTATTCACCATCTTCTTTGATGATTTATAGAAAAAGATTGGCTTGGATTTAGAAGCTTAAACTTATAGGAAGTATGTAACTATCCATGGGGAAGCTTAGATAATTACCTTGCTAAATAATAAGTGGAGGAGCTTGAACTTCCATTTTTTTAGAAGAGAACCCGAGAGCTTCATGAAGAAGAAGAAGAATTTTGTGTTTTGCCTTGTCTTGATCTTTTGGTTGGTTGATTTGGTTTTGTTTTTGATTTAGTAAAGTACCTTCTTGCCCTTGGATTTGTGTGGTTACAAAGCCACCACACCTCCTCCTTCCCATGTCATGCTTATCTCATCCACATGATGTCATCCTTCCTTCCTTGTCCTCTTTCTATTGGTTGGATGACATCATTCCCACTAATCCCTTTGATTAACTTCCTAATCGTTTGCCTAATGACCGCTGATCTGTTATACGGTTCGCTTAACTTTCGTTCTCGTTTATCGTTTGAGGGATCATACCCGGGATCTTATTACTTAGGTTCCCTTAACCTTTCTCAATATATTATATTCCTTTTATGATCCTCTCCTATAATCCTTTAATTTCAATCCTTTTTATCCTGTTACCTTATACTCAATTCTCTCCGTATCTTGTGGATTTCCGGGAAAAATCAAAGTGTTCGGAATTGGATTCTGACGATCTTTACATACACTTATATACTTCATAGAGTACTAATAATATCCCATAAGATCAATAACAGAACCCCTACATAGCGTGGCATGAAAAGTTTTCTCGTTCAGCAAAAACACTATTCATAAGGGTTTCAAAATTTCTCAAAAATTGGGGTTATTACAGTCTCCCCTCCTTAAAAGGATTCCGTCCCGGAATCAGATAGAAAATGAATAGGGATACCTTCCTAGCATTGCACTTTCTAACTCTTAAGTCAATTTTCCCACATTGTGGTTCTACCACCAAACTCTGCCTAGTTTGATAATCCTTCTCCTAAGCACTTGTTCCTTTTCACTCTATAACCCTTCCTGGTTGCTCCATATAGGTTACGTCGGGTTGCATATCTATGCGCTCATATGCCTCTATTTATCTGGCATCTGAATTACACTTCCTTAACATTGATACGTGGAACACGTTATGAACTTGCTACATGTTCGGGGTTAGGGCTAGCTCATATGCTAACTTCCCAAACGTCTTAATATGTCCAAGGGTCCAACAAATTGTAGACTTAGCTTTCCTTTCTTTCCGAATCTCATCAATCCTTTCCAAGGGATACCTATAACATTACTAGGTCCCCTATTTCGTACTCTTTATCCTTTCGTGTCAAATCAACATACTTATCATGTCCATCTTGGGCTACTACCAGCCATCCTCTGATTAGATCTATTATATCCTTTGTCCTTTGGACTACTGCGGGTCCGAGCATCTTGCGCTCTACAACTTCATCCTAACATAAGGGAGATCGACATTGTCTTCCCTCAAGGATCTCATAAGGCGACATCTCGATAATGACATATGATCTATTGTCGTAAGATAACTCAATCCGAATTAAGTGATCATTCCAAATTCTTTCAAGTCTATTGCACAGACTCTCATTATAGATTTTAACATTAAAGCTTTTGCTTCTCAATACCCACTCTTTTCGAGTTCGTAATCGCTACTACCTTCCGTTCCTAATATTATACTGGTTATACTTTTGCTCGTTAGCGTTCTATAACCTTTTAATAACCACGTCAACCTTAGTATCACGAACGTGTTCCCATTCCGCATACTACCACCACTTTATTACTCCTTTTTCAGTTGTTTCTATCTTTGGAAGCTTGATCAATCATATAGAAGTAAAGGAATTTGTTGAGAGATCACTATGATCATGAACACTTGTTATATTGCATAGTTAGTACAGAAGGTGGCCAGCCTTTAGTACTTGACAAGCAATTAAACAATAGATGGTATCCTACTAGGCTTCTATCACACAGATAGATAGTCATTCGGCAATACCTCCCCTTCTGGAAGAGTTGTTCTTCTCTGATTACATGAAATGAAAAGAAGAGAAAAGAACGAACTGAAGAGAATTGTATATATAAAAAAAATATATATATATACTGCCACAAAATATCTGGCTTGGAACCTACCTCTGAATTATAGAGGTTTGTCATAGGAGAACAAAACATATACGTATTTATATCAACATCAAGTATTATAGCATCGCATTTCACGTGCCTGAATATTTTCGCTATCCCGTCCATCATTCTATGGACCCATGCTCTTCCTCGAGCTTATACACAATTACCTTTGAAACTCCCTCGACATCGAAAATCGAATCTGGGATCTCATTCTAGACATCATCGTTACTAGAGTTCTATGCTTGCACTGCAACCTTCCTCATATAGTAATACGACTCTCTTTTCATAAGAGGGAATAAATATTCAATAGGTAGATACTCCACTTAATTAGTCTATCAATGATAACTTATACACTACCACGACCTGATTAGTGGTACTCAATCTCAACACCCATTCCAATACAACTCTCACGATTGTAATCAGCTCACTACTCGCAGAATCATTGCTGCCTTGCTATGGTCCACCACTGACCCACTGTCATCATTCACTTTCCATGAAATCTTATTAGCTAACCATACGGAGTCCATACATGTCGTATCAAATCCTTCTAAGGAGGTAACATAATCACCATTTCTGATTCATGAAGAACACTCCAAACTCTGACGTACTTTCATGTCATGAAGCAGATAAAATTGCAGAAGAGTTTCAATCAAAGCAACGATAGCAGGTTAATACCATTTTTAATCATATGCCTTAAATAGAAGACTTAACTCAAAGGTTCGTTTAGTCCTTTATGAAACATGGTCCTGGATTATTCTCAAGATAGTACCTTCTAAGATAGATAGCCCGCTCATGGCGATTACACGAATTAAACCTTTACCAACTACTATTACGGCTGGGTATTGCACAGTCATCAGAAGGAATGTCAATCTTCCAAACCATAATACAACCTTCACAGTTTTAACCATTAACACTGTATTCTTTTGGCACAAGCGCCTATAATTATCCTCTTACCTTTAAAGTGTCGGCCACCTCTTTGGCCTTTCCTGATAGTAAAATTTCCTTACAGTCAATGTCACTTTAACCATTTCCAAATAAATTTTCTACCTTATTTCAATCACAGCTTATGTGAAAATACTTTTCTTTAATATCTGATGAGTAAAAAAAAATTTCCATTTTTCCATAAGTTATCCCCTCAGTCTTTAGAGGTTAATCACTGTCATGACTGACTCTCAATCATAATTAGAACATCTTTTATCTTAAGTCCTAATTGCCCTGAACAATTTCGACCATTACTGGTTCGATCCATACTTTCTCGTGGTTTAACACGTGCCCCACTTGGCAACATTATAATTACGTCATATTTCCTTTATCAACATTTTTATTCTTGAGAATTTTGAATATTACCTTTCTCCTTGTAAAACCTCTAAGGTTATCCTTCAATCGTCCCTCCTGTATTCCCTATATACAGGGCATATCAAAATACCATTTACTAATACTAGAACCATTGTCCATATACTTCTGAAAAATTTCTCCACTGATTCTTAAAGGTTGTTATTACCTTAATCCTTTCCAATTCATACTGTCAGATTTCATACTATCCCTATTAAGGGTGAAATGTCCACCTTTATGCAGTCCCCTAGGATTCATTTTAAGTTACCAGTGTTCTATCCTTAATTCCACCTTTAAAAGGTACCTGCATCCTTCCATGGATAAATCAAGTCATATATCCCTGATAAGGGTGTCTTATTCAATCATTCCCACCTCGATAGTATATGCCTAATTTCACAATAACATCTGTATTCAAAATGAGGTCAATCAATATGGCCTCCAAAAGATAACAACGGTTATCCGCTTTTCTTGCCTAATTTGGTAACGATAACAAGGATGTTCTGGAAGATATTGGTCGTGTTCAACGTGAACTTCTTCTTAATAATTCCTTATTTACTTTTGTTGTTTATCTCAACAGTCACCTCAATATTGGGATATCTTTCATATCTGGCGTCTCCCTTTCTGGGTATCATGCCACCGGTCTTACATTTCCCATTCTTGAAGGTCACTTCCTTCCTCCAATTTTCTTAATTTCTTACTTCCTTATCCCCTTAGTCTATCCGCGTCTCATTATTTATCCTTCGAATTATCTCAAGGTTTCCTCGAATCCTCCCAACTTACAGGGGATAACTATATGTATCTCTTATGCCCTCAACCATCAATTTTTAACTTATGTTGAATCACCCTCATCCTGACGAATGCATACTTTTCTATTTCTATTACTACGAGTCGTTAGGGTTTCCTCATACCCAACTCCCTTATCATACCTCAAACTCTATTGCCGTTATATTCCTTTCCACTTCAATTTCTTTTTATTTTCCTTTCTCTTATCATTATTTCACAAACCAATCATAATATAAGCATTGATTTCAAACATCCCGTCATTCTGGATTCGTGTCCTCAGAACGAATCTTGACCACTTTTACGACTTAGATTCATAATTCATCATACTCATCCACTTTTGTTCTAGCTCCAAAGTTTTTACACTATCTCCATAACCTTGGGAATTACTTTCCCGAAAACAATTGACTGAACTTAAATCAGTTTATTCTATCCTCTGGCTCCGTGCCTTTCTTGGTCTTTCACCAGCAGGTGGCCTCTCTCTTAGGAGGGTAAGTGATAAAAATAGTCTTTTGTGATTCGTCAATCATTTAGAATCTCAACTGATTCCTCTATTTCCTTTAGCCAGGCTATTGCCTCGACTGGGTCAACCTATTCCTTGGAACTCTGAGAGCTTAACGACTTAAAGGTCATGAAGAATTTCCTACCGCATTGTTTCCTCAAAGTGGTGGTTGGGGATAATAGTCTAAGTTCTGTCTAGACAGGTCTATGAATTGCCGTATAGGAGTACCGTCTCGGGTCTCCTTTCCTTACTCGACTTTCTGTTTCCTTATTATGAAATATTTCATCCTACTCCCCATAATCGGGGTCATCTTTTAATTTAAAATCCTCATTTTCCACTCCATTATGTCATGGGTTCCTTCTATCTTGATGGCGACCTCCCTGACTATCACGTTCAGGGTTTGCTCTAAATCTTATTCCTCAAACTATGGCTCTCATCTAAGTTCTCATCCTTACGCTCTTGAACTTTCGGAACCCAAATTCTATAGGAATACCTCATTATTCCCTTATCATCTTTCTCGATATTAATCTTTTATCTAATTGTTGGCTCTCTGCCTTCATTCATAACTTTTTCTGGCACAATATGATCTTTTCCAATAATTCGGGCTGTATTGCAATCTCAAACAGCTTTTCGGTACCGGCTCCGGTTACCTTCACTTCTATTTCCATTTTCTCAAAATCTCTTATAAACTCCCCAAAAGACATTATCATCTTGAGTCTCTCCTTTTTTACTAAGGGCATCAGCCACCACATTGGCTTTCCCCCGAATGATAAAGAATCTCATAATCGTAATCCTTGATTAGCTCTAACCGCCTCCTCTGGCGTATGTTGAGCTCTTTCTACGCAAAAATGTACTAGAGCTCCTATGGTTTGTGTAAATCTTGCACTTCTCTCCATACAAGTAGTGCCTCCAATCTTTAGGGAAAACTATTGCCACGAGTCTAAGCTCATGGGCGGGGATATCGAATTTCATATTACCTTAATTGTCTTGACATGTACGCGATTACCTTACCGTGCTGCATAAGCACGCACCCTAAGCCCTTGTGCGAAGCGTCACCACACTTCACAAAATCTCCTTTTCCATCCGGCAATGCCAGCATAGGGGCCATCACCAACCTCTGCTTCAGTTCTTGAAAGCTGTTCTCACATTTCTCTGTCCATTCGAACTTCTCAGTCTTACGAGTAAGCCGCGTTAAAGGGGTTACTATCTTTACAAACTTGAACGAACTTCCGGTAGTGACCGGCCAATCCTACCTCTGGTAGTTTCCCTAACCATGGTCATCAATTCCTCAGTGGTCCTTTCTTCATTCTTGTCAGGATCCTCCATGGGATCCTTCTCAGCAACTATCCCTTCCAGGACAACATCCTCAACCGCTACATTCTCAATATCAACATCATCCGGTCCTGCATTAGGACACTCTATCGGATCCACAATCCGATCTCCAATTAGTAATAAAGTATCATCGCGATGTTGCTCCTCAACCTCAGGGTTCGGAGTCCTTCTACCATATACGATAACGAACTACGCTCCTATCACGATATTTATAAGGGTTCCCATAAGGGTTTTAACTGTCAGTGCTACGTTAGGTAGCCCGACTATGAACTTGGAAAGAGTTCTTATTATCTTAGTTAACTTATTATCTTAACGTCCCATCATCTCTGAGGTTTATAACGCTTAGCTCTGATACCATTTCTGTAACACCCCCAGATCCGGGGTCGGGGATCCGGGTTGTCACGGTCTTTCTTTCCATAATATCACTTCACTTAATTAATAATAAATAACCTCATGCTATGACCCCATACTAACACACCACAACCCGTTATAGTCTCAGAGATGAAATTTAAATAAGTACAAGTCTTTGAATCCACAATTTAAAAGTTATTACAACCCAAAATGATTACTTGATAAATTTACAGTTAATTGCCATTATCTGCCACAAGTTATAATTATACATAATTGATTCTCAAAAGTAGATGGTCTGATCTACAATAGATCTACCTCTGCAGCTATAGCAGCTACAACATCAACGGGAAGACGCGGGACGCTTCCCACGCGCTTGCGCTGGGTCTGCTGGAGTCTGGCCATCTTTCCTAACTGTTGTTGTGTGATGAAGAAATAAGGAAAGGGTGAGCAGCAAGCCCACCAAAATAATATGTATAATGATTTACAATATATGAGCCTACTCATAATACTCATGAAAGTCTTGGTCAAAAGAAATGAACCAAGTTTGATATCTTAATGCGATGAAGTCGCAAAATATTCAGTATATATACATATATACTTTTCAAAATATTGGAAGTCCTCTTCCTTGCATAATATACACAAAGTCCCAGTGTATAACTGTATAAAAAAAATATCGTTGCAAGGTGATCTCATATATCTAACCTTGTCTCAACGTTTTTTTGAAAATCTTTGTCATTCATAAGACAATTATTAATTAGATATAAGTTTAAAAGATGAGGTTACCAAATACCCCAATATACTTATATCTTTCCCAATACTACTTGAACTACCACCGTTCAAGTTATAATCAGTTTCAAAAGTTCATCACATAGATGAGACTACAAGACAAGATTTGAATAGATTCAATCTTTGAAATATTATTGAATGAAATAAAGTTACGAGATACTTTATTTAGTCCCGATATATATATATCCACATATATATATCTCTTAAACATTTCCTGGAACCTCTGTTATGTAAAGTATGAACAGAGTTTGAAACATCCAATGAATTTTGGAAAGGAAAAGAATTTTGGCATAAACCCGATATCTCGCTGATCAGGCAAAGATACCAATAAGTAACCTTTTCTACTGTAGATGGATGAATTCCTCACCGGTCATCACCCTGGCCGCATTAGGACCTCGCGCTAGACCGTACCCCGGCCCCTCACGCGTTGATGGACTGCCACCCAGCCACTTACACAATAATAGACCGTACCCCGGCCTGTCGCTTATGCCGACTCAATGAGAGGGGCTTACTTCCCGAACGTTGGGCAAGTAATCAATTTATTTACCAAATCTGCAACCTCGTTGCGAATATAAAATACACCACAGAGCCGGATCCCTCAGGTTTTAAGCGAGTATTTAAATCCCCTTAAAAAGGAAGATCTTAAATATAAAAATGAGTTTTGGGATCCGCTCTAACTTTTAAAAATCATTTTGAAGACTCGAAAACACTTTATAGAGTGTTTGGAGTAAAGCTGATTTAATGAAGTAAATCAGTCCCCAGAATATTTAGAAAATGACTGAATATTATTATTTAAATAATATTCCCAAAAAGAATAATCTTTATAAAAATAATTGAAGTAGAAGTATTAAAATTTATACTTGAAACGAGTATTAAATAACCAAAGATATACTTATATGAAAGTATTATCTTCATTTGAATAATCGAAAATAAGTTTGATTATCGAAACATTATTCTTTAATAAAATACAGAATATATCTCAGCAAATAATCGGAGTCATAGATCCTCAAATGAATATTCAAATAATATTCATTAAATAATATAAACTGAGTCATAAGCCCTCGAATGAATATTCAAATAATATTCAATAAATAATATAAAAGAGTCATAAGCCCTCGAATGAATATTCAAAATAATATTCAATAATAAAATAAAGTTTAAAGTTATCGAATAAACCTTATTCGATTAATAGTTTGGAAAACTATAACCCTATATATATATATATAAATATATATATATATAATCTACTCGGGATCCTCGACTCCCGGTTTTAGAAAATGTTTTCACCTTTGGGTCCCTATACTAAGGGTATATGCAAGATACCGCTATCCTCTAGCATAGGTATTATGCAACTATAAGCATTAAAATCAACAGATAGATAACCAGATTACGAAACAGACATGCATATATACCATATTAGCATACTCCAATATATTGCAAAATTTGCTAATAACAATCATGCAATATCACAAGATAATGCATATACATATATTTACATCACAACAACAGTATAACGGGTAGAAAACTTGCCTGAGCGACTTGGGTTACGAATGGCTCGGGACGAGTCTGGTAACCTATAAACAACAAGTAAGTTGGAATTAAACCAAAGTCACTTGTAAACCTATACTTTAACTAACTTAGACTCTAACGCTTGTTTTGCGCTCACTGATTCGCTTAAGTCACTCGGGTACCCTCGGCTCCACCATTTTTAATAATTTAACCTTTACGAGTTTTAAAGCGATTCCTTCGCGAATGACTTACCAACTGCCTAACACACTTACCATAAATGTTTCATACATTAATTCACCCTTTTTGGTCTTTAACCTACATTCCAAAATAAGGCGAGGGAAAAAGTTTCATCCGCGAAACGCCGTTACTTGAAACGGTCGTTTCTCCTAAACCGTAAATCGGAATCGGACGAACTACATATCAAAACGAAGCTCGTAACATGAGCTATCTAAACATGGCAGTGGTCACAATCTAGCAGGGGGTTCTCGGGTCCTAATGCTATGCACAAAAACAGTCCAAAGAAAATCGGACGTTACGACGGCTATGTTTACGCGATTTCCCAATTTTAACCATTCAACACCAACCACAAACCAACCTCAAATCCAACATACAACCAACATCCATCCTTATCACATCATAACAATCCCAACAAATCCACATTAACCATTTATACTATTCTTTATCATGAATTTAAACTACACTTAAGTTCATTAATCAACAACCAAGATTTACAACTTCAAAAACAACCCAAAACTCATTAATCTCTACATACACAATCATCAAGCCTCTCATGAACTCTAATACTCATTTTATGCTCTTAACTTTCAATAACAAAGCTTGGTTAAGAGATTATACCTTCCTTGGAGAGTGGAGAATCAAGGGGATGGCTTGGAATCATCTTTAAAGCCCTTATCCAAGCTTAATCTAAACAAAACTTCAAGAACACAAATTTTAGTTCTTGAAAACACTATTCACCATCTTCTTTGATGATTTATAGAAAAAGATTGGCTTGGATTTAGAAGCTTAAACTTATAGGAAGTATGTAACTATCCATGGGGAAGCTTAGATAATTACCTTGCTAAATAATAAGTGGAGGAGCTTGAACTTCCATTTTTTTAGAAGAGAACCCGAGAGCTTCATGAAGAAGAAGAAGAATTTTGTGTTTTGCCTTGTCTTGATCTTTTGGTTGGTTGATTTGGTTTTGTTTTTGATTTAGTAAAGTACCTTCTTGCCCTTGGATTTGTGTGGTTACAAAGCCACCACACCTCCTCCTTCTCATGTCATGCTTATCTCATCCACATGATGTCATCCTTCCTTCCTTGTCCTCTTTCTATTGGTTGGATGACATCATTCCCACTAATCCCTTTGATTAACTTCCTAATCGTTTGCCTAATGACCGCTGATCTGTTATACGGTTCGCTTAACTTTCGTTCTCGTTTATCGTTTGAGGGATCATACCCGGGATCTTATTACTTAGGTTCCCTTAACCTTTCTCAATATATTATATTCCTTTTATGATCCTCTCCTATAATCCTTTAATTTCAATCCTTTTTATCCTGTTACCTTATACTCAATTCTCTCCGTATCTTGTGGATTTCCGGAAAAAATCAAAGTGTTCGGAATTGGATTCTGACGATCTTTACATACACTTATATACTTCATAGAGTACTAATAATATCCCATAAGATCAATAACAGAACCCCTACATAGCGTGGCATGAAAAGTTTTCTCGTTCAGCAAAAACACTATTCATAAGGGTTTCAAAATTTCTCAAAAATTGGGGTTATTACAGCTGACATAGTATACGGGTTTCTGGACTTTCAGTTCCTCCTTAACCAATACAGCGCTCAAGGCACTCTCTGAAACAGCTAAGTACAAGAATAAAACTTCATTCAAAACTGGCTTGGCCAACAACGGGGCCTGCGCCATATATTTCTTCAATTCTTCAAAAGCCTTCTGATTTTCCTCATTCCATACAAAGTCCTTAATGTTTTTTAGTGACTTAAAGAATGATAGGCACTTGTCTCCTGACTTAGAGATGAATCGTCTCAAAGCAGCAACCCTCCCTGTGAGCTTCTGAACATCCTTGATAGGTTTTGGCGGTTCCATGTCCAGGATTGCCTTTATTTTATCGGGGTTGGCCTCGATCCCTCTCTTGGAGACCATCAATCCCAAAAATTTTCCAGATCCAACTCCGAATGCACACTTTGTAGGATTTAACATCATTTTGTGGTACCTCAGGACCTCAAAAGCTTCCCTTAAATGGGCTATATGATCAGTCTTTACTAGACTCTTGACTAACATGTCATCAACATAAACTTCCATAGTCTTGCCAATAAAATCCTTAAAAATTTTATTTACCAACCTTTGATAGGTGGCTCCTGCATTCTTGAGACCAAACGCCATAATAAGATAACAATAAACACCAAAGTCGGTGATGAAAGATACCTATGGAATGTCGTCCTTGTGCATCTTGATCTGATTGTATCCACTAAATCCATCCATGAAGCTCAGCATTTCATGCCCAGCAGTGGCATCTATCAAAGTATCGATCCTTGGTAACGGAAAACAATCCTTAGGACATGCATCATTTAGATCAGTGAAGTCCACACACATCCTCCATTTTCCATTAGCCTTCTTCACCATTACAGGATTTGCTAACCATTCTGGAAATTGAATCTCCTCAATGAAACCAGCCTCCAAGAGCTTCTCCACTTATTGTTTTATAGCTTCTTGCCTTTCTAGAGCAAAGCTTCTTTTCTTTTGTTTTACCGTCTTCCGATCTGGGTCCACATTCAACTTGTGAGTAATCAGTTCTGGGTCTATGTCTGGCATATCAACTGCTGACCATGCAAAAACATCACTATTTTCTTGCAAAAATTTCACCAACTTCCCTCTAAGGGGCTCCTCGAGCGTTGCTCCAATAAAAGTCACCTTCCCAGGATCTTCAGGGGCCAAAGGAATTGAAACTAAGTCTTCTACTGGCTTTCCTCTTTTTTCATCATTCTCTCGGATATCCAGATCTTCAATAGAAAGAACCTGCCCCCGACTCCATCTGCCCTTAAGGAGGCCACATAACAGCTTCTTGCCATTTTTTGATCTCCTCTTTCTTCTCCAATTCCATCTCGAGTCAGAAATTTCATAACTGAATGATAAGAAGAAGGGACTGCCTTGAAGGCATGTATCCCTGTTCTCCCCGTGATAGCATTATAAGTTGAAGTAGCCTTTACCACCACAAAGTCCAACATCTGCGTTGCTTGCCTTGTTTCCTGACCTATGGTGGTTGGCAACTTGATTATCCCTTCCAGGGGACATTCTACTCCTGCAAATCCATATATCGGCATGTCGGTTTGGGTCAATTGGGAGTCGTTATACCCCATCCTTAGAAAGGCGTCATGAAGCAAGATATCTACTGAAGCACCATTATCCACAAGGACCCTTCTTACCGGACTGTTCCCTATTATCGGGGTTATGACCAATGGGTCGTCATGGGGAAATTTCACACCCTCCAGATCAGAATCATCAAAAAACATTGTTACTCCTGTCCTGGCCCTCTTCGGGGCTTCCCCAACAATATGCATAACTTCTCGAGCATACGCTTTCCTGGAGTTCTTGGATAACCCAGCAGCAGTTGATCCTCCAAAAATTGTGTTAATCACAGGCCCTTGGGGGCGCGGTCCTCTGAAGATTGTGTTTATCACAGGTCCCCTAGGTTGGGGATTTCGCCCCTGATCTTCTTGATCTCTCCTTCGGTCATCAAAGTTCCTTCTCACATTGTTGTTTCTATCCCCTCCTTCTCCAGTATATTTGTTCAATCTTCCTTTTCGAATCAGAAACTCAATTTCATCTTTCAGTTGCCTACACTCATCGGTGTCATGACCAACATCTTTGTGAAATCTGCAATACTTGCTTTTATCTAGCTTGGCAGGATCAGCCTTCAAGGGCTTAGGCCAACGGATATCTCTATCTTTCTCGATCTCCATCAGGATCTGGCTTCTAGGAGCATTCAGCTTAGCGTATTCAGTGAACTTTTGCCCAAGTCCTCCCTTCTTGGGGGTTGAATCAGAGTTTTGCTCAGTTCTAGGATACTTGTCCTTAGCAACATACTACAGATCAGTTTTCCGCTTCTTGCCTCCAGTGGGCTCATTATTTACTACGGTCTTCCTCATGCTTTCTTCAACCTTGATATACTTCTCTGCCCTATCCTGGAGCTGCAACATGCTTTCAGGGGGACGTTTGGCCAAGGACATCTTAAAAAACTCATCCCTAGTTCCTTGTTGCAGTGCTATCATGGCTACTTTATCATCCAGATCTTGGACTTTTAAAGCCTCCTTTGTGAAACGATTCAGGTAATCTCTCAAGGATTCCTTTGTTCCCTGCACAATGCTCATAAGAGATGCTGAACTTTTCTCATGAACTCTCCCACTGATGAATTGCTTAATAAAAGCCTGACTTAATTCTCTGAACGACCCAATAGAATTTGGGGGCAAGCGACTATACCACCTTTGAGCTATACCCGACAGGGTTTGAGGGAAGGCCCGACACTTAATAGCATCATTCACGGGCTGCAACAGCAGTGCATTAGAAAATGTTCTAACATGATTAGCGGGATCTCCCGTACCATCATAAGATTTTATAGTTGGCATCTTGAACTTCCTTGAGATATGGGCATTCATTATATTTTCAGTGAAGGGTGGAGTAGGATCATCGGGATCTCCAAGGGGAAGAAGATTGTTTGGATCAGCCCTTGGGACAACAACCCTTCTCTACACTGGACAATCCAGGTCTATGATGGGAGGAGGATTTCTCCCCCTAGGAGGTGCTGGGGGTCTGGTGGTCTGGTGCGCCTCCAGGTCACGCCTCAGCCTTTGAATCTCAGCCTCGTGAGCCCTGGTTCTTTCCTGCACTTCTTGGGGATTCATCCCTTGGGTGCTCTGGGAGCGTTGGCTACCTTCATCCATCGGCTCTTTGTCAGCACGTCTCCTTCTTGGGGCTACTTCATCATCCGAAGATTCGGAGTCTCTCTCAGTGTAAGGACCAGAAAATTCCTGATCCTCAGAAATAGGAGCCAAACCTCGTATGTATGGGGGCGATCGCCCTTGTGGTTCACTCCGTCCAGCATGTCCGCTTCCTCCAACCTCGGGATAAAGGGGCATCCCATAAGGGGGGTTAGTAGTAACAACAGTTGAATATTCGTACCCGACGGGTCGAGAATTCACAGGTACGTGTATTTGTTGAACTTGAAGATTCGTACCTTGAGTAGTCGAGGGGATCGTCCCTTGTGGCTGAGGTTCAGTTGCCCCTATCTGGGCTTCTCCTTGCATGGCTGCATAGGTTGAGTGAGGAGGCACCTCCACAGTTGAAGAAATCACTTGGGTTATCCCCGTTGGTGATTCTCCTCCAAGGGCTCTAACTGTTCTCCGTGTTCTCGCCATGGTTATTGTTGTGTTTCCCACAGACGGCGCCAAATGTTATGGATAAAAAACTAAGGTTATTATTTGCTGTATTTATTGCTAAGGTTCGGGAGCTCAAGGCCTTTAATGGCTGCTCTCGTGTTTCGTAGCTTAACTCTACCTTTACGAGATGCCTATGTATCTCTGTGAATTAGAGAATCAAGCCAAAAAATGTAGTTCTGATTTGTGGGGTGAGACCCTTTATATAGATGCTGGTGGTCCTCGAATTGGACTTGATATAGGAGACCTAGTTGGCAAGTCTCAAAATTAGAATGGACTTTGGAGTCCTAAATAGCAGGAAACTGATTCCTTATCCTTTTAGGTCCCTCTGAGGCTAATCTGCAAGGATTTATATCCTTATCGTGGCTCTTCTCAATAGCTAATTTTTCCCTTATTAATTAATTACGAAATTAATTAATATTCAAGGTTTTTGGGCCTTCTTTGTTCCATCAGGCCTGATCTGGTCCATCAGGCCTGATCAATGTGTTGACCTTTTTGGTCTGAATGTCATACATCTTCTTATTGGGCCTTGCAGCCCAAACCTTTTATAATTACTATAATATTTAATTATCAGGATTTATTTATCTCTATCATATACATAATCTCATTCATATATATTGATAGGGATAAATAAATTATGATTGTATAATTAAATACTGCATTAATTGTACAAGCTGTGGGCTGCTAGGCCCAATAAAAAGATATATGATACTCAGACCAGAAAGGTTAAGCCTGATGGACCAGATCAGGCCTGATGGAATAAAAAAGGCCCAAAAGCCCTAATTATTAATTAATTTCGTAATTAATTAATAAGGGAAAAATCAGCAATTGAGAAGAGTCCCGATAAGGATATAAATCCTTATAGATTAGCCTCAAGGGGACCTAAAAGGATAAGGAATCAGCTTCCTACTTCCTAGGACTCCTAAGTCTATCCTAATTCAGAGGCTTGTCCACCAAGTCTCCTATACCAAGTCCAATTCAAGGACTCCCACATCTATATAAGGGGCCTCACCCCACAAATCAGAACTACGTTTTTTGGCTTGATTCTCTAATTCACAGAGATACGTAGGCATCTCGTAAAGGCAGAATTAAGCTACAACACACGAGAGCAGCCATTAAAGGCCTTGAGCTCCCGAATCTTAGTAATAAATACAGCAAATAATAACCTTAGCTTCTTATCCATAACATTTGGCGCCGTCTGTGGGAAGCACAACAATAACCATGGCGAGAACACGGAGAACAATTGGAGCTCTAGAGGAAGGAACACCATCAGAGACAACCCAGGTGATTTTATCAACCGTGGATGTTCCTCCCCATTCAACTTATGCATCTACTCAGAAGGAAGCCCAGACAGGGGCAACTCAACCCCAGCTACAAGGGATAACTCCCCCAATTCAAGGTACGAATCCTCAAGTTCAATAAATACATATACCTGTGAATTCTCGACCCGTCGGGTATGAATATTCAACTATTGTTACTACTAACCCCCCTTATGGGATGCCCCTTCACCCTGAGGTTGGAGGAAGCGGATATGCTGGGCGAAGCGAAGCACGAGGGAGGTCGCCCCCCTATATACGAGGTTTGGTTCCTATCCCTGAGGATCGGGAATTTTCTGGTCCATACACTGAGAGAGACTCCGAATCTTCGGATGATGAAGTGGCCCCGAGAAGGAGGCGTCCTGGAAAAGAGCCAATGGCTGATGGAAAGCAACGCCCCCAGAGCACCCCAGGGGCGAATCCCCAAGAAGTGCAGGAAAGGATCAGGGCTCATGAGGCTGAAATCCAAAGGCTGAGGCGTGATTTAGAGGCTCACCAGGCCACCAGACCCCAGATACCTCCTAGGGGGAGAAATCCTCCTCCTGTCATAGACCTGGATGGTCCGGTAAGAAGAAGGGCTGCTGTCCCAAGAACTGATCCAAGCAATCTCCTTCCCCTTGGAGATCCTGATAATCCAACTCCACCCTTCACAGAAGAGATAATGAATGCCCATATCTCGAGGAAATTCAAGATGCCCACTATCAAAGCCTATGATGGCACGGGAGATCCCGCTAATCATGTTAGGACATTCTCTAATGCACTGCTGCTGCAACCCGTGAATGATGCTATAAAGTGTCGGGCCTTCCCTCAAACTCTGTCGGGTATGGCTCAAAGATGGTACAGTCGCCTGCCCCCAAATTCTATTGGATCGTTCAGAGAATTAAGTCAGGCTTTTATTAAGCAATTTATCAGTGGAAGAGTCCATGAGAAAAGTTCAGCATCTCTTATGAGTCTTGTGTAGGGAGCTAAGGAATCCTTGAGAGATTACCTGAATTGTTTTACAAAGGAGGCTTTAAAAGTCCCAGACCTTGATGATAAGGTAGCCATGATAGCACTGCAACAAGGAACTAGGGATGAGTTTTTCAAGATGTCCTTGGCCAAACGTCCCCCTGAAAACATGTTGCAACTCCAAGAGAGGGCAGGGAAGTATATCAAGGTTGAAGAAAGCATGAGGAAGACCGTAGTGAGTAATGAGCCCACTGGAGGCAAGAAGCGAAAAACTGATTTGGAGTATATCGCTAAGGACAAATATCCTAGAACCGAACAAAACCCTGATTCAACCCCCAAGAAGGGAGGACCTGGGCAAAAGTTCACTGAATACGCTAAGCTGAGTGCTCCTAGAAGTCAGATTTTGATGGAGATTGAGAAAGATAGAGATATTCGCTGGCCTAAGCCCTTGAAGGCTGATCCCACCAAGCTAGATAAGAGCAAGTATTGCAGGTTTCACAAGGATGTTGGCCATGACACCGATGAGTGTAGGCAATTGAAAGATGAAATTGAGTTTTTGATTCGAAAAGGAAGGTTGAACAAGTATACTGGAGATGGAGGGGACAGAAATAATAATGAAAGGAAGAATTTTGAAGATCGTAGGAGGGACCAAGATGATCAGGGGCGGAATCCCCAACCCAGAGGGCCGGTTATAAATGCAATTTTTGGAGGACCGCGACGCCCTCGAGGGACAGTGATAAACACGATCTTTGGAGGTCCAACTGCTGCTGGATTGTCCAAAAATTCCAGAAAGGCATATACTAGGGAGGTTATGCATATTGTTGGAGAAGCCCCGAAGAGGGCCAGGACAGAAGTAACATTGGCTTTTGATGATTCCGACCTAGAGGGTGTGAAGTTTCCCCATGACGACCCGCTGGTCATAACACCGATAATAGGAAATAGCCCGGTTAAGAGGGTCCTTGTGGATAATGGTGCTTCTGTGGATATCTTGCTCCACGACACCTTTCTAAGAATGGGATATAACGACTCCCAGTTGACACCAACCGACATGCCGATATATGGATTTGCTGGAGTAGAATGTCCTGTGGAAGGGATAATCAAATTGCCAACCACCATAGGTACGGAACCAAGGCAAGCAACACAGATGCTGGATTTCATGGTGGTAAAGGCTAGTTTAACTTATAATGCTATCATGGGGAGAACAGGGATACATGCCTTCAAGGCAGTCCCCTCTTCCTACCATTCAGTCATGAAGTTTCCCACCCGAAACGGGATTGGAGAAGAGAGAGGAGATCAAAAAATGGCTAGAAGCTGTTATGTGGCCTCTTTGAGGGCAGATGGAGTCGGGGGGCAGGTTCTTCCTATTGAAGATATGGATGTTCGAGAAAATGATGAGAATAGAGGAAGGCCAGCAGAAGAATTGGTTTCGGTTCCTTTAGACCCCGAGAATCCTGAGAGGATGACTTTCATTGGAGCCACATTAGAGGAGCCTCTTAGAGGGAAGTTAGTGAAATTTTTACAAGAAAATAGTGATGTGTTTGCATGGTCAGTAGCTGATATGCCAGGCATAGACCCGGAGTTAATTACTCACAAGCTAAATGTGGATCCAAGCCGGAAGACAGTGAAACAAAAGAAAAGAAATTTTGCCCCGGAAAGACAAGAGGCTATAAAACAGGAAGTAGAAAAGCTCTTAGAGGCTGGTTTCATTGAGGAGATTCAATTTCCGGAGTGGTTAGCAAACCCTGTAATGGTGAAGAAGGCTAATGGAAAATGGAGGATGTGTATAGATTTCACTGATCTGAATGATGCATGCCCCAAAGACTGTTTCCCGCTGCCTAGAATTGATACTTTGATTGATGCCACTGCTGGACATGAGATGCTGAGTTTCATGGATGGATTTAGCGGATACAATCAGATCAAAATGCATAAGGATGACATTCCAAAGGTATCATTTATCACTGACTTTGGTGTTTATTGTTATCTTGTTATGGCGTTTGGTCTCAAGAATGCAGGAGCCACCTATCAGAGGTTGGTGAATAAAATTTTTAAGGATTTTATTGGGAAGACTATGGAAGTCTATGTTGATGACATGCTAGTCAAGAGTCTAGTAAAGACTGATCATATAACCCATTTAAGGGAAGCTTTTGAGGTCCTAAGGTACCACAAGATGATGTTGAATCCAACGAAGTGTGCTTTCGGAGTAGGATCTGGAAAATTCTTGGGATTGATGGTCTCAAAGAGGGGAATTGAGGCCAATCCCGATAAAATAAAGGCAATCTTGGATATAGAACCACCAAAAACTGTCAAGGATGTACAGAAGCTCACAGGAAGGGTTGCGGCGCTAGGACGATTCATCTCCAAGTCAGGAGACTAGTGCTTGTCATTCTTCAAGTCATTAAAGAACATTAAAGACTTTGTATGGAGTGAGGAAAATCAGAAGGCATTTGAAGAGTTAAAGAAGTATATGGGCCAGGCCCCGTTGTTGGCCAAGCCAGTTCTGAGTGAAGTTTTATTCTTGTACTTGGTTGTTTCAGAGAGCGCCTTGAGCGCGGTGTTGGTTAAGGAGAAACTGAAAGTCCAGAAACCCGTATACTATGTCAGCAAAATCTTGCATGGTGCAGAGTTGAATTATTCAACTATTGAGAAATTCGCTTTAGCCTTGGTAATGGCTTCAAGAAAGCTGTGTCCTTATTTTCAAGCTCACCAGATTGAAGTGCTAACAAATCAGCCACTGAGAAACATCATTCACAGTCCCAAGGCAAGTGGGAGACTGATTAAGTGGGCAATAGAGTTGGGAGAGTTCGATCTTAAGTATAAGCCACGTACGACCATAAAAGCCCAGGCACTAGCTGACTTCGTGGTGGAATGTACCATACCCAACCAAGAAGTCGGGGGGCAGGAAGATACCATACCTCAAGATAAGGGAGTCGACAATGGGGACAAGGAGAAAGAATATTGGGTTCTCTATTTTGATGGAGCATCAAAAACAAATTCCAGTGGAGCAGGGTTGATTTTGCAAAGCCCTGATGGATTCTTAATTGAGTATTCTATGAAGCTAGACTTCCCAACCACAAACAATGAGGCAGAGTATGAAGCCCTGATTGCTGGCCTTAGTCTAGCTGGGACACTTAGAGTCAAAAACTTAAAGGTCCGTGGAGACTCGAAGCTGATCATATCCCAGGTAAAGGGAGAATTTGAGGCAAGGGATGATACGATGGCTAAGTATGTTCGCCTAGTAAGGTCTGTGATGACCCAATTTAATGAATGCCATGTTGAACACATTCCAAGGGAAGAAAATGCTAAAGCAGATGCGCTATCAAAGTTTGCTTCATCTGAGATTGAAGAAAGTTCAGGAAGTGTGTACTTCCGTGTTTTGAAGACACGAAGCATAGATGTTAAGCTTGTGGCTCCCATAGGCTTGGGGACGTCATGGATTGATCCCATCAAGGCTCATATTCAGACCGGTTGGTTGCCAAGTGATGCAACTGAGGCACAGAAGTTAACTATTCGAGCACTAAGGTACTCCTTGATAGATGGAATTCTGTATAAGAGATCTTTCGTGGTTCCTTACTTGAGGTGTCTCAGGCCCGACGAGGCACGCTTGGCTCTTGAGGAAGTGCATGAAGGTATTTGTGGGCAACACTTGGGGGGCAGGGCCTTGGCTCATAAGATAACCCGTTTAGGCTTCTATTGGCCAGAAATGATGGCTGATGCCAAAGAATATGTGAAGAAGTGTGATCGCTGTCAGAAGCATGCACCAGTTGTTAGACAACCCCCCGAGATGGTGACCTCTATCAACTCGCCTATTCCCTTTTCCATGTGGGGGATGGATATTCTAGGGCCTTTTCCTATGGCCACAGCACAAAGGAAATTTCTGATTGTAGCCATTGATTATTTCACCAAGTGGATCGAAGCCAAACCCTTGGCCAAAATCACAACTAAGCAGGTTGCACAATTCCTGCGGGAAAATATTATGTGCCGATATGGAATTCCCCGTATCCTCGTCACTGACAATGGAGCACAATTCAACAATGAGGAATTCAAGAAGTATTGTGAAGAAAATGAAATTGAATTACGATTCACCTCTGTGGCTCACCCGTAAGCCAATGGGCAAGCAGAAGTAGCAAATCGGATAATCCTGGATGGACTAAAGAAGAGGATCGAGAAGTCAAGAAATAATTGGGTGGATGAGATACTTCCCATATTATGGGCCTATAGGACTACCTGTAGAGTCAAGACAGGAGCAACTCCTTTCATGTTGGCATATGGGGCAGAAGCAGTAGTTCCCGTGGAGATATCACATTCCTCTCCAAGGATTCAGGCTTTCAACGCAGAAGAAAATGAAGCAGGGCAGAGGTTAGCCCTGGATCTGATCGATGAAGTGCGAGATAAGGCACATGCAAAGATAGTAGAATATCAGAAAAAGGCTTCATTCTACTACAACCTAAGGGTTAAAGAAAGGTTTTTTAAACAAGGCGATCTAGTCTTGAGGAAGATAGAAGCATCTGGTGTAGGACAAAAAGGGAAGCTTGCCCCGAATTGGGAAGGGCCGTACAGAGTCAAGAGTGTTCAAGGTAGAGGAACCTACAAGCTAGAGACTATGGGTGGATTTGAAGTCCCGAGAACTTGGCATGCACAAAACCTGAAGGTTTACTATGTGTAGGGCAGCCGGATACGATTCTCACTCGTCAGGATGGCGAGTAGGTTGAAAAGCACCTTGAAGCTTTGCTTGCTTAGGATTTATATGTTTTAGTTTTATTACGAAGTTTATTGTTACTTGTGTAAGGGACGAATCCCAGACAATTTTACGAAATTCATGAGTTCTTCAAAGTATGTTTGTGGCCTAACAAATAAAAATCAAATGCATGAATGCAAGCATAGAAGGTGATAAATGAAATAGATCTGATAGATATTACAAAAATTCGATAAATAAAGTCTCGAAAATAGGATAAAAAACAACAAGCCACGCAGGGCTGAAAAAGCTCTAAGGAGCTGAAGTACCCTCGGCATCCATATCATCGTCCTCTCCGCTCTCGCTGGATGTCTCTGTCGTCTCGGAGGAGGAGGAAGAGCTATCGTCCTCAGCTGGTCTGGAAGAAGACTCGGGAGGAGGAAGGAGTGGATCCTGAGGAACATGGTCCGAGACAACTACTCGGGTAGGAAACCTCTGTAGCAAAGCCTCGTCATCAGGGCAGATGTAGTCTGCCGGGTTAATATCAGGACAAGCCTCATTCACGGTCCTAAGGGCCGTGTCCCAACCAGTCCTAAAAAACCCTGGAAAGACTGAATCATCCCTAATCCTCATGGATTGGGCAAACTCCTCCGAGTCCAGATAGTTGTCTATAGCTTTATCCTTCTCCGCCCGAAGTACCACCAGCTCGGCGTTAGACTCTCCGAGTTCTTCCTCCTTGCGCTTGAGCTTCTTCTCCAGGGTAGCATACTTCTTCTGTTGCCTCCTGAGGGCATTATCGGCCTTATCAGAAGCCCGCTTCCATGATTCGGCTTGCCTCACAGCGCCTTGAAAGTAGGCGTTAGACTGAAACAAAGCAATTAACAAAGTATAAGGCAAGAAAATGCTACAAGAACGAAAAATAAGTTCAAAAAAGAGAAGGCATACCGAAGCCAGAGACTGAGCTCCCATGAGCTTAATCCTCTCAAGATCAGGGGTGGCCACCACATCAGTAAAGTCCTTGGGAGTCACGCTATGGTAGGACCAATCCTAAGCATGTTTCGTGGAATCAACTACGGTGTCCCCTCGGCGGAATCCCCAGAGAGGCTGAAAGGCGCCTGTGGCAGCAGCAGTAGGGGCAGCAGCAGTGATAGGAGCACCATGGCCTCCAGCTCCTTCAGTTGAAGCCTCCCCTATAGGCTCTTTGTGCTTCTTCAAAAAGATAGGCTCTGTGGCCTTTCCCCGGGTGTCTAGGCCTGCGAGCCGAACTTTCTTCATCCTAGCTGTAACACCCCCAGATCCGGGGTCGGGGATCCGGGTCGTCACGGTCTTTCTTTCCACAATATCACTTCACTTAATTAATAATAATAACCTTATGCTGTGACCCCACACTAACACACACCACAACCCGTTATAGTCTCAGAGATGAAATTTAAATAAGTACAAGTCTTTGAATCCACAATTTAAAAGTTATTACAACCCAAAATGATTTCTTGATAAATTTACAGTTAATTGCCATTATCTGCCACAAGTTATAATTATACATAATTGATTCTCAAAAGCAGATGGTCTGATCTACAATGGATCTACCTCTGCAGCTATAGCAGCTACAACATCAACGGGAAGACGCGGGACGCTTCCCACGCGCTTGCGCTGGGTCTGCTGGAGTCTGGCCATCTTTCCTAACTGTTGTTGTGTGATGAAAGAAGATAGCAAGGGTGAGCAACAAGCCCACCAAAATAATATGTATAATGATTTACAATATATGAGCCTACTCATAATACTCATGAAAGTCTTGGTCAAAAGAAATGAACCAAGTTGATAACTTAATGCGATGAAGTCGCAAAATATTCAGTATATATACATATATACTTTTCAAAATATTGGAAGTCCTCTTCCATGCATAATATACACAAAGTCCTAGTGTGTAACTGTATGAAAAAAATATCGTTGCAAGGTGATCTCATATATCTAACCTTGTCTCAACGTTTTTCTGAAAATCTTTGTCATACATAAGACAATTATTAATTAGATATAAGTTTAAAAGATGAGGTTACCAAATACCCCAATATACTTATATCTTTCCCAATACTACTTGAACTACCACCGTTCAAGTTATAATCAGTTTCAAAAGTTCATCACATAGATGACACTACAAGACAAGATTTGAATAGATTCAATCTTTGAAATATTATTGAATGAAATAAAGTTACGAGATACTTTATTTAGTCCCGATATATATATATCCACATATATATATCTCTTAAACATTTCCTGGAACCTCTGTTATGTAAAGTATGAACAGAGTTTGAAACATCCAATGAATTTTGGAAAGGAAAAGAATTTTGGCATAAACCCGATATCTCGCTGATCAGGCAAAGATACCAATAAGTAACCTTTTCTACTGTAGATGGATGAATTCCTCACCGGTCATCACCCTGGCCGCATTAGGACCTCGCGCTAGACCGTACCCCGGCCCCTCACGCGTTGATGGACTGCCACCCAGCCACTTACACAATAATAGACCGTACCCCGGCCTGTCGCTTATGCCGACTCAATGAGATGGGCTTACTTCCCGAACGTTGGGCAAGTAATCAATTCATTTACCAAATCTGCAACCTCGTTGCGAATATAAAATACACCACAGAGCCGGATTCCCCAGGTTTTTGAGCGAGTATTTAAATCCCCTTAAAAGGAAGATCTTAAATATAAAAAAAAAGTTTTGGGATCCGCTCTGACTTTTAAAAATCATTTTGAAGACTCGAAAACACTTTAAAGAGTGTTTGGAGTAAAGCTGATTTAATGAAGTAAATCAGTCCCCAGAATATTTAGAAAATGACTGAATATTATTATTTAAATAATATTCCCATAAAGAATAATCTTTATTAAAATAATTGAAGTAGAAGTATTAAAACTTATACTTGAAACGAGTATTAAATAACCCAAGATATACTTATATGAAAGTATTATCTTTATTTGAATAATCGAAAATAAGTTTGATTATTAACAGTTTATTCTCTAATGAAATAAAGAATATATTTCAGCAAATAATCGGAGTCATAGATCCTCAAATGAATATTCAAATAATATTCAATAATAATATAAAAGAGTCATAAGCCCTCGAATAATATTCGAAATAATATTCAAATAAATAAATAAAGTTAAAGTTATCGAATAAACCTTATTCGATTAATAGTTTGGAAAACTATAACCATATATATATATATATAAATATATATATATATATATCCATATCCATATATACAAAATCTACTCGGGATCCTCGACTCCCGGTTTTAGAAAATATTTTCACCTTTGGGTCCCTATACTAAGGGTATATGCAAGTTACCGCTATCCTCTAGCATAGGTATTATCAACTGAACCAACAGATATATTTCAAGAATATGAAACAGGCATGCATATATACCATATCACATGCTACAATATATCGCAAGAATTTGCTAAATAACCGATATGCATTTATCGCAAGATCATGCATATACAAATGTATACATCACAACAACAGTATAACGGATAGAATACTTGCCTGAGCGACTGGGGGTTACGAATGGCTCGGGACGAGTCTGGTAACCTATAAACAACAAGTAAGTTGGAATTAAACCAAAATCACTTGTAATTCTATACTTTAACTAACTTAGACTCTAACGCTTGTTTTGCGCTTACTGATTCTCTTAAGTCACTCGAGTACCCTCGGCTCCACCATTTTTAATAATTTAACCTTTACGAGTTTTAAGGCGATTCCTTCACGAGTGTCTTACCAACTGCCTAACACACTTACCATAAATGTTTCATACATTAATTAACCCTTTTTGGTCTTTAACCTATGTTTCAAAGTAAGGCGAGGGGAAAAGTTTCGTTCGCGAAACGCCGTTACTTGAAACGGTCATTTCTCCTAAACCGTGCATCGGAATCGAACGAACTACATATCAAAATGAAGCTCGTAACATGAGCTATCTAAACATGGCAGTGGTCATAATATAGCAGGGGGTTCTCGGGTCCTAATGTTATGCACAAAAACAGTCCAAAGAAAATCGGACGTTACGACGGCTATGTTTACGCGATTACCAATGTTTAAACTACTCCAATTAACCACCAACCAACTCATAACCATCAATACAACAAAACTTCACCTAAACCATACCACATCAGTCCATAATCTCCAAGGTTTTCAACTCAAACAACCACAATCAAGACCTATGAACTATAATCAAGCTTCAATTACCAAAACACTTCCAAATCAAACCAAACTACTAATAATCACAATCCATGCTTCTCATTTCACAACACCAACCATTAAACTTACTAACAAATAAAGTAAAGGCTAGGGTTTGAAGTTTATACCTTCCTTGGGAGGTGTTAAGTTGCTAGGAAGCCTTAGGGAGCCTCCTACAAGCTTGATCTTTCCAAAGAAATCAAGAACACAAAGTTAGGCTTTGAAGTTTCTAAAAGTCCGATTTAAAGAACTGTAAAAATGAGGGTCTTACCATGATTATTTGGACGAGACTTGTGAACAAGAGTTGTAGGCCATCTCAATACCTTTCCAATGAGCTATAGAACACAATATTTGAGTGAGAAATGAAGGAGATACAGCAGTTTTAGTGTTCTGATTCTGTTTTGGCCGAGAGCATGAAGAACAATGCCTTGGTTTCTTTTTGATTTTGATGAAAAATGATTTGCTTGGCTTGGTTGCTTGGTTTTTGTGCTTGCTTTAGTCAATTACCTTCTTGCCCTTGAATTTGTGTGGTTACAAAGCCATCACACCTCCTTCCTTCTCATGTCATGCTTATGTCACCTTGCACATGTCATAATGCTCCCACTTGTCCACACCTTGTGGTTTGATGATGTCACAATCCCTGGCTTCTTGTACAAGCTTGTCTCTTGGTCACTTATTTGTTTTACGGTTCGCTTATCTTTCGTTCTCGTTTATCGTTTGAGGGATCATACCCGGGATCTTATTACTTAGGTTCCCTTAACCTTTCTCAATATATTATATTCCTTTTATGATCCTCTCCTATAATCCTTTAATTTAAATCCTTTTTATCCTGTTACCTTATACTCAATTCTCTCCGTATCTTGTGAATTTCCGGGAAAAATCAAAGTGTTCGGATTTGGATTCTGACGATCTTTACATACACTTATATCCCATATAAAGTACTAATAAAATCTCAGAATATCCATATCAGAACCCCTACATAGTGTGGCATGAAAAGTTTTCTCATTCAGCAAAAACACTATTCATAAGGGTTTCAAAAATTTCCCAAATATTGGGGTTATTACAGTCTCCCCTCCTTAAAAGGATTCCGTCCCGGAATCAGATAGAAAGTGAATAGGGATACTCTCTTAGCATTGCACTTTCTAACTCTCGAGTAAATTTTCCCACATTGTGGTTCTACCATCAAACTCTTACTAGTTTGATAACCCTTCTCCTAAGCACTCGTTCCTTTTTACTCTATACCCTTCCTGGTTGCTCCATATAGGTTACGTCTGGTTGCATGTCTATGCGCTCATATGCCCCTATTTGTCTGGCATCCGAATTACACTTCCATAACATTGATACGTGGAACACGTTATGAACTTGCTACAGGTTCGGGGGTAGGGCTAGCTCCTATGCTAACTTCCCAAACGTCTTAATATATCCAAGGGTCCAACAAATTGTAGACTTAGCTTTCCTTTCTTTCCGAACCTCATCAATCCTTTTCAAGGGTTTCCAAGGGGATACCTATAACATTACTAGGCCCCCTATTTCATACTCTTTGTCCTTTTTTGAGTCAAATCAGCATACCTCTTATGTCCATCTTGGGTTACTACCAGCCGTCCTCTGATTAGATCTATTATATCCCTGGTCCTTTGGACTACTGCGGGTCCGAGCATCTTGCGCTCTACAACTTCATCCTAACATAAGGGAGATCGACATTATCTTCCCTCAAGGATCTCATAAGGTGACACCTCGATAATGACATATGATCTATTGTCGTGATATAACTAAATCCGCGTTAAGTGATCATTCCAAATTCTTTCAAGTCTATTGCACAGACTCTCATTATAGCGTTTAGCATTAGAGCTTTTGCTTCTTAATACCCATTCTTTTCTAGTTCGTAATCGCTACAACCTTCCGTTCCTAATATTATACTAGTTATACTTTTGCTCGTTAGCGTTCTATAACCTTTTAATGACCACGACAACCTTAGTATCACGAATGTGTTTCCATTCCGCATACTACCACTACTTTATTACTCCTTTTTCAGTTGTTTCTATTTTCCAAAATTTGATCAATCAAATAGAAGTAAAGGAATTTGTTGAGAGATCACTATGATCATGAACACTTGTTATATTGCATAGTTAGTACAGAAGGTGGCCAGCCTTTAGTACTTGACAAGCAATTAAACAATAGATGGTATCCTACTAGGCTTCTATCACACAGATAGATAGTCATTCGGCAATACCTCCCCTTCTGGAAGGGTTGTTCTTCTCAGATTACATGAAATGAAAAGAAGAGAAAAGAACAAACTGAAGAGAATTGTATATATAAAAAAAATATATATATATATATATATATACTGCCACAAAATATCTGGCTTGGAACCTACCTCTGAATTATAGAGGTTTGTCATAGGAGAACAAAACATAAACATATTTATATCAGCATCAAGTATTATAGCATCGTATTTCCCATGCCTAAATATTTCTATTCCGTCCATCATTCTATGGACCCATGCTCTTCTTCGAGCTTATACACAATCACCTTTGAAACTCCCTCGATATCGAAAATCGAATCTGGGATCTCATTCTAGACCTCATCGTTACTAGAATCCATTTCTATACCGCAACCTTCTTCGTATGGGTAATACTACTCTTTATCGATAAGAAGGAATAAATATATCATAGGTAGATAATTGACTTAATTAGTCTATCAATGATAACTTATACACCACCATGACCCGATTAGTGGTACTTACTCTCAACATCCATTCCAATACAACTCTCACGGTTGTAAGTAATCAGCTCATTACTCTCAGAATCATTCCTACATTACTATGGCCCACCGTTGACCTACTGTAGTCATTCGTTTTCCATGAAGTTTTAATAGCTAACCATACGGAGTCCATTCATATCATATCGAATTCTTCTAAGGAGGTAACATGATCACCGTTCTTGATTCATGAAGAACACTCCTGATCCTGACGTACATTCATGACGTGAAGCAGATAAAATTGCAGAAGAGTTTCAATCAAAGCAACGATAGCAGGTTAATACCATTCTTAATCATATGCCTTAAATAGAAGACTTAACTCAAAGGTTCGTCTAGTCCTTTTGGAAACATGGTCCTGGCTTATCCCAAGATAGGACCTCCTAAGATAGATAGCCCGTTCATGGCGATTACACGAATTAAACTTTTACCAACTACTATTACGGTTGGGTATTGCACAGTCATCAGAAGGAATGTCAATCTTCCAAACCATAATACAACCTTCACAGTTTTAACCATCATCACTGTATTCCTCTGGCACAAGCGCCTATAATTATCCTCTTACCTTTAAAGTGTCGGCCACCTCTTTGGCCTTTCCTGATATTAAAATTTCCTTATAGTCAATGTCATTTTAACCACCTCCAAATAAATTTTCTACCTTATTTCAATCACTGCTTTTGTGAAGATGTATTCCTTAAAATCTGATGAGTAAAAAAAAAATATCACCATTTTTCCATAAGTTATTGCCTCAGTCGTTAGAGGTTAATCACTGTCACGACTGACTCTCAATCATACTTAGAACATCTTTTATCTTAAGTCTTAATTGCCCTGAATAATTTCGACCTTTACTGGTTCGATCCATACTTTCTCGTGGTTTAACACGTGCCCCACTTGGCATTATTATAATTATGTCATATTTCCTTTATCAACATTTTTATTCTTGAGAATTTCGAATATTTCCTTTCTCCTTGTAAAACCTCTAAGGTTATCCTTCAATCGTTCCTCCTGTATTCCCTATATACAGGGCATATCAAAATACCATTTACTGATACTAGAACCATTGTCTATATACTTCTGAAAAATTTCTCCACTGATCCTTAAAGGTTATTATTACCTTAATCCTTTCCAATTCATACTGTCAAAACTCATACTATCCCTATTAAGGGTGAAATGCCAACCTTTATGCATTCCCCTAGGATTCGTTTTAAGTTACCGATGTTCTATCCTTAATTCCACCTTTAAAAAAGGTACAAGCATCCTTCCATGGATAAATAAAGTCATATATCCCTGATAAGGGTATCTTATTCAATCATTTCCACCTCGATAGTCTATACCGAATTTCACAATAGCATTCTTATTCAAGTTAAGGTCAATCCACATGGCCTCCAAAAGATAAAAATGGTTATCCGCTTTTCTTTCCTGATTTGGTAATGATCACATGGATGATCTGGAAGATATTGGTCATGTTCAACGTGAACTTCTTCTTAATAAATCCTTATTTACTTTTGTTGTTTATCTCAACAGTCATCTCAATGTTGGGATATCTTTCATACCTGGCGTCTCCCTTCCTGGGTATCAAGCCACCGGTCTTACACTTCACATTCTTGAAGGTCACTTCCTTCATCCAATTTTCTTGATTTCTTACTTTCTTGTCTCCTCAGTCTATCCGCGTCTCATTATTTATCCTTCGAACTATCTCAAGGTTTCTTCGAATCCTCCCAACTTACAGGGGATAATATATATGTATCTCTTATGCCCTCAACCATCAATTTTAACTCATGGTGAATCACCCTCATCCTGACGATTACATACTTTTCTATTTCTATTGCTACGAGTCTTTAGGGTTTCCTCATACCCATCTTCCTTATCATTCCTCCAACTCTATTGCCTTTATATTCCTTTCCACTTCAGTTTCTTTTTATTTTCCTTTCTCTTATCGTTATTTCATGAACCAACACAACACAAGCATTGATTTCAAACATCCCGTCATTCTGGATTCGTGTCCTCAGAACGAATCTTGACAACTTTTATAACTTAGATTCATAATTCATCATACTCGTCTGCCTTTGTTCTGGCTCTAAAGCTTTTACACTATCTCCTTATCTTTGGGAATTACTTTCCCGAAAACAATTGACTGAACTTAAATCAGTTTATTCTAACCTCTGGCTCCGTGCCTTTCTTGGTCTTTCACCAGCGGGTGGTCTCTCTCTTAGGAGGGTAAGTGACAAAAATGGTATTTTGTGGTTCATCAATCATTTTGAATCTCAAATGATTCCTATATTTCCTTTAGCCAGGCTCTTGCCTCGGCTAGGTCAACCTGTTCCTTGGAACTCTGGGAGCTTAGAGACTTAAAGGTCCTGAAAGAATTTCTCACCGTACTGTCTCCTCAGGGTGGTGGTTGGGGATAATAGTCTAAGTTCTCTTTAGACAGGTCCATGAATTGCCGTATAGGGGTACCATCTCGGGTCTCCTTTCCTTACTCGACTTTTTGTTTCCTTAGTATGAAATGTTTCATCATACTCCCCATAATTAGGGTCATCTTTTAATTTAAAATCCTCATTTTCCACTCCATTATATCATGGGTTCCTTTTATCTTGATGGCGACCTCCCTGACTATCACGTTCAGGGTTTGCTCTAAATCTTATTCCTCAAACAAGCTTTCATCTAAGATCTCATCTTTAAGCTCTTGAACATTTGGAACCCAAATTCTGTAGGAATACCTCATTATTCCCTTCTCATATTTCTCGGTATTAACCTCTTATCTATTTGTTGGCTCTCTGCCTTCATTCATAACTTTTTCTGGCACAATATGCTCTTTTCCAATAATTCGGTCTCTATTACAATCTCAAACAGCTTTTCGGTACCGGCTCCGGTTACCTTCACTTCTATTTCCATTTTCTCAAAATCTCTTATAAACTCTCCAAAAGACATTATCATCTTGAGTCTCTCCTTTTTACTAAGGGCATCAGCCACCATATTGGCTTTCCCCGAATGATAAAGAATCTCCCAATCATTATTCTTGATTAGCTCTAACTGCCTTCTCTGGCATATATTGAGCTCTTTCTACGTGAAAATGTACTAGAGCACTTATGGCTTAGGTAATTATCGCACTTCTCTCCATACAAGTAGTGCCTCCAATCCTTAGGGTAAAACTATTGCCACGAGCCTGAGCTCATGAGCGGGGATATCGAATTTCATATTACCTTAATTGTCTTGACATGTACGCGATTACCTTACCGTGCTGCATAAGCACGCACCCTAAGCCCTTGTGCGAAGCGTCACTATACTTCACAAAATCTCTTTTTCCATCCGGCAACGCCAGCATAAGGGCCATCACCAACCTCTGCTTCAGTTCTTGAAAGCTGTTCTCGCATTTCTCTGTCCATTCGAAATTCTCAGTCTTACGAGTAAGCTGCGTTAAAGGGGCTACTATCTTTACAACTTGAACGAACCTCCGGTAGTGACCGGCCAATCCTACCTCTGGTAGTCGACCAAACCATGGTCATCAATTCCTCAGTGGTCCTTTATTCATTCTTGTCAGGATCCTCCATGGGATCCTCCTCAGCAACTATCCCTTCTAGGACAACATCCTCAACCGCTACATCCTCAATATCAACATCATCCGGTCCCGCGTTAGGACGCTCTATCGGATCCATAATCTGATCCCCAATAAATAATAAAACATCATTGCGTTGATGTTCCTCAACTTCAGGGTTTGGAGTCCCGCTACCATATACGATAACGAACTACGCTTCTATCGCTACATTTATAAGGGTTCCCATAAGGGTTTTAACTGTCAGTACTACGTTAGGTAGTCCGACTATGAACTTGGCAAGAGTTCTTATTATCTTAGTGAACTTATTATCTTAACATCCCATCATCTCTGAGGTTTATAACGCTTAGCTCTGATACCATTTCTGTAACACCCCCAGATCCGGGGTCGGGGATCCGGGTCGTCACGGTCTTTCTTTCCACAATATCACTTCACTTAATTAATAATAATAACCTTATGCTGTGACCCCACACTAACACACACCACAACCCGTTATAGTCTCAGAGATGAAATTTAAATAAGTACAAGTCTTTGAATCCACAATTTAAAAGTTATTACAACCCAAAATGATTTCTTGATAAATTTACAGTTAATTTCCATTATCTGCCACAAGTTATAATTATACATAATTGATTCTCAAAAGCAGATGGTCTGATCTACAATGGATCTACCTCTGCAGCTATAGCAGCTACAACATCAACGGGAAGACGCGGGACGCTTCCCACGCGCTTGCGCTGGGTCTGCTGGAGTCTGGCCATCTTTCCTAACTGTTGTTGTGTGATGAAAGAAGATAGCAAGGGTGAGCAGCAAGCCCACCAAAATAATATGTATAATGATTTACAATATATGAGCCTACTCATAATACTCATGAAAGTCTTGGTCAAAAGAAATGAACCAAGTTGATAACTTAATGCGATGAAGTCGCAAAATATTCAGTATATATACATATATACTTTTCAAAATATTGGAAGTCCTCTTCCATGCATAATATACACAAAGTCCTAGTGTGTAACTGTATGAAAAAAATATCGTTGCAAGGTGATCTCATATATCTAACCTTGTCTCAACGTTTTTCTGAAAATCTTTGTCATACATAAGACAATTATTAATTAGATATAAGTTTAAAAGATGAGGTTACCAAATACCCCAATATACTTATATCTTTCCCAATACTACTTGAACTACCACCGTTCAAGTTATAATCAGTTTCAAAAGTTCATCACATAGATGACACTACAAGACAAGATTTGAATAGATTCAATCTTTGAAATATTATTGAATGAAATAAAGTTACGAGATACTTTATTTAGTCCCGATATATATATATCCACATATATATATCTCTTAAACATTTCCTGGAACCTCTGTTATGTAAAGTATGAACAGAGTTTGAAACATCCAATGAATTTTGGAAAGGAAAAGAATTTTGGCATAAACCCGATATCTCGCTGATCAGGCAAAGATACCAATAAGTAACCTTTTCTACTGTAGATGGATGAATTCCTCACTGGTCATCACCCTGGCCGCATTAGGACCTCGCGCTAGACCGTACCCCGACCCCTCACGCGTTGATGGACTGCCACCCAGCCACTTACACAATAATAGACCATACCCCGGCCTGTCGCTTATGCCGACTCAATGAGATGGGCTTACTTCCCGAACGTTGGGCAAGTAATCAATTCATTTACCAAATCTGCAACCTCGTTGCGAATATAAAATACACCACAAAGCCGGATTCCCCAGGTTTTTGAGCGAGTATTTAAATCCCCTTAAAAGGAAGATCTTAAATATAAAAAAAAAGTTTTGGGATCCGCTCTGACTTTTAAAAATCATTTTGAAGACTCGAAAACACTTTAAAGAGTGTTTGGAGTAAAGCTGATTTAATGAAGTAAATCAGTCCCCAGAATATTTAGAAAATGACTGAATATTATTATTTAAATAATATTCCCATAAAGAATAATCTTTATTAAAATAATTGAAGTAGAAGTATTAAAACTTATACTTGAAACGAGTATTAAATAACCCAAGATATACTTATATGAAAGTATTATCTTTATTTGAATAATCGAAAATAAGTTTGATTATTAACAGTTTATTCTCTAATGAAATAAAGAATATATTTCAGCAAATAATCGGAGTCATAGATCCTCAAATGAATATTCAAATAATATTCAATAATAATATAAAAGAGTCATAAGCCCTCGAATAATATTCGAAATAATATTCAAATAAATAAATAAAGTTAAAGTTATCGAATAAACCTTATTCGATTAATAGTTTGGAAAACTATAACCATATATATATATATATATATATATATATATATCCATATCCATATATACAAAATCTACTCGGGATCCTCGACTCCCGGTTTTAGAAAATATTTTCACCTTTGGGTCCCTATACTAAGGGTATATGCAAGTTACCGCTATCCTCTAGCATAGGTATTATCAACTGAACCAACAGATATATTTCAAGAATATGAAACAGGCATGCATATATACCATATCACATTCTACAATATATCGCAAGAATTTGCTAAATAACCAATATGCATTTATCGCAAGATCATGCATATACAAATGTATACATCACAACAACAGTATAACGGATAGAATACTTGCCTGAGCGACTGGGGGTTACGAATGGCTCGGGACGAGTCTGGTAACCTATAAACAACAAGTAAGTTGGAATTAAACCAAAATCACTTGTAATTCTATACTTTAACTAACTTAGACTCTAACGCTTGTTTTGCGCTTACTGATTCTCTTAAGTCACTCGAGTACCCTCGGCTCCACCATTTTTAATAATTTAACCTTTACGAGTTTTAAGGCGATTCCTTCACGAGTGTCTTACCAACTGCCTAACACACTTACCATAAATGTTTCATACATTAATTAACCCTTTTTGGTCTTTAACCTATATTTCAAAGTAAGGCGAGGGGAAAAGTTTCGTTCGCGAAACGCCGTTACTTGAAACGGTCATTTCTCCTAAACCGTGCATCGGAATCGAACGAACTACATATCAAAATGAAGCTCGTAACATGAGCTATCTAAACATGGCAGTGGTCATAATATAGCAGGGGGTTCTCGGGTCCTAATGTTATGCACAAAAACAGTCCAAAGAAAATCGGACGTTACGACGGCTATGTTTACGCGATTACCAATGTTTAAACTACTCCAATTAACCACCAACCAACTCATAACCATCAATACAACAAAACTTCACCTAAACCATACCACATCAGTCCATAATCTCCAAGGTTTTCAACTCAAACAACCACAATCAAGACCTATGAACTATAATCAAGCTTCAATTACCAAAACACTTCCAAATCAAACCAAACTACTAATAATCACAATCCATGCTTCTCATTTCACAACACCAACCATTAAACTTACTAACAGATAAAGTAAAGGCTAGGGTTTGAAGTTTATACCTTCCTTGGGAGGTGTTAAGTTGCTAGGAAGCCTTAGGGAGCCTCCTACAAGCTTGATCTTTCCAAAGAAATCAAGAACACAAAGTTAGGCTTTGAAGTTTCTAAAAGTCCGATTTAAAGAACTGTAAAAATGAGGGTCTTACCATGATTATTTGGACGAGACTTGTGAACAAGAGTTGTAGGCCATCTCAATACCTTTCCAATGAGCTATAGAACACAATATTTGAGTGAGAAATGAAGGAGATACAGCAGTTTTAGTGTTCTGATTCTGTTTTGGCCGAGAGCATGAAGAACAATGCCTTGGTTTCTTTTTGATTTTGATGAAAAATGTTTTGCTTGGCTTGGTTGCTTGGTTTTTGTGCTTGCTTTAGTCAATTACCTTCTTGCCCTTGAATTTGTGTGGTTACAAAGCCACCACACCTCCTTCCTTCTCATGTCATGCTTATGTCACCTTGCACATGTCATAATGCTCCCACTTGTCCACACCTTGTGGTTTGATGATGTCACAATCCCTGGCTTCTTGTACAAGCTTGTCTCTTGGTCACTTATTTGTTTTACGGTTCGCTTATCTTTCGTTCTCATTTATCGTTTGAGGGATCATACCCGGGATCTTATTACTTAGGTTCCCTTAACCTTTCTCAATATATTATATTCCTTTTATGATCCTCTCCTATAATCCTTTAATTTAAATCCTTTTTATCCTGTTACCTTATACTCAATTCTCTCCGTATCTTGTGAATTTCCGGGAAAAATCAAAGTGTTCGGATTTGGATTCTGACGATCTTTACATACACTTATATCCCATATAAAGTACTAATAAAATCTCAGAATATCCATATCAGAACCCCTACATAGTGTGGCATGAAAAGTTTTCTCATTCAGCAAAAACACTATTCATAAGGGTTTCAAAAATTTCCCAAAAATTGGGGTTATTACACTAGCTGTTTCCTCAACCAAAGGAACATTGTCCTCGTTAATCTCCTTAGCAGCTGAAACAAAGCAAAGGACAAAATAAGTGATGTTAATAATGCATGAAATGAAGTAAAATTGAGAAGGGAAGAAAAATACCCTGTTGAGAAACAGAGGATAGTCCCACATGAATCAGGGAAAACTCCTCTAAGAGAGTCCAACTGGTGGTGGTGCCATCATCCTGAGTAAGCCCATTATAAATAATAGTTTCTTCAGGAGTTAAGTGAATGGATTTGAGGCTACCATCACTGACCTTCCCGAAGGAAGATCGAAAAAGTGTGCCCCAGTCACCATTCTCCCAACGTAACCCAACGAAACTATTCCTCCAATTTTGATTATTATCAGGAATAGAGGCGCTGTTAAAGATATGTTTGCTTTTGGGCCTTTGCTTGACATAGACCCAGCCACAGATATTGGAAGAACTATTATAACACTGAAAGACCTTCCTAAAACAAGCTACAGAAAGAGGAAAGCCCTCCCTAAGACAACAAACCATAAAATATAGAATGTTCCTCCAGGCGTTTGGAGGAAGCTGACACGGGTTGATTTGTAAATCAGCCAAAAGATGAGGAATAAAAGGATGAAAAGGAAACCTAAGCCCAGCATTAAGGGCATCTGTGTAAATGAAGAGAATGTCGGGTCTCCAGTGGCAAGTACGGTCACCACCAGAGACTGGAACTAATCTAAAAGGAGGAAGGACGTTATAATGAGCATTTAGTTTATTGAAATCAATGTTGTGCCAAGTGTTACAATGATTAAAAGAATCGAGATGTGCAGTAGAGGGATATTCATCCCCCCTAGTGTTAATCATATCGATTAAAGACATGTACGAAGAACGGATCTCGATATCCTTACCTCGTTTTGAAGCCGAGGCAATCTTCGCCGCTCTCTCGGAATTCTTGTCAGCCATTAGTAAAGCCTAGAAAACCTGAAAGTCTTGAAGGGAGGAGTGGCCAAAAAAAAACTAAAGGAAGAGAAGAGGGAGAAATTTGTAGGATGAGTGGAGAAGTGAAATGAGAGGTGTGAGGAATCACACTCTCATCCCACCTTTTTATAGCCAAGAAGAAGGGGATTTGGGCCTCAAAAAAGCCCATATGGGCCCAAAAATGAAAGGATCTGGAATGTTCCAGATTATTCTAGAAAAACCTTAGAAAAATATGGAAAAATCTGGAATGATATAGAAATTCCAGAATATTCTGGAAGTCAGGCTTAAGAGTTAAAGCCCAATCTAAGTTTGAATGGGCTTTGGATATTAAAGCATGATAAAGGCCCAGTCCAAGAAAGCCCAGAAAGAGGGCCCAATTAGTTGACAGACAAAATCCCAGATTTAAGAAATGGGCCCTGGATGAAGACCCATTAAGAGGGTGGCCCAAGAAATTCAGGCCCAAATCAAGGACCCAAGAGAGTCCACCCCAGATGTATGGCCCAACTTCAAGGTAAAAAAAAAAAGGGAGCCTGACCCAATTCGATCAGAACCTGCACCAAGATCCTAGTCGATTGCATTGAGGTCGATTTTCCTTCGACCAAGGCTGAAAAAAGGGGCTATTTCGGTCAAGAGAAGGATCCTGACCAGAAATTCCTGGTCGAAAAGGGGAAATAACTGTTTCATTCAACCAGAATGCCAGAACGTTTTCTGACCCTGTCGACCAGGAAGCAAAGTAAAATCCTGATCGAATGGACCCTGCCCGAATTTACGTCGACCTGGGCAACAAAAGATGGCTAATTCGGTCAAAAAGCATGAAATCCTGACCGAAATGAAATCCTGGTCGAAAAATTCTGCTTGAAATAAAAAAAAAGGGAAAAATCCTGGCCGAAATTCGACCAGGATTCCTGATCGAAACCATCCTACCCGAAATCCTGTCGACCAGGGCAATATGAAGGTTAATTCGACCAGGATCCTGGTCGAATGGATTCCTGGTCGAAATCTATATAAAAAAAAAGGAGAGAAAAGGAAGAAAAAAGAAGAAAAAGGAGGGAAAAATTCCTGGAAAATTACAGAAAAATAAGGAAATTCCTTAAATAATTTCTGAAAAATACTAATATTTTCAGGAATAAGGAATAAATCCAGAAAATAAAGGATAAATCCCAGAAAATTAGGGAAAATCCAGAAATTAAGGATAAATCCCAGAAAATTAAGGGAAAAATCCAGAAAATAAAGGATAAATCCCAGAAAATTAGGGAAAAATCCAGAAATTAAGGATAAATCCCAGGAAATTAGGGAAAAATCCAGAAATTAAGGATAAATCCCAGAAAATTAGGGAAAAATCCAGAAAATTAGGGAAAATCCCAGAAAATTAGGGAAAAATTCCTGGAAATTAAGATAATTCCTGAATAAAAGGAAGATTCATTGTAAATGTGTAGGTCGCTCCACACTTTACGGAAAAACGAAACCCTGTAAGGGAACGAATAGACTTAACTTCTGCGAAACCTAATCAATGTTTCCCAAAAGTTGGGGGGCAAATGATAGGGATAAATAAATTATGATTGTATAATTAAATATTGCATTAATTGTACAAGCTGTGGGCTGCTAGGCCCAATAAAAAGATATATGATACTCAGACCAGAAAGGTTAAGGCTGATGGACCAGATCAGGTCTGATGGAATAAAAAAGGCCCAAAAGCCCTAATTATTAATTAATTTCGTAATTAATTAATAAGGGAAAAATTAGCAATTGAGAAGAGTCCCGGTAAGGATATAAATCCTTATAGATTAGCCTCAAGGGGACCTAAAAGGATAAGAAATCAGCTTCCTACTTCCTAGGACTCCTAAGTCTATCCTAATTCAGAGGCTTGTCCACCAAGTCTCCTATACCAAGTCCAATTCAAGGACTCCCACATCTATATAAGGGGCCTCACCCCATAAATCAGAACTACGTTTTTTGGCTTGATTCTCTAATTCACAGAGATACGTAGGCATCTCGTAAAGGCAGAATTAAGCTACGACACACGAGAGCAGCCATTAAAGGCCTTGAGCTCCCGAATCTTAGTAATAAATACAGCAAATAATAATCTTAGGTTTTTATCCATAACATATATATATATATAGACTCACACACAATATTATAATACATGAAACATGAAAAGTTTGGTTGGTCGATCGCTCCGTTAATTCTAATTCTAATTGATATTTAAGTCAACTTCCTCCTATCAATTTAAATTCTATTTCATATCGAATCCTATATTATTCTAATCAATATTGAAATCAACATGATACAATTTATATAGATAACCCAGAGCTACCAATTCAATTCTGACTAGGAATTATAAATTTTTATTTAAAAATTTATTTAACACATTTATCTATCTATTTATACTATACTATATTATACTATACTATACTATAATAGACAAAATATTAAAAATTTTATTGTTCAGTTGGTTCGGTCAGTCAATTTTAATTTTAATTGATATCGAAGTTAATTTTCTCTACTAAATTTAAATTCTAATTCATATCAAATTCTATATTATTCTATTGATGTTAAATAAATGAATATAAGAAATCAATTCAAATTAAAATTTTACAAAAAAATATTAAATTATATAAAGTCCGTGCATCGAACGAGTTTTAAGTTAGTATATATACAATTGCTTACCAAAATGAGATCCCAATGACCTTCTCCCTCTCTCCCTCCTCAATTTCCCCATACACACCCTCAATAGATGTTTTACAACCATATTTCAAAATATTTTGATGTTTATTTTGTGTTCATAAGATATGCATGAGATTTTTAAGTTATTTATGTGATGCAACTAAATATGAAAATTCCGTCATTGGCGATTTTATAGGATGTCTGGTGATTTTTTCACATCTTTTGCTTAATATTGTTAATTTTTTGGTTAGCTTGTTGTCGATGATTATATAGATAATGATGGTGTATAAATAGTAGTGTTTGTGTTGGTGTTATGTGGTGACGTCGGTGGAATGTGATTAAGGATGGTAATTGTGTTAATTTTTGATTTTTTGTTAGCTAGGTCCGCTACACCATATATAACCTATCGCAACGCCCCCCCTTAAAGAATGTTACCCAATATGTTATCATAGACATGGTACTAATGAGCTAATTTAACATTATATTTTTTGTGTTACCTTAGCCAAAAACGCGGTGTTACATTAGGTAAAAAGTGTTGCAGCTTCTAACATTCTTGTCAAAACGTTATCTTAGAGTATTAAAACATAAATATAATATTTTTAAGATTAAATATTAATTTAAATTCATTTTCAAGGATCTAAGGTGATATATAAATTCAAATTTAATAAATGAGATACTAATTTGGCAATAATTAATTTGACGGACTTCCATCAAATTTATGTTGTCCGTAATATTTACCATAGAGTGAAAGATAAATATAGTATTTTTTTAAAAATTAAATATGAATCTTACAATAATTTAAGTTGATGATATACAAATATTTTACAGAACAAAATTTATAAAATTAAAGATAGAAATTTGAAAGTGATAAATTTAAAAAACTTAAACTAAGAATTTATAAAAGTAATAAATTACTTAGAAATTATTTTTTCTAAAATAAATAATTACTTTTTTATTATAATAATAAAGCATAAATAAATTATAAATATTTCACTAAGAGGGGGAACTTTTGGGCCAAAGCGGGAAAATTTTGACAGGAAGCCGCCCAAATTTTCTATCTAACTTCAAATATTTCTGATGAGCACAATACACCCCCTCACTTTATCCCTCAATTTCCTACTGCTAATCTCTGATGGCTACTCTTTCTCCAATTAATCTCATTCTCTGCCACCACTTTTAATATCTAGTTAACAATTTCTGTTTCCGGGTTCTTGATTTGCTCAATCTCAATCGATTTCATTTCAGGGGTCGATAGTTTGATTCTTTAGATTTGGATTTTGATTCTTCATTTTATTTATGTTCTCTTAAACATCGTCATCTCTCTCTCCCTCTCTCTCTCTCAATTTTAGTTGTTCTTCAAATTAGGGCTAAATCGATTTAGGGTTTTTTATTTTAAGGCTTCGTTTTTTATATTTATGTTTTGTTGTGGTTATTATGATTGTGACTTGTGAGGAGGGTACGAGTTTAAGGGAGTAAACGGGATGTTCTTCATATGTTAATATACTCGGTATTAATGTGTGTTTAATTTATGTTGGTTTGATGTGGATTTTTAATTTTGTGGAACTTGTAGAAGTGGAGTTGATGAAGGAAAGATTCGCTAAGCTTCTTCTTGAAGAAGATATGTCGGGAGGGGGTAAAGGTGTTTGTACTGCTCTTGCAATTTCAAATGCCATAACCAATCTCTCTGGTTAGTGCACGTTTACCCTATCTTTCTTTTTTTGTGTTTTAGTGTGATTGTTTTTAATTTATATTTATATGTATAGTAAATTAGAAATGACTGGCTGCTGTTTGTTATTTTTATTTTTTAGCTACTGTGTTTTGTGAATTGTGGATACTGGAGCCATTGGCACCTCAAAAGAAGGCAATGTGGAGAAGGGAGATGAAATATTTAATGTGCGTTAGTGATTCAATTGTCGAGCTCATTCCATCTGTACAACAGTTTTCTTATGAAAGGAGTTATGAAGTAATGGCAACACAACCTCGTTCTGATATGTTCATTAATTTTCTTCTTCCGAGTAGAAAGAAACCATTACAAATACTTCATGATGTTAGTGGTGTTATTAAGCTTGGAAGGTCAGAAAACTAAACTTACACCGCATATGCATTTTAATATCAAACTTATTATCCTATTGATTCGGTTTCTTGTAGAATGGTATTGCTTTTAGGGCCACCAAGCTTCGGAAAAAATAACTCTGTAGCCTTCTACTAAATGTAGCCTTCAATGTGTAGAGTTGATGCTTGTAAGAAACTTTAAAGGCTACTGAGTAGTATCTTTATCTCATATTCTCATTTTTTTTCTGTAAGCATTTTTTAGGCGTGAGTTTGTCCTGTTTAGTCTAATCGTATAATGATAAGCTCCTTTAGGTTTTTTTTACATTGTATGTGTGTATTGTTTCACATTATAAAATTCATGTACAAACTGTGATGACTAGTCTGTGGTGCATAAATATGTCTTTGTTAGCAGTATCTGAAAGTAACTCAATTCTTTCTGTCGGGTTAATCTTTAGGTGCTTGTAGCTCCTCTGCAACGGCCTGACGGTCCTTCTACTGATCAAATGTGGCAGACTGAAGCTGGTGATGCTATAGATGTTCCTCAGCAAGGAAACCCTACTCTAATAACACGGAGCCACGGTCGTAATGATGTTTCTATAGAGGGATCTTGGGATAACTGGAAGTCAAGGTGAGTTTTAATGAGAAGATATAGGGGTTATAACATGCTGTAGATAGTGCTCTTTCTGAATAGAAGTAATGTCAGTATAGAGGTTGCACATAATCTGATGAATTGTATTATAAATTTAATGACTGGAAAATTAGAAGATGGGATAGGACCGTGATAACCATAAGAATTTTTCGCACTTTAACGGAGGATAATCATTTGTAGAACAAGAAGAGGATTAGTAATACGAGAAGAGAACCGGTGGTATAGAAGAGTTTTTTCTGAAATAAGAATGAAACATCAGCTGATGGAGGATAAGTATTTGTGGTAGAGAACAAGCAAGGATATATAGAAAGAATAAAAATTGATTTTATATTATGGTAAATGCTCTGATATAGTTGTTTAACAGACATTTTGCTTTAATATCACAGATCCTTGTTTGCATTTTATATGATAGTTTGATTGGTTAAGATATCTAGATCTACATATATATGAATTCCCATCTTTAAGGTAAATATATATTTTCTTCTGCCTTATGATATTGCTAAGCTTATGTTCAGGTGTTCTCCTTTTTATTTTTTTCTAAGAAATAAATATAAGTTTATTAATTTGGTCGGATGAGTCAAGATTTATGAAATAAATATAATTTTATTCTTTTTTTCTAAGAAATAAACAAGTGCCTAGCTAGCTAGATTTTTTTACAGCTTATAAGTTCAGTGCATTTTTTCTTTTATACTAATAACTTCTTGTAACTAAATTAATTACTTCTGTTTGAATTATATATCTCTTAATTATTGTGATACTAATTATGTAATTGTTACTTTTCAACAGTATATATCATTTTAAATATATTTGTGATAATTTTTTTTATTTATTTAATGAAGCATGGTTGGCTGTAAAAGATTTCTGATCACCTACATAAATATGTTGCTGTAATCTCAACATGAACATTGTGTGAACACGCAGCTGAGGAATGAAAATGAAAAGCTCCGTGCAGATAATATAAGATACAAAGAAGCTCTTAACAACGCTTCTTTTCCCAACTGTGGTGGGAAAAATTGGTGGCTGGACTATTATTTAATATAGCATTTTGATGGTTGAATGTCCAAATTTGTATTTGGTAGCCATTAATTGCTTTCATCTTTCAGAAAGTGGCGACAGAACCACATTTTTGGACAGGCGTAAGCAATATGTGGCCACCAAATTGTGAAACATAGAATCCAGCAAAATGCTTCTATACTTGGAAAAGTCCAGCCACCGCCTTGCAATTAAAATGAATCCTGAAGTTTTCGAAGTTCAGTCACCACTTTGCAATTAAAATGAAGCCTTAAGTTTGCAAAGTTTTAGCATGTTGTGGGGAAAAAGATTTTGGGCGGGGCTGTGGGGGGACATGCCTAGTAGCTAAGTGAAAGATTTGAGTTTACAAACTCATTTTGTATGTACACTTTGGTGTAAACTGTAAACGACTAAGCTATGAGTGAATTTGGCAACAATTATTATGCCGAATTTGAGCTCAAACATATATTATTTCGATCTAAGCTCGGGTATGAAATTATTTGAATCACCAGGCTCACAAGCCTATACAATGTGCACTCAATCGAGCCCGACCTCGGAACTGTCTAGTCAAGCCAAGTTCAAACATGATAATTTGCAACTTGGCTCTGTTGGATTTTAAACGCAGTGGGGGCATGGCAAAACACTTTTACACATATAAAATCCAAATAAAAGCATACAGATCATGAATAAAAAATCGAGGAATCGAATCTAACCTTTAAAAATAATTCGGAGACAACGATCAGAGATCCTTAGCAGTTGCTCCTCAAGTGTGAAGCACTCCACCGGTATCCACCAAGAAAACGATGTTAAGGAGGAGGAAGGAGGTGGAGAGAATTGGGTTTTCCAAACTTTTTGGGTTTTCGGGTTCGATGTGGGTTAGAATAAAATAGGGTCTATAATAGTGTATTTATAGGCAAAATTTTCAGCTGAAATTTTCCCATAAATATTATTATTATTATCCCATTTATTATTCTCATTAATAATTAAAACACCTTTTAATCATTAATCCTTTTTCTAAACACTTTAGAAATAATTCTCTCTCTTGATTTAATTTCCAAAAATTAAATCCTTTAATTAATAATATTAAGAACTTTTCTTAATTAATTTATAATCAATTAAATCTCATTTAATCAATTATTAAATTTGCCAATTAATTATTTATTTCACAAATAAATAATTATTTAGCCATTATTAATTAATTCCTCCACCATTAAATCATACTCTTTTTATGGTGTGACCCTGTAGGTTCAATATTAAGCCGATAGTAGAAATAAATAATAATAAAACTATTTTATCATTATTTATATAAATTCTATAATTTATTAAATATGATTAATTAATTAATCACATTTATTCTACATCGTGAGTGATGCTTCTCAACATATCGCGACTATCCGGATAATATGAATTCACTGCTTAGAATACCAAGAACCTGTCAGTGAATAGTTACCATACAATAAACTCCTTCTACCCTACAATGTCCCGATTAAATACAAGGCATGGATCTCGTGTCAAGCCTATCTAATTCAATCACTTGCTTACCATTTACTATGCGTAGTTCTATGCAAATTAGAAACTCCTTTCTAATTTCATTCACTCTGGCCAGAGATTCCTGAACTAGCATAAGTGGATCAGCCTTGAACATTCGCTTCCTTCACTGGAAGGGGTAGATCCTTTATTGATCATACACTATCTTCGTGTACAAATTCCTATACCCAGAAGAGCCCTAATAATTGTCCCTAAAGACTAAGAACTAAACCAAAGCATAGTTCAGTGTACACAAGATGACTATGATGACCTCAAGTCTAAGGATACTTGTACAACTATCACTATATGAACAACTGCTGACACGTGAGTGAACTCCATCAGTTGTTCAGCTGTGCGAGTCATGTTCAGTGAACTTATTCTATAATAAGCACCTACATACTAGCTATAGTGTCACCACACAAATGTCTATGAGAACAGACATCCTTCATAATGAAGCAAGCATAGTATGTACCGATCTTTGCGGATTATTAATTACCAGTTAGTAATCCTATGACCAGGAACTATTTAAGTTTAGAGTTATCATCTTTTTAGGTCTCACTATTATGATCTCATCATAATCCATAAAAAGCTTTACTCTAAACTATGGTATATCTTATTTAAACACTTAAATAGATAAAGCCCGTAATAAAAACACAAGGTCTTTATTAATATCAATGAAATCAAAACAGATTACATAAAAGTTATTCCCAAATTCTAATACATGATTGGACTTAGGACATATTCCTTTCAATCTCCCACTTGTACTAAAGCCAATCACTCTGGTATCTAATACCCATCTCATATTTATGACGATCAAAGTGACTTTCAAAAAGTAGCTTTGTGAGTGGGTCTGCTATGTTGTTATGTGTGTCAACTCTATTTCAATACAATACAAGAAATGTTATCGCACTCCCACTAACCCTTTTGTAAACGCATGGTTCATCTTCGTTTTTGATAAAATCAAACTCTTTGATTGTCTCATCAAAACGAATGTTCCATCTTTTGAGAAGCCTGCTTTAAACCACATATGGTTCGCAGCAGCTTACACACTAGGTTTTCATTTCTCTTGGAAAGAAAACCATCTGGCTAATTGACAGATCTCATAGTCGTAGTAAGCAACATTCGCAAGCAAAATCCGAACTGATTTTAACAGGGCTACAGGTAAAAGGTTTCATCAAAGTCAATCCATTGCCTTTGTTTGAATTCTTTTGCCACAAGTCTGGCCTTAAAGGTCTCCACCTGGCCATCTGCTCTAATCATTCTTTTGTATCCCGTATACATAGATTTTTTTCCGGATTTCATGGCACTATGCCATTTCTCTGAGTCAACACTACTCATAGCCTCATTATAGGTCACAGGGTCATCATCATCAATGATCGACAACTCATTGTCATTCTCAATGACAAGGCCATAATACCTCTCAGGTTGGCGAGACACTCTCCCTGATCTATGAATGGGCTGTTCCACAAAAGGTTGTTCAGTCAGAACAGGTGTTTCCACTTGATCCGTAGTAGTTTGTGCTTCTTGAACTTCATCAAGTTCAATTTTGCTCCCACTGTTTCCTTCAAGGATAAACTCCTTTTCCAAGAAGGTAGCATGTCTGGAGACAAACACCCGATGATCGGTGCAAAAGTAATACCCTAAAGTCTCTTTAGGATATCCCACAAAACTACATTTTACGGATCGATATTCCAGCTTATCTGGGTCAACTTACTTGACATAAGATGGACATCCCCAAATCTTAACGTGTTTAAGACTCGGTTTCCTTTCTTTCCATATCTCATACGAAGTTTGAGGAACAGATTTTTGAAAGGCACCATATTCAGTAAATATGCTGAGGTTTCCAATGCATAACCCCATAGGAATACTGGAAGTTTTGCATAGCTCATCATGGACCGAACTATGTCTAACAAAGTTCGATTTCTCCTTTCAGATGCCAATCTGGAAGAGTCCCCTGGGAGACTATACCATTTACTTTGAGATAATCTAGAAACACTCCATTAAAGTATTCACCTCCTCGATCTGATCGAAGAGTTATAATACTATGTTTGGTTGTTTCTCCACTTCATACTTATATTCTTTGAACTTTTCAAAGGCCTCAAACTTGTGTTTCATCAAACACATATCCGAATCCAGATCTATCATCTATGAAAGTAATGAAGTATGAAAATCCACCCATGGCTTGCGTAAACATTGGTCCACATACATCTGTGTGTACCATTCCTAGCAAATTTGTAGTCCTCTCTCCATGTCTACTAAATAGTGGGATTTTCATCATCCCTTTTCTTTTATTAGTTTGTTCAATCTGAAATAAATTATATCACATACATACAGACCATTATTTAAAACACCACGTACATAAAGAATATTATCTCTAAGAATAGAACATTCATTATTCTCAATAATAAATGAAAATCCACCCAAGTCTAACATGGGAATAATATTCCTCACAATCGAGGGAACAAAATAACAATTATTTAAAACAATAGTCTTGCCCGTAGGTATATGTAAATTAAATGATTCTACATCTTCAGCAGCAACTCTTGCTCCATTTCCATCAGTAGAATCACCTCCTCTTCCTCAAGAGTCCTACTTCTCCTTGGTCCCTGCAACAAATTGCAGATATGAGAACCACAGGCGGTATCTAATACCCAAGTAGAAATTTGATATAATGACATATTCACTTTTATCATGAATATACCTGAATCAGAAGCGGTAGTCTCACTACCCTTCTTCTTCTTCAATTCTGCAAGGTAAACCTTGCAGTTCCTCTTCCAGTGCCCCACCTTGTTACAGTAAAAGCAAACAACTTTGCTCTTGGGGTCTTCAGCTTTTGGTGGAACCGGCATTTTCTCACCTACTTTCTTCTTCTTGGAAGGGTTCCTCTTCCTTTTCTTAGGATTGGAACCTTCACCAATTAGAAGAACATAACTCTTCTTAAGGGGAAAATTCGATTCCGCAGTCTTCAACATGTTGTGGAGTTCAGGCAGGCTGACATCCAACTTATTCATGTGAAAGTTCACAACAAACTGCGAGAACGAACTCGGAAGCGATTGCAAGACCAAGTCTTGGCTCAGCTCCCCATCCATGGCAAAACCAAGTTGTCCAAGACGTTCAATCAAATTGATCATCTTAAGTACATGGTCATTCACAGATGATCCCTCAGACATCCTACAACCGAACAACTCCTTCGATATCTCATATCAAGCTGTCCTCCCCGCCACATCATACAACTCTTGTAGATGCATGAGGATAGTGTGAGCATCCATATGCTCATGTTGTTTCTGTAGCTCAATGTTCATGGAAGCTAGCATGATGCATTGAGCAACATTTTCATCATCTATCCACTTACGATACACAACATGTTCATCATTATGTGCATCACTAGCAGGTTCAGTAGGCTTAGGTGAGTCAATCACGTATTCCAGCATCTCAATCCTGAGAACAATTCTCAAGTTTCAAAGCCAGTCAACATAATTAGGACCAGTCAATTTGTGAGCATCCAGTATGCTCCTGAGTGATAGTGCAGAAGACATAATGTATATTGTAAATCTATAAATGATAAACACATAACAACACTTAGCAAATATTCGATTTCATTTCATAACACTATATGAATCGGGTCTTTATTCATAAGTGGCTCCAACTAGTTTTCTAATTTATTCAACCCCCTACGTGAAAAATTAAGCATTCATAATGCTAGTGGGAATAGGGATCCTACATTCCATTACATAACCCCGGCTGTGGCACGAAATGCCATGTAATGTTCAATAGGTAGACAACTCTTGTCAATTACATCTAATGTTATTCCCTAATCAAACTTTAGCCTCTTGAATAATTGAGTCACGGCTGTGGCACGACAAACTCAATATTCTAAGTCAAGTCTAACCCAACATTCCTTATAATTGAATCAGTCCCCAAAGGCCCACGGCTGTGGCACGTAACGACCTTTAGATTCTTATTCAATATACACATCTCTATGTAATAGACAAGTATTTCTTATTTCGAAATCAAAGCCCTCGGCTGTGGCACGAAACGATAATGATTCAAAAATAAGAACTACTTTCTACCATGTTGGAAGGCTATGACCGACACAAGCCCGTTATGTCATTGGCCAATTACTACTTGATATTATTTAATTTTAGAGGGATTATATTACGTTACAATCATAATCATATTATAAAGAGATTCTTCCTTTTAAATTAAATATTTCAAATCAATAATCAATAATCAGATGATTCCCAGATCGGGTGGAGCATTGTCAAGAGGTGTCACTTAATAACCCTTTCTTACAGATAGAAATCTGTTGTTGACAGAATCATCCTTTCTCTCATATCGAAAATTCATATTCAATTACGTGTTTCACAAACACAAGAATCTCATGATTGTATTCATAATATTATTCTTAAGGTTATGAAACAATTTCACTATACTAGGTTGTCTAACAAACGCCTTATGTTTATTTAAGTTCACCTAAATCTATCATCGCATGATAAACTAAGCATATATCACATATATCAACATGAATAAACATCAAGGTAAGCATGTTACATCATCTAGCACATTAGTCTAAGCATTATACATCTCTATGTATCACATGAAGCATTTAGAAGCAATTAAAACAGTCAAAAACAACTTTAAAACACTTCATAGAAATATAAACAGTTCAAAACTTTTATATAAACTAAAATTGATCACTCCATTAGATCCGTCTCGAAAAAACGAATCCAACGGTATATTGCACGCCTAAAATGGAGTTACGAAACTCCCAGAAAATTAATTTTAATCTGGATAGTCGGGCTGTAACGCATTACAGGAACGCGTTACAATCCCTGTAACGCATTCCGGTAATGCGTTACAAGGGTGTAACGCATTCCGTGAATGCGCCACAGGTTTGTAACGCATTCCCAGAATGCGTTACACCCCTATTTTTTTTTCTGCAGCAGCCGTCGTTTCTCGATTAGCGAGCCGCCGTACCTTCTCTGTCATCTTCTCTTTTCTCCGTGCAGAATAACAGACAATACAGCAGACAAATGTATTCTTTTACAGCAGCAATACAAACATATATATATATACTATATACACATATATTTATTTATTTAATAATGAATTTAATTGCAAGATCTTCAAAAATTCATAATAAAAAATCTATACATCATAAAATTATGAAAAAAATACCTAGACGATCTACAACACTTGTAGAACCCAAATCAACATTCAAAATTATTCTGAGAAACGATTTCTCATCAGACAAAATTAATCCATGATATAACTTGTAAAATTCATAATTAATTCATACAAGCACATAAAATTCTGAAATTTTTACCACAGATCTATATGCATACAACCTATGCTCTGATACCAATGTTGGATTTTAAACGCAGCGGGGGCATGGCAAAACACTTTTACACATATAAAATCCAAATAAAAGCATACAGATCATGAATAAAAATTCGAGGGATCGAATCTAACCTTTAAAAATAATTCGGAGACAACGATCAGAGATCCTTAGCAGTTGCTCCTCAAGTGTGAAGCACTCCACCGGTATCCACCAAGAAAACGATGTTAAGGAGGAGGAAGGAGGTGGAGAGAATTGGGTTTTCCAAACTTTTTGGGTTTTCGGGTTCGATGTGGGTTAGAATAAAATAGGGTCTATAATAGTGTATTTATAGGCAAAATTTTCAGCTAAAATTTTCCCATAAATATTATTATTATTATCCCATTTATTATTCTCATTAATAATTAAAACACCTTTTAATCATTAATCCTTTTTCTAAACACTTTAGAAATAATTCTCTCTCTTGATTTAATTTCCAAAAATTAAATCTTTTAATTAATAATATTAAGAACTTTTCTTAATTAATTTATAATCAATTAAGTCTCATTTAATCAATTATTAAATTTGCCAATTAATTATTTATTTCAAAAATAAATAATTATTTAGCCATTATTAATTAATTCCTCCACCATTAAATCATTCTCTTTTTATAGTGTGACCCTGTAGGTTCAATATTAAGCCGGTAGTAGAAATAAATAATAATAAAACTATTTTATCATTATTTATATAAATTCTATAATTTATTAAATATGATTAATTAATTAATCACATTTATTCTACATCGTGAGTGATGCTTCTCAACATATCGCGACTATCCGGATAATATGAATTCACTGCTTAGAATACCAAGAACCTGTCAGTGAATAGTTACCGTACAATAAACTCCTTCTACCCTACAATGTCCCGATTAAATACATGGCATGGATCTCGTGTCAAGCCTATCTAATTCAATCACTTGCTTACCATTTACTATGCGTAGTTCTATGCAAATTAGAAACTCCTTTCTAATTTCATTCACTCTGGCCAGAGATTCCTGAACTAGCATAAGTGGATCAGCCTTGAACATTCGCTTCCTTCACTGGAAGGGGTAGATCATTTATTGATCATACACTATCTTCGTGTACAAATTCCTATACCCAGAAGAGCCCTAATAATTGTCCCTGGAGACTAAGAACTAAACCAAAGCATAGTTCAGTGTACACAAGATGACTATGATGACCTCAAGTCTAAGGATACTTGTACAACTATCACTATGTGAACAACTGCTGACACGTGAGTGAACTCCATCAGTTGTTCAGTTGTGCGAGTCATGTTCAGTGAACTTATTCTATAATAAGCACATACATACTAGCTATAGTATCACCACACAAATGTCTATGAGAACAGACATCCTTCATAATGAAGCAAGCATAGTATGTACCGATCTTTGCGGATTATTAATTACCAATTAGTAATCCTATGACCAGGAACTATTTAAGTTTAGAGTTATCATCTTTTTAGGTCTCACTATTATGATCTCATCATAATCCATAAAAAGCTTTACTCTAAACTATGGTATATCTTATTTAAACACTTAAATAGATAAAGCCCGTAATAAAAACAAAACAAGTCTTTATTAATATCAATGAAATCAAAACAGATTATGTAAAAGTTATTCCTAAATCCTAATACATGATTGGATTTAGGACATATTCCTTTCAGGCTCGATTACGTGTACAATGTGCACAATTTCTATGTATAGTGAAAGCTATTTGGTCATCACTGGTTGGAAATAAGAGGGGTTCAGTAGTGGAGGAAAATTTATTCAAAAAATTTTGTTTATAATTCATATACTGCTTATATATCAGTGACTTAATCTTTTCTAGTGTTGATTTAGTCTTTTTTTTTTATTTATATATAATTCATATTAAAACTGTTATACTGAAAACTGTGTTATACTCGTTTTGAAGATCTGCTTGTGGGATTTTTCATCCGGTCAATTCTGAAGCTACAAGGCGTTTCAAGGCATTTCTGATAAAATATGTATATACTCTGTAATGGTATGGCTTTTCAATCCATTCACCTTCACAATTGGAACCCGTGGGAATTGCGAGCCTATTATATGTGCAATGGTTTTGTGGATAATTTTATGTCTCATGAAAGGTATATCCTTTTCTTTGTAATGACTTCAGTTACTTTGTCCTGCGAATTTATTTGTTGACTGCTTTGTTAATATATTCTGATTGTATTTGTTATAACTATAGTCTTTGTAAATAAATTAGCATTATCAGGTCACCGACAGAACTCAGACTTACTAACAGCACATGTATAAATTTGTTCAAATATTCAATTTAGTGTCTTAGTAAAAATCATATGCATTAATTTTACGTGGATATTAAATGTGTTGTTTTGACATCTAAGAAACTGCATGTACCCCCAACCCACCTCCTTGATATGTAATTGTCACCCCCAACAAACCTCATTCCTTTTCTGATCTGTTAGTTTATATCATTAGTTTAGATTTTTTGGTTCTGATTGTTTTTTATGGCAGTTACATCAGTTGATTCTGAAGGAGATATGTCCTAAGTCCAATCATGAATGAGGATTTAGGAATAACTTTTATGTAATTTGTTTTGATTTCATTGATATTAATAAAAGACTGGTTTTGTTTTTATTACGGGCTCTATCTATTTAAGTGTTTAAATAAGATATACCATAGTTTAGAGTAAAGCTTTTTATGGATTATGATGAGATCATAATAGTGAGACCTAAAAGATGATAACTCTAAACTTAAATAGTTCCCGGTCATAGGATTACTAACTGGTAATTAATAATCCGCAAAGATTGGTACATACTATGCTTGCTCCCTTCAGGAGGATGTCTGTTCTCATAGGCATTTGTGTGGTGACACTATAGCAAGTATGTAGGTGCTTATTATAGAATAAGTTCACTGAACATGACTCGCACAGCTGAACAACTGATGGAGTTCACTCACGTGTCAGCAGTTGTTCACATAGTGATAGTTGTACAAGTATCCTTAGACTTGAGGTCATCATAGTCATCTTGTGTACACTGAACTATGCTTTGGTTTAGTTCTTAGTCTCCAGGGATAATTATTAGGGCTCTATTGGGTATAGGAATTTGTACACGAAGATAGTGTATGATCAATAAAGGATCTACCCCTTCCAGTGAAGGAAGAGAATGTTCTAAGCTGATCCACTTATGCTAGTTCAGGAATCTCTGGCCAGAGTGAATGAAATTAGAAAGGAGTTTCTAATTTACATAGAACTGAGCATAGTGAATGGGAAAGCAAATGATTAAATTAGATAGGCTTGACACAAGATCCATGCCTTGTATTTAATCAGGACATTGGAGGGTATGTTAGGTCACACACACTGTAGAGGGGGTGAATACAGTGTATAATACAATCAAATCGAACTTTAATATATTAAGTAACAGAAAACAAACTTTATTGAAACAATAAACTCTGTTACAGTATGGAACTGTTACCTCTCAGTGATGAACAAATATCACGAGAGCTGCTAGGGTTACAATGAATAATCTTCTCGAATATATTAACACTTTTAGTGTAAACCCTATGTCTATGTTTATATACTACACAGTTACAAGATAATTGCTAATTGATATGGAATATAATTCTGCTTCCTAAAATATATCAATCAGATATCTTTTCTTCCAAGTATTCCATTCTTCACAGAATTCCTTCTTCATGCATATCTCTTCTTATGTTTATCTCGATCTTCTTTCCTTTAATCAGCTACTGTCCTTCTCTGATCATCCTTCAGCACTTAAGTTCTGATATCTAACTTCTGATGATTATCTCCTGATAATATAAGTACTGATATCCTTAAGTCCTGACTTCCAGTATAAGTACTGATCAACAGTTAAGTACTGATTTGTCCTGTTAAGTAAGATCTGAAATCTAAACATAAATTATATTAGCCATGACATTATCAAATATATCTAACAATCTCCCCCAACTTGTAAATTAGCATAATATACAAGTTTAACAGATATTTGATGATGTCAAAAACATTAAGTACAAATGCATGAGAATTAGACTAGATAACTACAACTTACAGTCCTTAAAGCTTTACCAATATTCAACTTCTGATAAAAACTTCAGTCTGTACAAATATCAGAATTTAAGCAGTTGTAGATCTTCGACTTGGCTTCATCATCTGATCTCTCTGATGTCAGGAGTTGTTCTGAGATAGTTCTTCAACAAACATTTCTCAGCATATCTGAGTTCATCAATCATTCTCCTTTTGGCATCTTTAAGCTCTGCAGTATATTCACCAGTTTGAAAGATTGCAGCTCTGAGATCACTGATCTTTGCTTTTCTCAACTCCTGATCTAGTCTTATGACATAAGCTTTGTCAGACTCCAGATTGAATTCAAGTCCCTTAATACCAAGATATGTTCTGATCTGTGCAGTATTAGGCTTCATATCAACAATATCACCATTATGATCTCTGTACTTTGGAACATATGTGTTGTCAGACTTAACAGAATAAAGCCTTTTCTGTCTCTGAATCTGTTCTTTTAAGTAGTTTGCAGCAGTCCCTGTTATTCTATCATCCACTTGAAGTAAGAAAAGTACATGCTCCAATTCTTCAAAATACTTCAATGGAATGGCATTTTTTCTTATATGATAAACCCTACCATCTGTCATGAAATACAACATGATGTATTCTTTCAAGTAGGTATGGTAAACCATCTGTACAGATTCCAGTTGATTCAATCTCTCAGGAGTTGCTCCAATACCTGGTTCACTCAAGGAAGTTGGATCATTGGTAGTGTTGTGTACTCTTCTTTCATCAGCACTTCCCAATCTAGTTTTATCTCTTGCTTCCTTTCCAGTGACTATTCTAGCTTCAAAACCACTTGCAGTAGTCTTCAAAGATTGAGTCTGTTTTGCTTTAGTGAATCCTGGTAGGAGTGTCTTTGATCTATCTTCTGATATCAAGTTAACTTGAGCTATTTCAGAGGTTACTTGCTTCTTCTGAATATCAGAACTTACAATTTCTTGACTCTGAACAACTTGAGCCATGTCAGAGGTTGTTTTAAGAACTTTTTTTGAAGTCAGAGCAAGATCATCCTTTTCATCAGTAATTTCTTCATCCTCAGGAGGTACATAAACCTTGATAGGTTCACCAACCTTTTCTTTACCCTTGGATCTTGGATCTATCTGTGGTTGTGATCTAGCCAATGTTGCTTCAGTATGTGTCCTTTCTTTGATCACAATGCCTTTGAGTTTTGGAAGTGGCTTTTTACCAGAAGCTTCAGATTTAGATGTGACTTTCTCTGATTTAAGTCTGGCTTCTTCTTCCTTTAAACTTTCCAAGTCCATTCCTGGATTTTCCTGAAGAAATAACTGTCTTGACATTTCCTCATCAAGATCTAGAAGTTCATCAGAACTTATCCTTTTACCAGCAGCAGAACTTATTCTTTTCCCAGTATCAGAACTTGTCCTGTGACTAGCTTGTCTTGATGTGAATCCTCTACCTTGACTATGACCTCTACCCATTCCATAGCTTCCTTGATCATCTTTTTCATTATCCTTTCCTGTCAGTGTCTTGTCAGTCTTGCATTTGGACTTAATCACTTTCTCCCCCTTTTTGGCATCAGCAGGTAGTAGAAGAGAGAGAAGCAATTCCACTGAGGATTGGATTTCAGTTAGTTGTGATTGCTGAGAAGCTTGATTTTTCAGAATTTCATCAATCTGAGCTTGTTGATGATCTTGAGTCTTCTCAATATAAGCAATCTTGTCAATGGTAGGTTGGAAGAACTTTTTCTTATCAATTTTCCAAACTTGTTCCTGTTTGATAAAGTTCTCATGAATCTTGTGTAGCTCTGCATGAGTAGTTGAATGAAGACCTTGTAAATGTTTATTACTCAATGCAGTGACTCTAAGCTGAGTTTTGAAATCATCAGAATTTAACATTTCATCAGCTTTAGTCAAGTGCTCAGCAAGATGCTTGTCAGTTGGAACACATGAAACTGAATTTCATTCCTTAGTCCACTCCTGACCTGCACGAGTTTCACTCCAAGGTACTGGTGCTTCTCCGGTAACAAACTTCTTAACCAGTTCAGACTTAGGAAGAGTCTGTTGAGGAGTAAGTCCTGAAGGACCTGCTTCATCAGCATCTACAGTTGGAGCAGCATCACCAGTATCTCCAGCATTTGCAGCATCAGAACTTAAAGAATCAGTATCTTCTGATAAGACAACAGTGTGAGTAGCAATGGAGGCTTCAGCATCCTCTAATTGCTGATCTTGTTCTAAGTTCTGATCAACAGCCATATCCTGATGCTCACCTAAATTCTGATCATCAGCATCTTGATGCAGAGAAGGTGTTGTTGATAACTCTGGAGTTTGAACAGCATCAGTAACAGGTGTTGTGGAAGGAATATTTATTGTTGGAGCTTCTAAGAGAATTACTGCAGGCACAACCAAGTTTTGAACATCAATATCAGCACTTGTGCCTGGATCAACAGAAGACACAGAAGGTGTGTTAGCCTTTTCAGGAACAGCTTCCTGAGATGGAGTTGATGGAGAAGAAGTAACTGGAGCAAATTCCTTGTCTTGTTAGATCAGAGATTCCTGATCCCCTTCCTTAGCTGCTTCCTCTTCATCATCTGAAACTGGCCTGTGTGCTCTCTGTTTCTTGTATCTCTTTGTTGATTTGGATTCCTTTGGAATTGCAGGAACTGACATTCTTCTAAGCCTCTTGAGAAGCCTAGCTCCCCCAATTCCAGAATCCCTCTGAGAAGTCTATTTCTCAGCTTCACCTACAACAGGTTCTGAAGAAGGAACCTGGTCCTCAGTATCAGATTCATCTCTCAGTACAGTCCTCCTCCTCTTTTGAGGTGTTTGAGGAACAGTTTTTGTCCTCTTTGGCTTGGAGGATGAGGGTTGAACAGTCTGTGAAGTAGAGAGATAGGATTTGAGATAAGTCCTGAGGGTAGGTTGAGTAGTATGAATGGTAGTTGCTGAGGATGATGGTTTTTGGGTGTTTGTGGTTGGTTGGACATCAGAGTAAACAGATCTATAAGTATCAGGATCAGCATTTACTAGGATCTGTTTTACAGACTGAGGAATCTGTAATGGTCTAACCACTTTTTTCTTAGTATCAGCATTTACCAGATCATTAAAATATCGTTTTGCAACTCTAAAAGGTGGGGTTGAGGAACTGACTAATTGAGGTTCATCAGTACAAAAAGTATATATAAGTTGACAGAATCTAGCAAAATAGACAATATTTCTATCCTCTGTCATCCTATCCCCAATAAAACCAATTATTCCAGTTACAAAATCAAAATGAGTTTGATGGATAATAGCATACCCTATGTGCTGACTCAGAATTGGGATAACATCAAAATTCGAACATTTGTTCCCAAAAGCTTTGGTGATGCAGTCAAAGAAAAAACTCCATTCTCTTCTGATATTAGCCCTTTTTAACTGCCAAAGCTTTGCCAAACTCTTTTCATATCCCAAATCAGCCATTAACTCTTGAAGTGCTGATTCCTCTGGAGTTGAAAAAGTATAATTTTCTGGGAGATGTAGAGCTTTGCGTATTGTACCAGGAGTGACTACATAGGATGAATCACCCACTTCAAAAACAATACTGGGAGTGCCATGTTTACCACCATCATCAAAGTGCCCAGTCCGCCAAAACGTCAGAACTTGTTGACTCGAAAAGATTTCAGGCTGAGTTAATGAATACCCAATCTCACTGTGTGCAAGAAGATCTTGCACAAAATACAATTTAGATGGAGCTTCAGCATGATCAAGAATTGCAGCATAGTTATTTGGAACAAACTTAGCTCCATCAATGATTAAATCCTTAGGTGCCATGTAAAAAATTGAGATTCAAAAGTGCCTGTTAGGTGTTTGATAAGATGTCTGTATGAAAAAAAACAACGTGAGAAGAAAGAGAGTAAAAGTAAGTAAAGAGAAAAAAAAACAAAGAAAATAAAGGATTAAAGAAATCCTCTCTCTGTTGTACTTATAATCTGAAGAAAAATGTTACCGTTGGACACCTGTCAGACATGCAGTAATAACGGATAGTTACTGGGCTCGAGAAAACAGGAATCATTACTTACTCAGTTGCCTGTTTTCAAGGAAAAACCGTTCCACTTACCCAGATATTCCATTAATCAAGGTGAAACAGTTTTAATTCAAAATTGAAACCGTTCCCACTGAGTTAATTATTTTTCACTGCATCATTAATATTCGGAAAGTAAATCACGTAAAAATGACCAAGATAAATGAGATGAGTAAGTGCTGATAAAAAAATCAGAACTTAAATTAAAACAGAATTTATATGGTCATCAGAATATCAATTAGGATTTAGCAATGCATTACCAAATATCTTAGAGACAAAATCTTGAAGCAAACACAAATTTCATTAATATATCAAGAGAATACATTTATGAAATTGAAATTACATCAGTACTTATACAAGATTTCCCTAAGCTACGAAACCTAACATCAACAGCCTTAGTCCTAGCTAAGAAGTCTGACAAAGCTGATGATGAAGAAAAACAGGAAGAAGACAAGATTAAATCATTTCTTCTTCTTCCTACTCTCGACAAACAGAATGGCGAGTCTGATGATTCACTCTTGCTGGCGGAGAGCTGCCAGTCTTTCCTCCTCCATTCGCTCCAGATGGTGATGGTAATCCATATAGAAGAACAGGAGGTTTGTCAGTACCTCCTGTGGGACAGAGTCCCATATCTCCTCAGGAATGACTGTGACATGCCATTCCTGCTGCCAGTCGGCGCAGCTTAGCTCCATATTGAAGTTTTGGTAGTTCAAAAACATGTTGTATCTGACCATTGTGTTTTTGAAAGAAAAAGTATGAAGATAAGTGTGTGAGAAGAATTTGATGGGAAGGTTGATGTAAAGTGGCTTCTTATATAGGCAAGAGAATGCCAGGAGAAGTAAAAGTATTTAATGCTGACAGGTAGAATTAATTCTACCTCGTCTCCCTAGACTTTGAAAAAGAATAACATTCATTGGAAAGAGGAAACATGGTTTAAAGCGCACAAGAAACAAGTAACATTGGACTGTTCAAGTACAAATACCATTAACCCTAACCATAATGACTATTAATCTTCCACTTCAACATATTCAAATATTAACTGAGACTGTTATCAAATTTTATTCACAGATAAGTCAAGTAAAACATTAGACTGTAATATCAGAACTTAGACTTATATCATAACTTAACAGTCATCAGAACATAATTTCTTAACTCGAAAAAGGAATGCCTATCTTAGTAAGTTCTTATACAAGTTCTGAGTTATACTCTTCAGAACTTAATCATCAGAATATGCAACCAGAGCTTGTCCTCAGAATTTATGCAATAATGACACAATGACTGTTTATCTAAAATAACATAGACCACCACAGAAATTTTCATCATTCAGATGGAGTGATTAGTGTGTGCATTAAGCTAAATAACAGACAAAGAGTAAAGTCTGATTCACTTCAGTACATCTTAGAAATAAGGCATAACTAAAATTTTGCTAAAGAGCTGTCATTGTCCTGAAACCTACTGATGAATGAGTTCATGCTTGAGTCCACCTCAACTGTTTTGTGCTAATTTTATGCATCTTTTGAAATTCTATGTTACAGTGGCCTCTCAGTGTAAGTGAGTCACGACTGCTTATCAGAATTTATGCTGTTATCAGAGTATTTCTCCAGTAATCATAGAGTGTGAAAAGTCACCAATAAAATTTGCTTTTCTAATGCATATTTACTTAATACCAGCAATGCACTTGGGTCGGCCCTTCCACATTTTACTCTAGATCTCAAAGGAGTACCTGATTTTATTCTTTGATCTTTTTGCTTTTTCTTTTGATAAGTGAGGTTTATCAGCACTTAGTACAATCAGCAGTTTTACTAGTATCAGAACTTAACAGATGAGTAGCATTATTCTAATTTGTGACTTAGTAATAAGATAAACAAAGTAAACTCAACTAAGCTCAATTATCAGAATTTGCTAGTGTCATAAGATTTCCACTGAAATAATTACTTCTTTCATGGAATCATTTGTTTATTGAAGACTACTAGGTTAGTATCTAGCACAGTTATCCTCATAGGATCGAATAGTTACTTGAACAGACATATCACTTATCAGAGTTTAGAAACATATATCAGACAACAATCAGTACTTAAACGTGTATTTCAATTAAGCACGGAATAAACAAAGAGATTACATTCTGTAAATACTGATCATAAAGTCTGATGCATCAGAACAAAACTAGACAGATTTAGAAAAAGAACCTGAGACCATTCCAAGTTCATTTACCAATCTTGTAAAAGTGGCTTCACATAGTGGTTTTGTGAAGATATCTGCTAGTTGTTGATCTGTTGGAACAAAGTGCAATTCCACTGTACCTTCATCCACATGTTCCCTTATGAAGTGGTACCTTATGCTGATGTGCTTTGTCATAGAGTGTTGAACTGGATTACCTGTCATAGCAATAGCACTTTGATTATCACAGTAAATAGGGATTTTGAAATATGTTAACCCATAATCCAGTAACTGATTCTTCATCCAAAGAATCTGTGCACAACAGCTTCCTGCAGCAATATACTCTGCTTCTGCAGTTGATGTGGAAATTGACTTTTGTTTCTTGCTGTACCAAGAAACCAATCTACCTCCAAGAAATTGGCAGCTTCCACTTGTGCTTTTCCTGTCAATTTTGCAACCTGCAAAATCTGCATCTGAGTAACCTATTAGTTTAAAATCTGATTCTCTAGGATACCATAATCCCAGAGCAGCTGTTCCTTTAAGATACTTAAAGATTCTTTTCACAGCTGTTAAGTGAGGTTCTCTTGGATCTGCTTGAAATCTTGCACAAAGACAGGTAGCATACATGATATCAGGTCTACTAGCAGTTAGGTAGAGTAGAGAGCCAATCATACCTCTGTAGTCAGTAATATCTACTGATTTACCGGTATTCTTATCCAGTTTTGTTGCAGTGGCCATAGGAGTGGATGCACTTGAACAATCTTGCATTCCAAATTTCTTCAGCAAGTTTCTGGTGTACTTGGTTTGACAAATAAAAGTGCCTTCTTCATTCTGCTTGACTTGAAGGCCCAGAAAATAGCTAAGTTCCCCCATCATACTCATCTGATATCTTGACTGCATTAGTTTGGCAAACTTTTTGCAAAGTTTGTCATTTGTAGACCCAAAAATGATATCATCAACATAAATCTGAACCAGAAGTAAGTCCTTTCCATGGTTGAGGTAGAACAGTGTTTTGTCTATTGTTCCTCTGTTGAATCCACTTTCCAGAAGAAACTGAGCTAAAGTCTCATACCATACTCTAGGAGCTTGCTTAAGTCCATAAAGTGCTTTATCAAGCCTGTAGACATAATCTGGATGTTTGGTATCTACAAAGCCTGGAGGTTGTTCAACATATACCTCCTCCTCCAATTCTCCATTGAGAAAAGCACTTTTCACATCCATTTGAAAGACAGTAAACTTTTTGTGAGCAGCATAAGCCAAAAATATCCTTATGGCTTCTAACCTAGCAACTGGTGCAAATGTTTCATCATAATCAATTCCCTCCTGTTGAGAATATCCTTTTGCAACCAGCCTTGCCTTATTCCTTGTAATTATGCCATCACTGTCAGTTTTGTTTCTGAATACCCACTTTGTACCAACAACAGATCTATTCTTTGGTCTTGGCACTAGGGTCCAGACTTTGTTTCTTTCAAATTCATTTAACTCTTCCTGCATTGCTTGCACCCAATCAGCATCTTGAAGAGCTTCTTCCACTTTCTTTGGCTCAGTCTGAGAGAGAAAAGAATTGTAGAGACATTCATTTGAAGTACCTGTTCTAGTTCTGACACCTGCAGCAGGATTTCCAATTATCAAATCAGGTGTGTGTGATTTTGTCCACTTCCTTGCAGATGGAAGGTTTTCTCTAGAACTGGATGCTCCCCCATGATCCATGCTATCTTCATTTTCATTTTCTGATGCTCCCCCTGAAACTATGCTCTCTGAGTTGGATTCTTCGGTATTTAGATTTTCAGCACTATCAGAACTTGGCTTATCAGAACTTGACGAATCAGAACTTGAAGAGCCAGATGCATGTTCTGATGTTTCTTGAGATGCGGTAGGATCTTGAGTATGCTCCCCCTGCATAGGTGCATCTTCCTTTGGCGTAGTAACCACAGTTTCAATAACATCAGAATTTAATCCATCAGAGTTTACAGTATCAGGACTTAGACTGTCAGGATTTTCAGTATCAGAATTTGAGTCTTCATTTTCAAATCTCAGCTGATCATGGTCAATGAAATCTTCAAGACCGGTAATCTTCTTGTCATTAAAAGAGACATTGATAGATTCCATGACCACTTTTGTTCTCAAATTATAGATTCTGAAGGCTTTTGTGGAAAGTGGATATCCAACAAAGATTCCTTCATCAGCTTTTAGATCAAACTTTGATAGCTGTTCAGGATGAGTCTTGAGAACAAAACACTTGCATCCAAATACATGAAAATATTTCAGATTTGGCTTCTTTTTCTTCACCATCTCATATGGTGTTTTTCCATGCTTGTTAATGAGTGTTTCATTTTGAGTAAAACAAGCAGTCTGCACAGCTTCAACCCAAAAGTAGGGTGGAAGCTTTGCTTCTTCAAGCATTGTACGTTCAGCTTCAATGAGAGTTCTATTCTTCCTTTCAACAACTCCATTTTGCTGTGGAGTTCCAGGAGCAGAAAATTCATGCTTTATTCCATGGTTTTTGCAGAACTCTTCCATTATCAAATTCTTGAACTCAGTGCCATTATCACTCCTTAAAATTTTCACAGAATCTTTGACCATTTTATCCAGCTGTTTGACATGGTCTATCAAGATAGATGCAGTTTCACTTTTTGTGTGCAAGAAATACACCCATGTGTATCTGGTGAACTCATCCACTATGACCAACGCATACTTCTTCTTTGCAATAGACATGACATTTACTGGACCAAATAGATCAACATGTAGTAGATGATAAGGCTCAAGAATTGATGATTTAGTCTTGTTCTTGAATGAAGATTTTCTTTGTTTGGCTTTCTGACAGGAATCACAAAGACCATCAGGAGCAAATACTGACTTTGGCAGTCCTCTCACAAGATTTTTCTTGACCAGTTCATTTATATTATTGAAATTTAAATGAGAGAGTTTCTTATTCCAATTCCAGCTTTCTTCAATTGATGCTCTACTCATCAGACAGATTGCAGAACCATCAGTACTTGTTGAAAGCTTAGCTTCATAAATGTTACCATGCCTGTATCATTTCAGAACAACTCTGCCTTTAGATTTACTCACAATTTCACAGTGTTCTTCAAAGAAATCAACATGATTACCTCTGTCACAGATTTGACTTATACTCAGTAGGTTGTGTTTAAGTCCTGAGATCAGAGCTACTTGTTTAATTATGACATTTCCAAGATTGATATTGTCATATCCTAATGTTTTTCCAATGTTGCCATCTCCATAAGAAACACTTGGGCCAGCTTTCTCCACAAAGTCTGATAGCAGGGCCTTATTTCCAGTCATATGTCCTGAACATCCACTGTCCAGAACTAGAATATTTTTCCTGTTGCCCTGCAATCATAAAGACCACTAATTATTAGTTTTAAGGACCCAGACTTGCTTCGATCCTTTGGCCTTATTAAGTTTGTTAACATTTGCAGCGGATTTAGCATCAGAGTTTATGTTAACATTTTTCTTATCAGAACTTACACTATCAGACTTTGAATCAGAATTTACACTAGAAGGAACAATGGAAACTTTCTTCAAAGAAGGTTTTATTTGATAATAATCATAGTACAAGCTATGATATTCCTTACAAGTATAAATGAAATGCCATAAACTACCACAATAAAAACAAGGATTTTATGGTTTGTATCTAACAGACTGACTCTTAACTCCTGATTTTGAAGGTAAGGAGTTAATATTCTTATTCTTCCTGCAAAAAGAAGCCAGATGGTTAGAACTTCCATAGTTATGACATGTTTTCCTAGAAGCATCAGGAACAGGTTTATAATTATTGCTTTTATTCACACCTTCCTTTCCATTCCTATTTTTCTTAGGTGATTTTACCTTGTTTGCATTCTTAACATCTTTCAGTTTATGCTTAAGCTGCTTCTTTGTCATTAAGCCTATGTTCACTTCAGCTGTCTTTTCCTGTTTTAGTTTGTCAGAAGTTAATTCCTTTGTAACTTCTGATTTCTTATTTTCAGACTTTACAGTTACAAACTTAACAGGTTTTAACTTTGGCTTTTGCTTATCAACAGACTTAATTTCTTCAGTTCCTTTATCATTCTTATGTTCTCCATAACCTAAGCCCTCTTTCCAGTTTCCACTACTTAGCAAATTTTGAGTTGTTTTGCCAGAGTTAGTCCAAGTCCTGATAATCTCTCTTTCCTTTTCTAACTCAGTTTTTAGAGATTCATTCATTTTTAGCACTTCATCCCTAACATAAAAAGCATCATCTCTATCCTTCTGAGTTTGATGGAACATGACTAACTCTTTTTCTAAGAAATCATTTCTTTTCTTAAATGCAAGATTTTCAGAAGTTAATCTTTCACATGTTAAAGTTTGATCTCTATAACTAACAAACATGGTTTTAAGATATCTTCTCAATTCATTAATATCATCAGTATGAAAAGCATAAGTAGTCTGAGGTACCTTTGTTTCAGCAGCTTCAGAACTGCTCTCAGCACTTTCTTTATCAGCATTTGCCATCAATGCATAGTTTTCCTCACTTTCAGAGTCTGAGGTGTCTGTCCAACTTTTCTGCTTTGTGACAAGAGCCTTGCCTTTGTCACCCTTTACCTTCTTGCAATCAGGAGATATGTGGCCTTTCTCACCACAGTTATAGCATTTAACATTGGCGTAATCTCCTCTGTCAGACTTTCCTCCTCTGCCTTCAGATCTTCTGAAATTCTTCTTATCAGAACTTATGCCTTTCCTGGAAAACTTCTTTCCCTTCCTGAACTTCCTGTATGCAATCTTTGTGATTCCTTTCACCATAAGAGCACACAGCTTCATCATCTCCTCATCAGCATCAGTCTCAGGCAAGCTTTCAGAATCTGAGTCATCATCACTTTCAGAACTTGATGACTCAGTTTCAGACTTTATGACAAGAGCTTTACCCTTGTCTTTCCTTGAGGAAGCTGCTTTGGGGAATTCTTCTTCAGCCTTAAGAGCAACTGTCCTTGACTTTCCTCCTTTCCTCTTGCTTCTTTGTTCCATCTCAAGCTCATGAGTCTTGAGCATACCATAGATTTCGTCAAGAGTTGTTTCATCAAGATTATAGTTGTCTCTTATTGTCGTTGCCTTCAAATCCCAGCATTCAGGAAGAGCTAACAGGAACTTAAGGTTTGAATCTTCAAGATCATACTCTTTATTAATCAATGACAAATCATTCAAAAGTTTGACAAATCTATCATATAAATCATTCAATGACTCATTAGTCTTTGAGTCAAAGTGTTCATACTCTTGAGTGAGTATTGTCTTCCTGTTCTTCTTAATTATCTCCGTTCCCTGACACCTTGTTTCTAGAGCATCCCATATCTCCTTAGCAGTCTTGCAGTTGATTACCCTGTTTGACATTACATTATCAATGGACACTATGCAGTAAGTGTCGTACCTTGGCATCTTTAGCAATTGATGCTATATCTTCAGCAGTATAATAACTCTTCTCCTTTGGTACGGTCTTTGCTGCTTCACCTGCAACTGCAACTGCGAGCTTGGTTGGTTTATGAGGGCCTTCCTTGATTCTATCAAGGTATTCTGGATCTGTTGCTTCCAGGAACATGGTCATCCTTACCTTCCATATGGGATATTCAGATGGTCTCAGTATGGGAACCCTGATAGTCTCATACCGACTTTGAATTTGTGGCTTCGGAGGTTCTTCAGTTTTGGTAGGCTTAGTTGGAGTTTTTGTGTCATACATGATTGTGTATGGATCTTTAGTTGTATGTGTGTTAACAGATAAGCTCTGATACCACTTGTTAGGTCACACACACTGTAGAGGGGGTGAATACAGTGTATAATACAATCAAATCGAACTTTAATATATTAAGTAACAGAAAAAAAACTTTATTGAAATAATAAACTCTGTTACAGTATGGAACTGTTACCTCTCAGTGATGAACAAATATCACGAGAGCTGCTAGGGTTACAATGAATAATCTTCTCGAATATATTAACACTTTTAGTGTAAACCCTATGTCTGTATTTATATACTACACAGTTACAAGATAATTACTAATTGATATGGAATATAATTCTGCTTTCTAAAATATATCAGTCAGATATCTTTTCTTCCAAGTATTCCATTCTTCACGGAATTTCTTCTTCATGCATATCTCTTCTTATGTTTATCTCGATCTTCTTTCCTTTAATCAGCTAATGTCCTTCTCTGATCATCCTTCAGCACTTAAGTTCTGATATCTAACTTCTGATGATTATCTCCTGATAATATAAGTACTGATATCCTTAAGTCCTGACTTCCAGTATAAGTACTGATCAACAGTTAAGTACTGATTTGTCCTGTTAAGTAAGATCTGAAATCTAAACATAAATTATATTAGCCATGACATTATCAAATATATCTAACAGGGTAGAAGGAGTTAATTGTACGGTAACTATTCGCTGACAGGTTCTTGGTATTCTAAGCAGTGAATTCATATTATCCGGATAGTCGCGATATGTTGAGAAGCATCACTCACGATGTAGAATAAATATAATTAATCAGTTAATTATATTTAGTGAATTTTAATATTCATATAAATAATTAATAAAAGTTTATTATTATTTATTTCTACTACCGGCATAATATTGAACCTACAGGGTCACACCATAAAAGAATATTTTCTTTGATGAAATAATGAGAGAGAGAATTATTTTCTAAATAGTTAAGAAAAGAAATAATGATTAAAATAGTTTTAATTATTATTAAAGCATTTTATGAAGATAAAATGTGGGGGTTAATATATATAAAGATATATTATAAAACCCTAGGTGAGTCCTATAAATAGAATGAGATGGATGGCTCAAAATGATAAGATACACAACTTTGGTTTTGTGAAAACCCTAGCCTCCATCTTCTTCTTCTCTCTCTCTCCCAAAAACTCCATTTTTATAAAAGCTTGGTTTTATAAAAAGGTTCATCGAAGCGGATCGTTTTTGGTGGATACCGGTAGAGTGCTTCACACACTGAGGAGCAACTGCTAGCACTCCAGTTTTATAAAGCTTCGATTCACGAGGTATGGTTTTGATTCCTCAGTTTTTCCCTTTTATATGTTTTTCTATATGTGCGGTATATGGTTTTTACGGAATAATTGTTATTTCACGCTTCCGCTCATCCGTAAATCGTATCAGATTCTGGTAGTAAAGCTTTAGAATTTCTTGAATTGCATGAAGATGATGAACAAATCAGTCTCAACAAAGCATTACATCTCCAATAAATCAACAGGTACTCATTTCATTTGTTTAAAGCTGCAACTTCAAAAGGGCTCAGTTATATGCACTTCTGGATTGTTAAAACTTGGTCTTCTTGATTTCAGAAAATGGCAGTGAATCTTATTATAACAGACTACTGTATGCCTGGAATGACAAGCTATGATCTGCTCAAGAAAATAAAAGAGTCATCTTTCAGAGACATACCAGTAGTGATTATAGTTAGTTTGGATGTTTAATTTGGTTGTATATTTGGATGTTTAATTTTTGGGTTGGATGCATTAATTTGCAGTTATGAAGTTGTATAATTGGGATTCTTCAGTTTACAGAATAAGTATTTCAATTTGTTTGTACTAAAGTGTTACAATAGCCTCCTAAACTGTTCCCATATTATGTTTAAAAGGTTTTATTAGGCTAGTTATAATGTTACAACAGCTTCTCAAAATGTTATAGTAGGTTCTATGGGCCCACTTGTCACGTCATCAAGACAACTCAGCACTGTGGGGCCCACATTTGCCATGTCAGCTAGTGGGTCCCACCTTGGGGCCCACTTTTTAAAAATATTTTAAAACTCTAAGGTAACATAAAAAATAAGTTACAACTGATCTCTCTTTCTGTTGCATTAGCAAGCTAAGGCAACGTATAAACAAGTTAAAAAATGATGTTTCCTTAGGCACCAAAGATGTTACCTTAGACCCCTAAGCCAACATGGAAAAACCTATCTTTAAGAAAATGTTACCTTAGCTTAAAAGTGGGGCAAAAGCAACATATTTACCCCCTAATGCAACGTTTTTTTGGTGTTACAGTAGTCATTTTATGGTGTAGTGGTCATTCATATTTATAAAATTCAATAATAGGTATAGCCACATGACATGAATTAAATTATGAATAAATTAGTTGCATAAGAAACCAAGCTTCTTTCACACATGATCGTTCTTTGTGCCATATTGAAATATATTATATAATGTAAATAGTTCATAGTATTGATTAGGGGTAGCAATTTCGGGTTTTGGGTCGGGTTCGTGTCGGGTTGGATGTACCTTATTTTTTTTAGTCTTACCCGAACCCGACCCGACCCGAAATGGGTTCAAAAACTGTGACACGAACCCGACCTGGTAGGTACCCGAGTAACCCAAAATTGACCTGTTTGACCCGAAATAACCCAAAATTTAGAATAAATTAATAAAATTAAGATTAAAAAAATTAATTTACATCATTACAAAACTAAAATGTTATGTCAAATTAATATAAAAAATAGAAATATAATAAAAAACAATATTACAAATGATTTATAAAATATAACCTACCATTTATATACATATATAATATATATTTTTTAATTATTTAAATAAACAGGTCGGGCTCGGGTATTTCGGGTCAACCTGAAAATGACCCGATTTTTTCGGGTAAATTTTTACCCAACCCGAATCTGACCCGAAAGTCAAAATCCTCAACCCTAATTCGTTTTTTTGTGGGTTGGGTTCGTGTCGGATTTCAGGTCGTGTCTGATTTTGCCACCCCTAGTATTGATAATTTATTAAGTGTCCGTTTGGAAAATTTTGAAATAAATAACATATTAGTTAATATGAATAAGTGATTTATAAGTGATAGTTAAATGAATACTTATAAGTTATATCAGTATTTGTATAATTTTACTTGTAAGTCAGAATTCTTTTTACTTAAATGAATTAAACTAATTTTTAAATGCAATTTCCTAATTCATGAATTTTAAATTAGATTAACATTTTAAAATATTAATTTTAAAACTAAAGTTAATGAAAAGGTAAAAATTTAAAATAAGTTAAGAAAAAGTATATTATTAATAACATCCAACTTATCAACTTATAAAGTTGGATTGATAAACATGTGTCGATAATCTGTTACGGGTTTATAATTTATAAGTAACTTATAAGTTGGGAAACAAACATGCCCTTATATAATTCTTTGTATGTGTTTATTATCACGATTGTATTGACCAGTTGGTCTTTGCGAAAACAAATTTGCAATACACATTAAACTCTCGTATGTAGGGATGGCAATCGGGTCGGTCGAAACGGGTTTAGCAAAAACCAAACCCGACCCCGATTATTTTTGCCAAACCCGAACCCGAACCCGAACCCGGAAAAACCCGAACCACTAAACCCGAACCCTAACCCATCGGGTTCGGTTCGGACTCGGTTCGGGTTCGGGTTTGTAGATCACTATTAAATTACATCTTAATTTGCAGAAACTCTAGTGAAAAATTACTATGATCTAATTTGAGTAAAGTGCTCATTAATACGACGATATTGAAATTTTTGGGGTTGAATTAGAAGGTTCACAGAAGATAATGGATCATACCTCTATGAATAAAATTGTTAGTGAAATAAAGCAATAATCTTGACCTTTAGTATACTTGTATTGAACATGCTTGCTAAAAACATATTTCAATGACTTTAATGCAATAATTTGTAAAAAGTATAATTTTTTAGTACTAATATTAGTAATATATTATATATTATATTATATTACTACTTTTAAAATATAAAATATTATTTATATATTAACACGGGTTTCGGATCGGGTTCGGGTTCGGGTCGGAACGGAACGGGTTTCGGGTTTTCGGGTCGGGTTCGGAACGGTATGCCTTAAACCCAAACCCAACCCGAAAATGGTTCGGGTTTAAAAATCAAACCCGAACCCGAATCCAAACCCGAAATATTCGGGTTTGGTAAAACCCGATCGGATCGGTATGGATCGGGTATCCATCGGTTCGGTACAAATTGCCATCCCTACTCGTATGGCTACATTGACATGAATTCTATAATTTTCATAATATCAACACATATAACAATGTACGGGATAAATATAATCTTGCATTATAAAATGAAATAAAATAAAGTGAGTGCCTAGGAGGCTAGGACTTACACAACTCCAAGAGTTTAATCCAAATTTGGACCGAACCCCTCTTCAACTCCAACAGTTTGGTTTAAATTTCGGTCTAAATCTCAAAATATGTATTTAATTATTTTAAGGTTTTATAATAATAAATATATTATTTTTATATGATATAAGATATTATTTTTATATTTTATTATTCTTATTAATTACTTGTTTTATTTTAAAATTGTTAATAAATGAATAATAGAATTCTAATTAAACTTCAAATATATATGAAAAATAGTAAGCATATATAGTTATAATTTTTATAATAAAACCGTTAATAAAACCTTACATATTTTGACTATCTTGGAGAAAGTCGGTTTAATTTTTCGGACTAAATTAATAATTTAGTTCTCATCACATTTTCATTTATGTTGTGTTTCAAATTAAGTTTATGTGTTGTAATCTTTATTTTAATGTTTGAATGTATTCGTAATTTGAATTCAAGAAATGCAATAATATTTATTTAATTACGTTTAAATATTTTTTATTTAAATTATTATTTAAATAAATAATAATAATATCCTAATATCGGTTAATTGCATTTATAAATACCCGAAATCAAAACTTTATGTAATAAACTAAAAAAAATACATTAAAAACTATTATTTTAATTTCGGTCCAAATTTGGTGTCGGCTTAATGTACAACCTTTATAAGGTCAACTCCAAGAGTGGCCTAAAACTCCAAATTTGGACCGATTTCGATTCAAATTTACTCAACAGTGCTCTGACTCAGGAGGCATAATCATAAATTCTCCTCCCGTGAGATTCGAACATGTGACCAAGAGGACAATTTTCCTCTCTTTAGCCAACTGAGCCAACCCTTGCGGCACGTCTGGTGCTCGGACATAAAGCAGCTGGATTATTCTTTCATACAGGTAGAGGTAGGTGATAGCAATCGGCTAATGTTACTATTCATGAGGAGCAACTACCTCGTTTCCTTCACCTTCATACTCGGGGTCATCTATGGGCAATTGAAATCGACAGACCGGACATGTATTATGCATCTCTAACCAATGTATAATACAACCTTCATGATAGTAGTGGGAGCAAGGTAACACCTTTGTCATATCTCCTACCTTAAACTCTTCGAGACACACAGTACATTTCACATGATCATTTTCCTGGGTAATGACCCATGAAGCAAGATCCTCAACAGCAGATAGAGCAGCCGGAGTTCCGTATGCCCCACTCTCCAGTAGATAGTCATCAATCACCATATCATACTCTCCAATATAGTAACCATCATCAACACCATCATGTCTCCATCCTTGAATATTTCTATCTTCCCACTGTTGTTGCAAATACAAAGCAGATACAGTCTCAACCAAATCCGGAATCCATAAATCGATATTTCTCCCTCCTAGCACCGATGCATGACCTCCTACAGTCACAACAACTTTGGGGACTTAAAAAATCCATAACCCCTTGTTCTCTAAAATCAAAAACCAATATATCATCATTACAACCATGACTTTCTTCTATGCTCCCCCATCCATCTATTTCTTCCATACCCTCAACTTCTGTTTCGCTTCTTTCTCTCATTCCAACATACATCTCAACATCACCCCGAATCATATTCTCCGCCCCTACACCCAATCTGAAAGCCTCACTATCCAACCCACGAATATGATAAACATGAACATTTGAACTCATATCATCATACTCATATGTTGACGAATTAGTTTCATGATCATCATCACTAAAATCCAATGGTACCTCTGAATCTAAGTGCTCTCCACCTGTATCATCATTTTCTTGGTGAAACATATTAGTTTCATTATTTTCCCGATCATGATCATCAAAGATGTTGGAAAAACTTAGAGAAGAAAAAGACACCTACATTTTGCAGAGAACTTGTACTGCTATTTTTACTTACTTTTATTCTTCTTCTAAAACTCAAGGTAAACTAGCCATTATATAGGCTTTACAAACATATTAAAATTAACTATTACTAAAACTAACCACTACTAATTAATGGGTAAATTACATGTCCATAATTTACTCCATAACTCCACTACTCCACTACCCCACTACTAAACAATTCTAAATTAATATTTTTCTCTAATAATTAATCTATTGCTAAATATCTAATAATTAAATAAACAAATAATTAATAACTAAATTTAAGATTATTCCAACATTCACCCCATAATCTTAAATTTATGAAGCACTTTCTCTTCGCCTGTGATGCACTTCTCACCACCATCAATTTTGATGCACTTTCTCATCAAAAGCACTTTTGAGCACTTCTCTCCAAGAACACTTTGGAGCACTTTCTCTCCACAACTCTAAAATAAAATTTCTTTCATGGCCTCTTGTGCCATGATATCTTTATCATTATTTCCACCGCTCATGTTCCTCCTTCATTTTTATTCTTGCTTCTCTTTTCTTTTTCCACGTACCATTTCATCTTGATATTTCACTAAATATATATGGAGAAATTTTTAATGCCATTTGAAATCTCAGATAAATACTTAATATATATATATATATAAATGTATGTATTTTTATAAGAGCCTCACAAGCCCTAGAACATATAGCTCTGATACCAATGTTGGAAAAACTTAGAGAAGAAAAAGACACCTACATTTTGCAGAGAACTTGTACTGCTATTTTTACTTACTTTTATTCTTCTTCTAAAACTCAAGGTAAACTAGCCATTATATAGGCTTTACAAACATATTAAAACTAACTATTACTAAAACTAACCACTACTAATTAATGGGTAAATTACATGTCCATAATTTACTCCATAACTCCACTACTCCACTACCCCACTACTAAACAATTCTAAATTAATATTTTTCTCTAATAATTAATCTATTGCTAAATATCTAATAATTAAATAAACAAATAATTAATAACTAAATTTAAGATTATTCCAACAAGACCCAAGGCTTCAGATTCAGGTTCCATTGGCAATCCGACCTCTCCCAAGTTCTCAGTAGTAGAAGGATGAGTAATATTAGGCATATCATTAAGTTCAATCGATAAATTTGGGTCGTTTAGTGATTCATTTTTGTTGGGTTGTTGATTTGAATTTTCCGTCATTGATAATTCTAGGTAGCAAGAAGAGGGTGTAAACTTGAAAAATATGCATGTATAACAATTGTATGTCTTTTTTTAAGGTGAAGAAAAATGAAAGAGTCTATAGTGTTAATTTATATGGGGTAAGTATGTGAAATAAATGCAAACAATCTACTAAATGTAGAGATCAGATACTTTTGACTATTATGTACATATATTTATTAGATATGAGATTTTATGTAGGTTGGATATTTGGAGATTAGTTTGGATTTTGTATGAGGAGGTGTTGACCATTTTGTACAGGACTTTATCTCCAAGTGTATATTTTTCATAGAGATCAAATATTTATTCAAATCTATTACTCAAGAAGGAAAGTGAAATAAAAATTCATTTATGAAATCTAGATCTTTGCAATAAATAATAAATTATACACCTTTTGATATAAAGACATACAATAATATTAAACTTACAACTATAAAATACATTTTCAATGATTATCATCTAGAATGATTCATTATTGTGTATTACGACCGAAAACCTATTTATTTTATAGCCCTTTTTTAATTTATGTGACCCCTAAGTTGATTTTATGTAAATTTAGCAGATATTCATTTTACAAAAAGTATGAAAAATGCCCTCATAATTTTATTATGCCCAAATTGACTCTTAATTCCATTGGTATGGGAATTTCCAATTTCTTATTATCCTCGAAGGTAAATATAATCTTAAGAGACATAAACATAAAAGTCATTAATGTCAGATTAAATTATATTTTTTGCATCATAAATTTATGATTTAGTGAATGTATTATATTTATGGGGTCAAATATTTATAATATGAGATACTCATAGACAATATTATAGAAATGGCTAATCGGACTAAATCAGTTGTAATATCCCGTAATTTTTAATAATAATAGAATAAAAAGGATAAAAATTAGATAATGACTAGGATTTAAAATTTGAATTAGACTAATGAGCCTAAAATTTGGATCATATTCTAATATGGATAACTTGTAGGTTAAGAAAGAGGGTTTTGTATCGTTATAAATACACTTTATTCGTCTTCCTCGTTTTTTATTCATAAAATTCGTAGGTCATCTATACACCAAAATCAGAAATCTTATAAAATTCCTATAAAATTCTTCGTAAGTCGAAATTCGTTGATTCTAGACTTTTCGAAAAGTTCTTTTCGTTCTGCACAACTTTCGTGATTCGTGTTTTTCCAGAAAATGTCATTTAGAGGGTTAAAAAAGTGGCAAATAAGGATCTAATCAGAATCAGAATTGTGAAAAAGTTCGAGATTTTAAGATGTTTCGTATTTAATAGGTTACGAAAGATTGTACATGTGTTCCAACGTGGATTAATTGATTTGCGTGATTAAGGCGAGTAACTTTTCGTTACTCTGTATTTTTTGTTTGCTTACGTGTTTAGTAAGTAACTATCCGTTATTTCGTATTATTGTGTGATGTTTGTTAGATTAGATGTCTGAATATGTATGTAACTGTTCGTTGCTTCATATACCAACTGTAACAGCCCGCACTTCCGAACTATTAACTCTAAATACTAGTACCAAATGTAATTTACTAATTCAAAATTCTTTTAAAAAGATGACTATTACGAAAAGCGCAGCTAACGAAAGTCCAAATGTCAATCTATTACAAACCTAAGGTCCTCGAAACTCCAATGCTATCCAACTCGAATCTTAGGCAAAACCTGAAATTTGTAAGTAATAAGCTATACAACCCAGCAAGAAATCAATCGATCCAACTAGTAGGCCAAGTAACACATACACATATAACAAAATATGATAACCTATACATACGATATATGAAACAAATACTTTCGATACATATTCTTATTCTTATTCGATATGTATAATACACATAGCACACAAATAACAATAATTCAAAATCCCTAATCTATGCCACGACCACTACAACCCAGTGATAATAGTCCTAAATTTTCAGAAAACTGTCACTACAATCCGATGACTACGGTTATAAATTCTTACGATATTTTCACAAATCATGACATAAATCAAATATCCAAAATTATCGTTAACACACAACACATATACGAAAATAAATATACTAAAACACATATTACTTTCAAATATATCATCACTTTGCTCATATTTTAATAATCAACTATAAATGCATAACATACAATTTGGAAAACACTAGCAAGATCGATCGAAATCTTACCTTAAAATCATACCATATCTGAATTTAGCCTTTTTGACTCTCTAAACAACGTTTCCTTGAAAAACACAATCACGAAAGTTGTAGAGAATGAAAAGACCTTTCCGAAAAGTCTAGGATCAACGAATTTCGACTTACGATGAATTTTCTACGAATTTTATAAGATTGCTGATTTTGGTGTATAAAAGACCTACGAATTTTATGAATAAAAACGAGGAAGACGAATACAGTATATTTGTAACGATAAAAAACCCTCTATATTAACCTATAAGTCATCCATATTAGAATCTGATCCAAATTTAAGGCCCATTAGTCTAATTCAATTTTTAAATTCTAGTACTTATCTGATTTTAATCTTTTTTATTTATTTTTCTATTATTATTAAAAATTACGGGATATTACATCGGTTAAGTCATCGGTTTGTAATTTATCAGAAATCGGGGATTTATCAAAATGTTAAATCATATGTATTTTAACATTATTTTAAAAATGATTATTATTTATATTATATATAGTACTATATACTTTTTACGAAATTGCTATATTTCTATTATATATATATATATAATCATTTTTAGGCCAATGTTTTGTTACTTTAGATAATTCTAAAAGGCTAAAATTCATGTTTCATAAAAAGGCTGAAACTCATATGTCTCTCTCCACTGTCGTGCAAACAAAGCCACTGCGCAGTTTGGGATTCGTGTGCTTCTTTCTCTTCTGTCTTTTAATATGTGTATAACTATATATATATATATATATATATATCTTCTTTATTATATCATTTCTTTACAGATCTAATTATCAGTTTCTTCTTCACTATCACATCATCTTAGAAATTATACCATTTTAATTTTCGATTTTGACCCGATTTTCTCCGATTTTGACTTGTTTTTTGAAAATTCATTTATCCGACGATAACTTAAAAGTAGATCGGCGAATCTCCGATTGTCGTTTATCGAATTTTTACAACCATGCTCATAGATATCTAATGTGATACCTATAAAAGAAAATATGAAATTACGTATACTAATTTTATATTGCCAGATTTGATAAAAATGAATGCACCATTTAAAAGTATAAATATATGTATCTATAGTCAAACCCTTGTATTAGTTCACAAATTTTACGAACAACATGATAGGTCCATAATTTAGCATTTTTGATACTAATTTTATGTCCATTTTCGTAAGTTTATTAATAAATAATTTTTTTACTTTATTTTTAGAAAAATAAATAAAATCAGAATTTGAGCTGGAAAATATGCAAATAAGGAAAGAGGTGGATCATTCTTAAATCAGAAGGAATTGGAGGAAAAACTGAATACTTGTTGGAGAATAAAAAGGAATATAACAAATTATTTTTAGAATTCTATTTGTAATCAAAGGCCCAAACTTATCATATTTTTCCTATATATATGGGGCTACTCCCTTATATTTGAGACACCTAGAATTTTATAGCTATATTTCTGTTTTCGTTGGTGTTTATTATCCGACATACTCTTTTGTTCCTGTTCTACGTGTTGGTAATATATTTATCATCTTTTATTTTCCGTTCCACAATCACTTATTTTTACTTGCTTTAATCTCTTTCTGTTATATAATTGTCCAGTACGTGCATGCTTGCCTACTTTGTTTACTTAGTTTATTACTTTATTATATAACTAGGTGAAATAACCGCGCTTCGCGCGGTTGATGTAAATCCTTTGAAACACATTTTTGATAATAAGATAATTGAAATTTGATTTTTTAAAGTAAATGTATGTGAGTTAGAAATAGAGTAAGGACTTGAAAATACGAGGGTACTGCAATGTGACAACCAAAAGACGCATTAAATATAGTTTTTTCTAAAAATCTTCCACATTATGCCAAGAATTTATTAAATACCGAAGAAACTATCAAACAATTATCATGATCTCCTAATAACTTAAGCTCTTCTTCCAATTAAGCAATATAGTGGAAAGTGATCCATACGGGCATTTTAGACTCCAAAAGGAAAATAGAGATTTTAGCAACATGACTAATTTTCCTCCTCAAATTCGATTTTAGACTAAGTAAGATTCAAAAACGGCATGAGAATTAAGTATCACAAACTTAGGTAGAACTTGTATTTATTGTCAAAAGAAATCTAGATATACATAAGAAAAACATAAAGGTGAGGAACCAAAATGGAGCTTTTTTAACTTCATAAAATGCAAATTAAAAGGCCCTCGGTGAGAATTTATATGTCGACTTTTATATCTACAGACAATTGGAGGCAAACGTAGTCTCTTATTCTTTGAGTAATTGAGCATTATTAAACTAAACATAGTCATAATATAAGAGACCTTCGCAGACATAAGGACAATCTTTAGTCGATTCTTTGTTTGCATTCTCATATCCGCAAAACACACAGAGATCAGGCTACAAGTTCATTTCCTACCAGCCTTCTCCCTTTTTAGTGCATCTATTCTTCCGCAGAAGATTATCTTGCTGATTCCACCACCAAGGGCTCTAAATTCTCAGTTTTTCCATTTTGTTAAGGATTATTAAGACCTTTGAATTATTGATTTTTTTAGGCAAGGGTTATAGTCGATGCTATCGCTAACTATGTGATGAGAATTATCAGTCCATACTTCCACTAACCAATGATAAACACTAACACATTTCCTAACTAAAATCCCAGCCAACTGTACCATTCGTGAGCCATCATTGCTTGATAATACTCCGAATCATGATCTGGACAAGCCACTTGAATCTACAAAAATCCCAACAATATTGCAGCTGATTATCAAACTAATTAAACAAAGATAATAGATAAGAAGGGTCTTCATTCTCAAACATCTGAGGTTGCACCGGCTCAAAAGCAAGTTTCTATAATCTTCTAACATATCAAATCTTGTAAACTTTGATTTATTAATCATAAAATATTGTTTGAAGACGTCACAAAATAGTACTCAGATAAAAAAGTTGAGTGCATTTGTCACATGGCCACCCATATTCAGAAGTAAAAGATCACCATCAGGTTGTACCATCGACCATTTTATGACTACAAACCTTGCCCTTGATAAATATCCACGGGTCATAGGACTTTTAGAGACTTATCCAAAAAATTTATTGATCATAATGCTCATTTCTTAAATATGAAATAAAACAGGTACAACTTAAAGTTACTAATGAAATAATGTAAAATATACATATTACTCATGGATGCTCTAATCTTATGCAAAAGAAAAATTGATGTAAAATAAATAATAACTAACGGATCAAAACAAAACATATTAAATAGAAAATTAATCGAGGAAAATTAGAAACCTGTATAGGCATATTCCTAGAAGCACCATCATAAAGATCGAGGGAAAAAAAGTGATCCGCAACCACACTAAATGTCCACAGACCGTCGCCAAGTTCGCTTGCACACAATCACAGTGAACAAAACTATTTTAGAACATTATTACTAAACTATTATAGAAAAATATTACTTCTTACTGTAGTAGGACTAACAAATCTTAGATTTAAGAATTAAGTTTCTATATTCCTCTAATATATCAATAACCTTGTAATCTAATCTGAAAATATTGTTCAAAGACGTCACAAAATAGCACTTGGATGAAAAAATTGAATTATTTTGTCACATCTTGGCCACTCATATTCTTAAATAAGTTTATACGACCGTAAACCTTGGCCAGGATAGATATCTCCTGGTTATAAGGCATGTTAAGACTTTTCCAACTATTTCATAGATCATAGTTCTCATTTCTGGGAAATCGAAATATATATGAAATAAAACAGGTGCAACTTAACGTCACTAATGGAATAATGTAAAATAATGCTATGATCCAAACTTGAATATGTAAAAGACAAAGAGATGGAAAATAAAGAATAGCTAACGAATAAGAACAAAAATTAATTTGCTTAAAAAACTGAAAGAGGAATAATTAGAGACCTGTTTATCAAGAGTACGCTTAGAAGCACCGCTATGTCACGAAGATTGAGGAAAATAAAGGTGAACTGCAGCCACACTATATGTCCACAGACTTGCACCAAGTTCGGCTTACACAGAATTATATCGAAAAAAATTGAGAACATTATTACTTGCAATAATAGAGTATTACTGACAAATCCCTAAACTTTAAGCACATGGTGTACACAAGGAGATTTAAAATCTTAACATAAAACAATTGTTTTAAAGAAAAACAAAAAGTGATCGAGATCATAACTCTATAGGCGAGTCCAATTTAACAATGGCTTTGAGAGAAAATTTAACGACCATAATTACATTTAACGGATAAACCTACGATCAAACAATTAAAGAGAATACAAGGTTTTTTTTATGTAATTCTAGTTATCAATTGAATAGCTTATAACCCGTGCGAAACTCGGACAAGCTTATTCTTGTTTTTTAATTTTTTATATGTACATTGACATTTATATAGTACAAATTATAAAAGAAGGAGCCATAGTTTGTTAGACCTCTTTTTGTTAAACTTATGAGCTGCGATAATCCTGATATTTTTCGGATCCCAATAAACCAATGAATCGGCTTTCTTTTCACCCTCATTCACTTTAATCATCTTAAAACCTATTTCAGTATCAATTAACAGGCAAGATCATAAAGCTGTTTGGTTTTTTTACAATCTGAGAAGGCAAAAGAAAAACTTTCTCTTTGGCATTTTATCAAACAATATAAAAGCAACAATAACAGTTTGAACAATCAGAACTAATTTTAAAAAGCAAGAACACAACAGTAGATAAAAAAATTAATTTAAAGGAATTGGAAGCATAATTTAGTTCAAAAAGCGAGTACAAAAAAGTCTATGTACACGTAAAGATAGCGCATCAGTGACTAATTGCAACACCACACATGCTTCTACCACAAAATAGTGTGGTCACTTAAATCATCAGATAAACCTATTTCAATATCAATTAACAGTCAAGATCATAACTATCTAACAGATAATGTGACCTAAGGCGCTACAATGGGGTGGGCGTGCAAGCCTGAGCAGCGCGAATCTTCCTTTTGACTTGCGATTTCTTAGAGAGTAGTGTGTCTCCAATGTCGATTGTCTTCGTTTACAGTGTTGGGTGAAAGAGTCGTGTAGAGGTTATTAAAAATTAAAAATGCTAAAAGTGCTGCAAAAAAAGAAAAATAAAGCACACATACATACCGGTAACTTCATTTAAAAAACCATAGAAGGCGTGATCAACATTTTCTAGCTGCTAATTGCTTCAGCTACATTATTCTTAGTCTGCTAGTAGCTATTTCTTTACTTATAATATTCTTAGTCTGCTATTCAATATCATCTTGTCCAACAGTTCAGGAAAAGTACTTATTAATAAGATTTTACCAATGATCTTAAGTTGACCATCGCAAGGTGGCACACCACCTATCACAGGTGAAGAGCACAACTTGGATTTTGACCATTGCTCTGGAAGTAACTATTTGCCTTTCATGAGCTGAAATTTTTTTCCGCTCGCGAATATATGCACAATCAAAGGATGAAGGCATTTAATTTTGTTTTTTTTTTAAGTTTGAAAAGAAAAGGACAAGGAGATGTAATGTGCTGCAACATATATTGAATCCAGCTTGTAGGAAGTATCCTAACAACACAATTTATAAAAAAATATTAAATTCAAGTTTAAACCAATAAATTTAGTATAAGAAAGCATTTTTAATCAACTAAAAGAATAGGAGGCATCTATTACACTGGTTGTACTGCAGGAAATGGAACTTCTTGCGAATGCAGATAAAGAAAAGTCGTTATGCTAGTAGGGACAAAGATATTATCCAGGTTGGACACTACTTGTAAAATTAATATGCTGATCTTATTTTATATATATAATCGTTAGAAATATGAAACATGATTAAAATGAAAGACACAAAGGTCATAAGATATAACAAAGTGTAAACGGATTTAAAAGCATAGTTTTTCATGGATACCTTAACCCAAAAGATCATAAATCTAATTAAACTCTTCCGTGGCTTCACATTTTTGAATCTTAATCAATAGTTGAGCATAGTATTAATTCAGTATAGATTGTAAATGCAAATGAACCCAATGTTCTATATCTGATTTGTTGTGGGCGAGATGTAAAATCTAAAGTCATATAAGAGAAATAAAAATTAAAGTTAACTAATTAAGCAAGATGATATGGTCATAGAAATAAGCTTAACGAATATATAACAATACCTGTCCTAGGCCACCTTTGCTAACCTAGTGTATTTTACCTTCACTGCCGAAATGTGGGATTGAACGAAAGAAAGTGTAGTTCTTGAACACCAGTGCGTGCCTACCAGGGGTGACAACTCCCTTTGTGAGTCGGCATGAGTAAAATTAAAAGGTGTATGAAAGGAACTTGTTTTACTCAGTTGCTCACCTCTTTTAGATCAGCAAGCATGTTAAGTGAAGCAGTGTCTATAGCATCTTCTTTTTTTGTTCGGGAGGCTCGAGTTGCCATCAAAATAACAATATCTATAGCATCTTCTTTTTTTGTTCGGGAGGCTCGAGTTGCCATCAAAATAACAATATCTGCATCTACTCCTTCGGCAAATACCTGCTAATAAGAAATATTAGCTGAATTTTGAAAGACAAACTAATTCTATGATCATAATCTAGACAACAAATCACATTAGAAAGTTATTATGAAATGAATTAAAGGTATGTTCAGCAACTTGTTGCCAACTTTAAAATTGGAACGATACGTCGATCTATTTAAATCTTTATATTACTCTCTTTAAAGTAAAGTTTGTACCTTTCTCAGAGATAGAGATAGCACTGAGAATAGGCCTAGAAAACTGACTGGTGAAAAGAAAGCCAATGATCCACCCCAAGTTCAGGCTTTTTGTATTCTGAAAATCATTAGCTTCTGTTACATGCTTGCTAATTGTTTCACTCATTGCAATTAAATAGCTTCCAAATCCTCCTAATTAATATACCCACCTTAAAGCCGCTTACAAGTATATAGTAACAACTAATTCAAAACCAAAAGATGTAATAGATATATGAACTAACTTATTAGCCACCTTGAAGCCTCTTACAAGTATGGAAACAACTAATTCAAAACCAAAAGATGAAAATGAATAGCACTGCAAGATTACATTTTCCAAGCACATAAAGCATAACAGCAAATATCATGAATACCACTACTAGATTACATTTTCCAAGCACATAAAACATAACCGCAAATATCACGAAACAATATCACGAAACAATATCACGAAACAAACTTCAACCATCATATAGAATCAATTCATCCAACACATTTATGTAGATTTCTTTTCTCATCAAACATATATAAGTTCATTTCTTTCTTAGAGTAACTAAGAACCCACAACAATAAACGACATGAATCAATCAATTACAAAACATGAGGTACCCTCAATAGCAATTGAAATGAACCAATCACAAAAAATGAGGCATAAGCGCACCTATAATACACCTACAACAATACATAAATCCAGAAATCCAAAACAATTGTAATAAAATAGGGAAAATTGAAGGAGAAGACAAACCTAGACCAAGAGCCTGGGAGGTGCCATGCCGCACAACTGAATTTTTTTCTATTTTATAGATAGAGACTGAGAAAGAGAAAGGGATTTGATGACATGATTATGTTGTATACACATTCCGGCCTTTAGTAATCCATAACCGAAATGAAACAATGAAGACCAAAACCTTTCAATTTCTATAAGACCTTTCAATTTATGCGGGTAAAATTTTAACTTTCCAATCGCTAAATGCTAAATGCTAAATGCTCAGAACAATCAGAAATACGGAATATGAGATTTGGGAGGTGCCACGTCAGACATGTGTGATTTTACTTTATATAGATATATGATGATATATAATCAAATGACATTCACGTTACTATAAACATTGTTCAACTGTTCACATCAGCCATATATATTATTAATTAGCTCATATTTTTGTTAAATTCCTTCATGTTTAATACGTGCTATTTTAATTATATTATATATTTAATAATCTTGTCTATCTAACTTTCTTATCCTAGGATGAAGATCAAGTTAATTTAATTATTTTATATATCTCCTTGTACCGATTAAATAGTTCTTGTAATTTTTTTTGGTGCTTAATTATTTAATTGATAAAGTAATTTTGATATATTATCGATACCATATTTACTTTTCATAGCATATGCTTTCTATTTGAAGTTTTGATAGGTTATTGTTAGACAACAAGTTTTGTAGTGTATGTTTGTCTCTTTAATTAAAATTTGTTTGTTAAGAAAAGAGAACTGATTATAGGGCAAGTTGATGTTAATTGTGATTGATTAATGAATTCAGATTCTTAGATTTTCCATATTATTTGATCTATTTGCTGATTAGGTTAAACAAATTTCACCTTGGATCTTATTATATGGTTTGCCTGATTGTTGACTTAGAAAGGTGGTTTGGCTCTTGGCAATACTTCCTCCTGCCTGGCCCGTCAGCTTGAATATTCTTTAATTTATGACTTTTAGTAGTATCTTATTGTTAGGAGCAAGGTCTAGAATTTTTTTAGGATTATCCTAGATCTAATATTTTTCTTTTTGATTTTCCAATTTTTCTTGGTACTTATAAATCTTGTTTGCTACGTGATTACTTGTCTTATATGAAAAGTACTTGGGTTCGAGACCATAAATCTAGATTAGTAAGATAATCCAACTTTTCATCTTCTAAAGTAGTAAGGCAAGTCGAGTTCTCTTCACTCACTAAAATTGAGCCAAGAAAAAGTAAAAATTCCACTTGTATTCATGTATGTCTTACTTAAAGACCGTTGTTACCTCACTTATTTCATGGAACCCTCATGCATAGTCCTACTTCAAGTAACCATTAATAATTTCAAAATCAAACATCACAACATTAACATTTTACCTAAGTTTGCTGGGGTAGAGGAAGAGGATCCATATATTTTTATTTGAGAATTTGAGAAAGTGTGTGCTTTACAAATTAGAACTCCAACAACTTAGTGAAAACTCCTTAGGCTCCGACTTATTAACTTTACTTTAAAGAAGAGGATAAACAGTGGTTGTGTAGTCTACCCATTAGTTCTATTTTCACGTGGGACGGATCTGTGTCTATCTTTTTAGAAAATTATTTTCCAGATCATAATGCATATAGACTTAGGATTGAAATCAACCAATTTCAACAAAAATTGAAATGAGTCTTTCTGGAAATATTTTGATAGATTAAAAAAGCTTTTGTCTAATTTTCCTCAACATGCAAAAGAAAAATGGAGACTTTATAAAAAAAATTATGAAGCTTTAGACAGTCAAACTACTGCTTTGTTAGAGTCTATATGCCAAGGTAAGTTTGCGGATAAAAATAAGGAAGAAGTTTGGTAATATTTTGAGGAGTTAGCTGAAAAAATATTGTGGGAGTCAACTAGGGAACCTAATCCAGAACCTGAAAGATCTAAGGGCTTACATGTAGTTGGTAATTCTATTGCAATCGACAATGTGTCTCTCAATAATGTGATCTAAGGAGGGCTTACAGTTGTGATCTAAAGGCTACACTCACTAGAAGTCTAAAAGCTTTAGAAAACAACAATGTGTCTTCTCAATCTTTCATTTGTGAAAACTATAGTTCTCCTAATCATGTGATAGAAAATTACCCTGAAATTGACCAAGTTAAGGCCATGTTTCAACCTAGTGTTAGGAATGATCATATATGCACCCACATAAAATTCCGGTTGGAAAAATCACCCAAATTTCTCATGGAACCAAGGTCAAAATACAATCATTATAATCAAAATTCTCAACCTGCTTTTGTAAAGCCCAATCCTAGTCCATACCTAACTCAAAATCCTAAGTCATATCTTCCTCAAAATCTTGGTCATTATCCAAATTCCGTCCCTTTTAATCTTCCCGATTTTAGTGAATCTGATAAAAAAATTCCACTGAAAAGAGTATGAAGGCATTACTCAAAGCTCAACAATCTTTCATGTAAGATATAACCCAAGATATGCAGTTGCTAAATTTAAACACACAAGCATATCTAAGCTAAAGGTCCAAGTAATCGTTTCCCTAGTCAACCCGAGATTAATCTTAAATTTTATCAAAACCAAAAGTCTCATGAAAATATGAACTCTGTCATCTCTCTAAGGTCGTGGAATCAATTTAATAATCATGCTAGTGTCAATACTCGCGAGAAAGATAAGCTAATGTCGAAACCAAATTTTTTTACTCTTAAATTCTAGTCTTCAATAATCTTCAAATCCAAATTCTAAGATTTCTGAAAATGAATCTAATGAGTCATCAGTATCCAATGAACCACCTTCAAAACCCCACTCTGATGTGTCTTGTAAAAAAGTATTTAAGAAGAAAGCCCCATTTCCTCAAAGACTTATCAAACAAATAATCTGCTCAGTTAGATAAGATTTTAGAAGTCTTTAAGCAAATCAAGATTAACATTCCTCTTTTAGATGCAATTCAACAAGTTCCCCTTTATGCTAAGTGTCTAAAAGATTTGTGTACTCATAAAAGAACCATCCATGTTCCTAAGAAAGCTTTCCTAACCTCTCATGTTAGTTATATTTTGTCGAATCAAATCCCTGTGAAGAATAAATATCCTGGTTGTCCTACAATTTCTTGTGTCAAAGGTGATACCTTCATTGATAAAGCTTTACTTGATTTCGGAGTTAGTGTGAATCTTCTTCTATTATCGGTCTATCAATTCTTGGGTTTTGGTGAACTCAAAAAGACTAGTATAACTATTCAATTAGCTGACCATTCTGTTAAAAATCCAATGGGTATAGTGGAAGATAAGTTGATTAAAATTGGTAATTTATCATTCCAGTTGATTTTATTTTTCAAGATATCAAATCAGTAAAAAATCTCAGAAATCAAATTCCCATTATTTTAGGAAGGCCTTTTCTTGCCACCCCTAATGCTTTGAGTAACTATAGAAATGGTTTGTTAGGTATGAAGTGCAACACATAGGGGAATGAATGTATTTTCTTGATTTTCTTGATTTTACTATCTTGAAAATTAGATTGTGTTTAGGCTTTGGAACTTAAATAGCTAGATATAAATTTGTAGTGATAAATAACTTAATGCAAAGGATACAAGCAATTATCAAAACTCACTTGATTTATATTTAAATCAAATTTGTTGTGCTACAAATTTGTGTTCTTGAATAATAAGAACTCAACTACTTCTCTTGAGAAAATACACGATTTCTAGATCTGTTTTTGTTAATTCTAAACAAAGGACCCGTGATAGGTTTTATAGATCAACATGCACAGCTTACAAAGATTACACTAAAATGGACTAACATATTTTCTAAAGTCTAATTGTCTATTTCCATTTTGAGTACAGCATATCTGCATGTAATCTTCCAGGTCTGTGACCCTCCTTTTTCCAGTTCATCTTGGCCCTTGATCTTGCATTCCTCAAGCTGCATTTGTAGACTTTCCATTTCAATGATAAAATGGTTTGTTGACTGAGAATCTTGAATCTTCAATTGGGTTGCATTCTGTAATTTGAAGCTTGTATCGAGATCTTCAATACTGTATAAAGATGTCTCTATCGAGATGTACAAAGGCTTATCGAGATGTCCACTTTTCTACATGTATAAGTGACTTATCGACATCTTCACTTCTCTACATGTATTTGACTTGTCAATATCTCCACTTCTCTATATGAGGAAATGACTTGTCAATATCTCCACTTCTCTACAAGTGTAAATGACTTGTCGATATCTCCACTTCTCTACAAGCATAAATGACTTGTCGATATCTCCGCTTCTCTACATGTGTAAAATGACTTGTCGACATCTCCACTTCTCTACACGTGTAGAATGACTTGTCGACATCTCTACTTCTCTACATGCCTTGGACTTCTCTATACGCAAATTTACTTCTCTACAAGTATAATGACTTCTCTGCATGCATAATCATATTTGATCATGTTTGATCTTCTTCCAAAGTTTATTTCTTATCTGGATGGTTGTTCATAGAAAAATCTCTCAGTCCAATCTCCTTAACATTTTGACAGACTTAAAAAATACAATTACAAAATATAAAGATTATTATACAACTAAATCTTAGGGTTGTCAAAGTGACTTAGTTTTTTTATGTAGAGGCATGTCTTGCACAACATAGCTCGATAAAACTCACTTTTAGGAACATGTCGATAGATCTTAATGTCTTTAAGTAGGAAATCAACCTAATAAGATTTTTGAACAACCCGTAGGAGTTAAATTTGATAGATGAGGTAGTGTCTTGGTTGAATCTTAAGAATAGTGCAATTGAGTCTCTTCATGAGGAAGATATTTCGAGTGAGTATGAGATTAATGAAGAACTTCTTAGATTATATAGAAATTTCACTTGTGATGAAATGTTAGAGAAACTGCATGCCATTTGTTCTAAGCATGAAACCCAACTTGAGAATATTTCTTTTGATCATATGACTGTTGTTAAGACCTATGTAGGTGAGCCACCCACACTTGATACTATTCTATCATTTTCCACTCTTAATCAGTCTTTGATAGTTGATAATGAAAATCATAATTTTATTCTACCTAGTAGCATAGTTCATGTCCGAGAATTTCAAGTCATTAATTTGCTTAAAACGGCATATGGAAGCATCTATCTGTTAGTGTTTGTACCCTAGAGACAACATTATGATGTTTTAGTTTAAGACATTTGGATTATTAATATTTATGTTCTATCGATTATTCCTTTTATAATTTATTAATTTTTAATTTACTGTGATATAAATGTTAGATTAATAAATATCCTTGGAATACGATATGAATTTTATATCTCTAATTACGTGAGTTAGAAATGAGATTTTGATAATAGTATCAATATTCTTAAAGGTCCCTAGTTGAGTATTATTATTAAGGGACGATAATAATACATTAAGACTAGTGTGTTTGTTGACTGATTATCACATCTCATTGATCATAGGTATGGTGATACTAAAGTCAAAACACAAGCACATGTATTAGATACATGGTGCTGAATTGACCCGTTGTGAGATACTACATGTTTATAGTCTCATAAGTTATTCTCACAGTGACAATGATGTAATGATCCTTAAACATGAAATTATTATATTTCTATACGAGAATTAATATACTTTGATTCCATTAAAAGTTATCCTTGACCGGGTAATGATAAAAGTGGATATTGGGTATATTATGAATCGTATAAAAAATATGAATGATCTAGATGGGATTTAACCCTCCTATTTATGAGTAATATTATTGGCCTCTTGTGTGAACTAGACTATGAAATGCGTGGTCGCGCTCAAATGTTGATTTGATATGATAGTCTACTCATTGATCAATGAAACTTGGACTAAACTATGATGCGGATGACACATTACATGCCTCTATTTTAATCTATAATATTTGGTTAAAGGGATTATATTACATTGTACATTATCACGAAAGGTTTAATCGAATCACTGATTTAATTATTATTACTTGGATAACAATGATGTATTATTAGATGCCGCTCATTGTTTATAATTTTAATATGAGATATTAAAATTATCGCCAACATAATAATAACCTACAAGGTCACACACAAAGAACGCTTGAAGGAGAAATAATTTAAATTATGAATTTAAATTAAATAAGTAATATAATTTATTTATGATATTAATTAAATATGGCTTAATTAATTAAATAAATAAAATAGAGAAATTACTTAAACTAATTCTGAAATAAGTTATTAAATAATTAAGTGTGACTTAATTAAAAAATAAATTGGGATTTCAGATTAGTATTAATTATAATTAGATTATAATTAGAAAACTCATTTTTTCTCTATATAAACTCTTTGAGGGCTGATTTATATATAAGAATACATGGTTTACAAAATCCTAGTCGTTCAAGGAGAAAGAGGAAGAGAGGTAGAGATGGAGTTTTCGGGTGCTAGTACACATCATTCCTTTAAGAAAAGCGTTCGTGTGGATACCGTAGAGCGTAGATCGCAAAAGCGGGATATGTGGTTATTCAACAAGGTTTGGAACTCCATTAATCCTCCATTAATGAACTCTTAAAGTTTCTTTGAGTTAAAGATTCTTACTACGAATTAAATACTATTTTTGCATGGATCTTGCATATGGTTTCGATCTTATTCTGGTTTTAATTTTAATTTTATATCATTTCTGTTGCGTTTATGTGTGCTCGAAACCCTTCAATGGCATCAGAGCTACTTGCGAAAATTTTAATTCGTTTATGTGTTTAACCGGTTTTTATATACAAGCATGTACGTGATGGACTATATTTTTTTTATATTTTATATTATTTTATTCTCATATTTATTATGTTTTGAACTGATTTGGATATTAATTTAATAGGTTTTGATGTTTTATTTTAGGTTACAAGGAAATTCTAAACTTGAAAGAGCAAAAAGTCTTGTTTTGGAGTTAAAATAGAGCAACATTCGTATTATTGGGCTACATGGGCTGCCAAAATTGTTTGTGCCGTATCTTGAGTTCCAGAAGTCCGTTTCTGATGATCTTACAGTCCACGCGAAGCCCACGAAATTCTATTTAATTCAGAGATGATCCAATAAGGAGAATACAGTTGGAGCAGCCCAAAAAACTGCAGTGAACAGACAGCTACGAATTTTTATTATTGAATCCTATTCGATCTAGAACTCTCACTTGTAATTTTATTAGAATAAGAAAACACTTTTATTATTGGACAGGACATCAGATTTTATTATTAGGTGGAGATATATTAGAGACACATATTATTATAGAGTAGAGATAATTAGAGTTATATATATAGAGAAGAAGTCATAGATTTTGGTCTCGTGACAAGATTGGATATTACAGGTTTTCTTATTTGATTTTCATGTATGTTCTTATTAGTTTAATTAAGCTTATTTATTGTTTAGTTGTTTTACTTGTTTAATCATTAGTGAGTAGTCATTTTCTAGGACATATAGGGGAAGCCATGTTTGCATGATAATAAGAGCATGATTTTCACAGTAGTTCAATTTATTATGGTTAATTATAACTGATTATGTTTTATTATTAATTTGTGTAATCGGCCGATATCATGAATTAATTCTATGCAATAGGGGTAATAGATCGGAAGATTTTACTCACTAGAGCACACATACGATTAGCAGAATTGGAAGTGAGAGCGGGAGCATCATTGGATTTCTGAGAGCATTAATGCTCGGGAGAGATTAACAGTTGCTCTAATTACCAAACTAATTAAATTACTATAAATGATAAATTGTGTAATATTTCGAGAGTGTTAATACTCGGGAGAGATTAACATATTTTAGTTATGTGATCACATTTATTGCTACATCTTAGAAGCCGGTTAGTTTTTAAGCATGGTGGACCTGGTTGCCCTAGGTTTTTGATTCCTTGTTTAGCATCTAATTAATTAGTGTTAATTTTGTCATAGTTATTAGTTAGTTAAAATCTCTATAATTGATTTTTCTCTTTAAACAATCTATAGTAATTGAGTCGAAATTGATAGAACATGTCTCTTTATGGATACGACCCACTTGCCACTTTGTACTAGCAATAAACACTGTGCGCTTGCGGTTAGTTATATATAAAATAAATACATCAAGTATTTGGCACTGCTGCCGGGGAGACAGCTAGTTTCTATTGGTTTTTAATTTGGTTATTTAGATTATTTCTGTTGTCTCATTGGGACTTTGGTTCCGATCGAGGCGAGTTTCACTGCTTTCTTGGCTTTGTTGAGTGTTTTCAGGTTTGCAATGAATGGAGATGATAAGTTTGCATACCTCTCCTCCTTAGTCGAGGCACATACTCAAGAAATTGCCTCACTGAATACTATAGAGCCTGTTAGATATATTTGAGATGTCATGTCTAATATGATTCATGTTTAATTTTCAGATCTTAAAAAATAGGACATATCAGGACTTACTGAAATTAGGACTTACTACAAGTCAGAACTTAATATCAGAACTTAAGGTCATATCAGAACTTAAGTGGGAGAAGACTTTCATATAAGGAAGGAAGCTGATTTACAGTAGAAGATCGAGACTAAAATAAAAGAAAATATGCATGGATAGAGTTAGAAGACTGAAAGACTTGTAGAAGATATCTGATTGATATATTTTAGGAGACAGAGTTATATTCCATATCAATTAGAAGTTATCTTGTAACTGTGTACTATATAAACACAGACTTAGGGTTTACACTATATATGTTATCATTATCGAGAAGATTATACATTGTAACCTAGAAGCTCTTAGTGATATTTGTTCATCACTAAGAGAGAACAACAGTTCTTATTGTAACAGAGTTAATCAATATACTTGATCTTTGTTACATACTTGTGTTAAATCAATTTAATTTTGAAAATACTGTATTCAACCCCCTTCTACAGTGTTGTGTGACCTAACAATTGGTATCAGAGCTTATCTGTTAACAAACATACAGTAAAGATCCAAACAATCATGTCCAAAGAAGCACGAACTCCAACCAAGCCCACCAAAACTGAAGAAAATCAAAAGACTTAAACCCCTAGTCGATATGAGACTATTAGGGTTCCCATACTGAGACCTTCTGAGTATCCCATATGGAAAGTGAAGATGGCTATGTTTCTGGAAGCTACAGATCCAGAATACCTTAATAGAATTAATAAAGGACCGCATAAGCCTACCAAGCTCTCTGTTGTAGTTGCTGATCAACCAGCAAAGACCATACCAAAGGAGAAAGGTGGGTACACAGCTGAAGACATCTCATCTATTGCCAAGGATGCAAGGGTAAGGCATTTGCTGCATAGTGCGATTGATAATGTCATGTCAAACAGGGTAATTAATTGCAAAACTGCAAAGGAGATATGGGATGCTTTGGAGACAAGATGCCAGGAAACTGATGCAATCAAGAAATATAGGAGGACTATACTCACTCAAGAGTATGAGCACTTTGACTCAAAAGCTAATGAGCCTTTAACTGACTTATATGACAGGTTTGTCAAACTCTTGAATGATCTGTCACTGGTGGACAAGGAATATGATCTTGAAGATTCAAATATAAAATTCCTTTTAGCTCTTCCTGTAAATTGGGATTTGAAGTCTACTACCATAAGAGACAACTATGACCTTACTGAAACTACTCTTGATGAAATTTATGGTATACTCAAGACTTATGAACTTGAGATAGATCAAAGGAGCAAGAGGCATGGAAGAAAGTCAAGGACAGTTGCTCTTAAGGCTGAGGAGGAATCTCCTAAAATGGCTGCCTCAAAAAGGGGCAAAGGAAAAAGGCTCTCATCATAAAGTCTGATTCAGAGTCATCATATTCTGATGATGATGATTTAGAAACTGAAAGTTTACCTGAAATAGATGCTGATGAAGAGATGATGAAATTGTGTGCTCTTATGGTAAAGGGTATCACAAAGATAGCCTACAGGAAATTCAGAAAAGGAAAGAAGTTTTCCAGGAAAAGTGGAAGTTCTGATAAGAAAGGGTTCAGAAAGTCTGAAGGCAAGGGATAAAAGTCTGACAGATGAGACAACTTAAATGTCAAATGCTACAACTGTGGTGAAAGAGGCCACATATCTCTTGACTGCAAGAAAGGAAAAAGTGACAAAGGGAAGGCACTTGTCACAAAGAAGAAAAGCTGGACAGACACTTCGGATTCTAAACATGAGGTGAACTATGCCCTGATGGAAAATGCTGACAGCAGCCCTAAAACTGCTGAATTGAAGGTACATCAACAACTTATGCCTTTCATACTGATGATATTACTGAGTTGAGATTGTATCTTAAAACCATGTTCATTAGTTATAGAGATCAGACTTTAACATGTGAAAGATTAACATCTGAAAATATAGCTTATAAAAAGAGAAATGATTATTTAGAAAAGGAGTTAGTTTTTCTTCATCAAACTAAGAAATAAAAAGTTGATGCTTTATATGTTAGAGATGAAGTGTTAAAATTGAATGAATCTCTAAAAGTTGACTTAGAAAAGGAAAGAGAGATTATCAGAACTTGGACTAACTTTGACAGAACAACTCAGAATTTATTAAGTAGTGGAAACTGGAAAGAGGGCTTAGGTTATGGAGATGATAAAAGTGAAAAAGGAACTGAACAAATTGAGCCAATTGTTGTTAAACATACTGCTAAGCCAAAGTTAAATCCTGTTAGTTTGTAGCAAAAACTGTAAAGTCTGATTCTGAAAAGATCAAAGAGTATGTGACAGAAGTTAAGGATAAGTCAACTTCTGACAAATTAAAATAGGATAAACCAGCTAAAGTCAACATAGGCTTAATGACAAAGAAGCAGCTTAAGCATAAGCTGAAAAAGATTAGGAATGTCAACAAGGTAAAGGAAGCTAGGAAAAATAGGAATGGAAAGGAAGGTGTGAACAAAAGCAATAATTATATGCCTGTTCCTAATGCTCCTAGAAAGAAATGTTATAACTGTGGAAACTCTAACCATCTTGCTTCTTTTTACAGGTAGAATAAAGATATAAACTCTTTACCTCATAATTCAGGAGTTAAGAGTCAGTCTGTTAGGTTTAAACCACAAAATCCTTATTTTCATTATGGTAGTTTATGGCATTTCATTTATACTTGTAGGGAATATCATAGTCTGTACTATGATTATTATCAAATAAAACCTTCTTTGAAGAATGTTAGAATTGTTCCTTCTAGTGTAAAGTTTGATTCAAAGTCTGATATAAATTATGATAAACAGCCTGTTAGCATAAACTCCGAAACTAAATCCGCTACAGATGCTAACAAACTTAAAAAGGCCAAAGGATACAAGCAAGTATAGGTCCTTAAAAATAACCAGTGGTCTTTGTGATTACAGGGCAACAGGAAAGATATCCTAGTGCTGGACAGTGGATGTTCAGGACATATGACTGGAAATAAAGCCCTGTTATCAGACTTTGTGGAGAAAGCTGGCCCAGGAGTTTCTTATGGAGATGGCAACATGGGAAAAACTCCGGGATATGGCAATATCAATCTTGGGAATGTCATCATTGAAATAGTAGCTCTTATCTCAGGACTTAAACACAATCTGCTAAGTGTGAGTCAAATCTGTGACAGAGGTTATCTTGTGGATTTCTTTGAAAATCACTGTGAAGTTGTAAGCAATTCTACAGGCAAAGTGGTTCTGAAAGGTTACATGCATGGTAACATTTATGAAGCCAGACTTTCAACAAGTTTTGATGGTTCTGTAATCTGTCTGTTGAGTAGAGCATCAATTGAAGAAAGCTGGAATTGGCACAAAAGACTCTCTCATTTAAATTTCAACAACATAAATGAGCTTGTAAAGAAAGATCTTGTGAGAGGACTGCCAAAATCAATATTTGCTCCTGATGGCCTTTGTGATTCATGTCAAAAGGCAAAACAAAGAAAATCTTCTTTCAAGAGCAAAACTGAATCCTCAATTCTTGAGCCTTATCACCTACTGCATGTTGATTTATTTGGTACAGTCAATGTCATGTCTATTACAAAGAAGAAATATACTATGGTTATAGTGGATGAGTTCACAAGGTACACTTGGGTGTATTTCTTGCACAAGAAGAATGAAACTGCATCTACTCTAACTGATCATGTCAGACAGCTGGATAAGTTGGTCAAAGATTCTGTTAAAATTATAAGAAGTGATAATGGCACTGAGTTCAAAAATTCAATCATGGAAGAGTTCTGCAAAGAACATGGAATCAAACAGGAATTTTCTGTACCTGGAACTCCACAGCAAAATGGAGTTGTAGAAAGAAAGAACATGACTCTCATAGAAGCTGCACGAACTATGCTTGATGAAGCAAAGCTACCAACCTACTTTTGGGCTGAAGCTGTGCAGACTGCTTGTTTTACACAGAATGATACACTCATAAACAAGCATGGAAAAACACCATATGAGATGGTGAAGAAAAAGAAGCCAAATCTGGAATACTTTCATGTATTTAGATGTAAGTGTTTTGTTCTTAAGACTCATCCTGAACAGCTGTCAAAGTTTGATCTAAAAGCTGATGAAGGAATTTTTGTTGGATATTCACTTTCCACAAAAGCCTTCAGAGTCTACAATTTAAGAACAAGGGTTGTCATGGAATCTATCAATGTATCATTTAATGATAAGAAGATTATTAAACTTGAAGATTTCAATGATCATGATCAACTAAGATTTGAAAATGAAGATTTAAATTCTGATTCTGTAAATTCTGATGACTTAAACTCTGATCCTGTAAGTTCTGACGGGTTAAGTTCTGATGTCATTGAAACTGTGATAACAACTCCAAAGGAAAATGCACCTGTACAGGGGGAGCAAGCTGAAGATCCTACCACAACTCAAGACTCTCAAGAAACATCAGAACCTGTCACTGGCTCTTCAAGTTCTGATTCATCAAGTTCTGATGAGCCAAATTCTGATAATTCTGGAAACTTTGATTCTTGAAATCCTGAAGGATCTAACTCAAATTCTGAAATCTCAGAGAGCATAACTACAGGGGGGAGCATCAGAAAATGCTGATGGAGATAGCATGGATCATGGGGGAGTGCAATATCCCAAATCTTTATTATATGAGCTTCTAAATATCATTATTGGCTTTAATTGAACATGGTGTATGTTTTCTAGATAAGGTAGATGGTCTGTATGTGATTATATTTGTTCTGTGGATTAGATAGATTATGTGTCCTCCTTCTTTTTGTGATTCTGAGGGCGGAATCCGTTTAAGAAGGGTAGATTCTAATGACCAGGACTTTTCAAAATCTGTTTATTATTATTATTATAAAAATATTTAATCAGTCGTTAAATGAGAATTATGTGAATTATGTGAGGGATATATTTTTTGAAGTTAAGATATGTGTGAAATCATGTTTATTTGATAATATGATGATTGGTGTATTTTATTTTTATCTATTTTGTCGAGCTGTGTTATTTTATTTTATTTTGACAGAAAAAGATTTATATTAAACCCAAATCATGCTTCAATACATTATTTAGATCAATAGGAACATCACTCCTATGAATCACTCGACCTGAATGTGAACATGACTCCTTAGCTAGGAAGTGAGTAACCATATTTGCAGATCGTCTAACAAAGGACAAAATAATTTTGTTTGAACTACTAATCAAATTTCTGCAGTCTTCAACCACATAACCAAAAGGTGAGATCATAGGAACTCTGCTTCGGATTGCCTGCACTGCTACAAGGCAGTCTGATTCCAGCTGGACGTTGTCCCATGGTTGCTCCATTATCCAACTTAGAGCTTCTTTGATAGCCATAATTTCAGCAAATTCCGGGTTTACATCATCTTTATGATATGAAGATCGAGCATATATTAACTCTCCGTTCGAATCCCGAGCAATGAAACCAACTCCAAAAGCTGAAGGATCTTTAAAAGTTGTAGCGTCGACATTTACCTTTATTGTTACCATCTGTGGTGCTGCCCAAGAAATAGCTCCCTCTCCTGAATTATCAAGATTGATTAGAGCCTCAGTTGACCGCCCTTGGGCTTCCTGCCATTGAGAAAGGTAAAGCTTTGCCGGTGCTAACAAGTTATTAATTGAAACTTGCTTTTTATTCCAATGGTTATCATTACGTGCCTTCCAAATTGCCCAACACACTGTGAAGACAACTGCTCTCCTGTCTTTGCTTATACTACACATGATTTTCTCTAGCCACCCTTCGAAACCTCTTCCAATCTCCTGTTGAACATCCGGAATCACCCTTTGCCAACACTGACTTGCTAAGGGGCATGTAACCAGAGCGTGTAAAATAGTTTCTTCTCCAGCATTGCAAACTGAACACGTTTTTAACACTGGTACATGTTTTTGAGCCAAAATTACCATTGTAGGCAAACAATAAGAGAGAGCTCTCCAAATAAGATTTAAAACCTCAGGGGGAGCTTTCACTTGCCACATTTTCTGCCATAAACTGCCATTGTCATTTACTGTCCACCTTGCTTTCTGAGCTTGTAAAAGCCGATAGGCACTGCGAACCGAGAATTCTCCAGAAGTCTCTTTACTCCAGTAAACACGATCTTCTGTCACTCTGGAGCTAATTCTTGTATTCAAAATGCACTGTTGATCTCTTTCATTAAACAAATCAAAGATAATTTATGTGTCCCATTGTCGACTATGCAGACTCATCAGAGATACAACTTTATTGTGTTCAAAGCTTGGAGACTCTGACGAAACATAGGGATCATCTGCATTCAACCATGGCTGATGTTTAATATTTACTTTATCTCCTATAGCAATCGTCCATCTAACACCGCTCCTCAGAAGCGGAATTGACTCCCAAATACTCCGTCATACAAAAATAGGATTATGTCCTAATCTTGCTGTCAAAAAATCATGGTCAGAGAAATATCGAGCTTTAAATAGCTTACTCACCATGCTTCCTGGTTGAGTAAGGAATCTCCAACCTTGCTTTGCTAGCATAGATAGATTGAAATCATAGAAATCTCAAAAACCCATTCCCCCTGCTGATTTATGTTTACTCAGGCCTGACCAATTCATCCAACTAATGCCTGAATCTTGTTTTGGTTTCGACTTCCACCAGTATCTAGCTAGCATCTTCTCCATATCTTTGGTAAAAGAAATACACTCATTGCATAACTTGGTAGTGTCTGAGCCACATTCTTGATTAAAATTTCCTTTCCTGATCGAGATATAAACCTCTCATCCCAGCTCCTCACTCTGTTGTCAATTCTCTCCTTCAAGTATCCCAGAAGTGCAGACTTATTCCTTCCCAAAATTGTTGGAAGCCCCAAATAAGTTGCTCGTTCCCCTGCTTCTTACATCTGTAACTGCATGCATAACTCCTGTTTATCAGAGCTCGCCATATTTGAGCTGAAGAATATAGAGGACTTTCCATAGTTCACCTTTTGACCTGTTGCGTTTTCAAAAGTACTCAATAATGACTTCACGATACCTACTTCCATCATATTAGCTTTACAATATACATAGCTATCATCTGCAAAAAGCATGTGTGAGATTGTAGGTGCCCGTTTACAAATCTTTATCCCAGTTAGCCATTTATTTGACTCATAACTTCTAATCATTGTTAAAAACCCCTCTGCACATAGGATGAATAAGGCGATAGGGGATCCCCCTGTCTTATGCCCCTCCCGGGAAAAATAGACCCCATTCTTCTCCTGTCATGAGTAACTTGGTACGTAACTGAGTTCACACAATTCATAATCAATCGCACCCATCGCTCCTGGAAACCCATCTTAAGCATAATTTCTTGTAAATATCTCCACTCAATTCTGTCATAAGCCTTGCTTAAGTCCAGTTTCAAAGCCATAAAGCCCTCCTTACCTCGCTTTTTCCTTTTCAAGTGATGCATCACTTATAGATGATCAGAATATTATCTGAAATTAAACGCCCCGGTATGAATGCGCTCTGGTTCTCTGATACTACTCCTTGTAGAAAACCTTTCATACGATTTTCCATGACTTTAGTGATTACTTTTACTAGCACATTGCATAGAGAAATAGGTCGTAAGTCCCCCATGTGGACTGGACATTTCTTTTTAGGGATGAGCACTACATTTGTATCATTTAATCCGTGAGGCAAAGTACCATCTGCAAAGTATTGTCACACCAGATTAACCATATCCTTGCCTACTATCTGCCAATGCTTCTGAAAAAATGCAGGTGTCATTCCATCCGGGCCGGACTTCTTCCTCTGAAATTGGGACTACCAAGCTGTCATTATGATCTTGTGTTACGCTCGCTGGCACATGTCTGACTACTTCTTCCCATTGTGTTTGCGAGGCACAGAATAATTCTCCATAGTAGTTAGTTATCATATCCTCTAAACCATTGTCCCACTCTTTCCAGCTTCCTTCAGAGTCCTGTAGCTTTGTAATTTGGTTGTTCTTCTTACGGGTTGTTGCAGCCGCATGAAAGTATCTACTGTTCTTATCCCCCGACTTGAGCCAAAGCTGTTTTGAACGTTGCCTCCAAAAAATCTCCCGTTGGTCTAATGTCAAATGTAACTTTTTTTTTACTTCAAGGAACTCCTGTAACGAAAGATTATCATTTTTATTTCGCAACTTCTTCAATTTTCTCTTGCAATCTTTGATGACTTTGCTAAAGTTTCCTGTAGTTTCTTTTCCCCAGACAGCTAAAATGTCACTGCAAGCTTTTACTTTAGTCTGGATATCTATTCCTTCCTCCTCCTGCCAGTATGCCTTTACTAGTTGTTAGCACATTGGTTCTAACAGCCAGGCATTTTCAAACCTGAAAGTATTCACCCCTGTGCTAGCTTCTCGTTTCTTCGGCACCAGAAAAATTGGGCTGTGATCCGAGTTCGATCCTTCCAGATTATATAAGTTCGCCATCGAGAATAAGTCGCTCTGTCAAGCCTCACCTCTGTCCATTCCGGCTTGCCACATCCTCTCTCCCATGTAAACTGATGGCCTGTTAACTCCATATCTCGAAGCCCAGCATCTATCAAAGCTTCATTGAAACCATCAATCAGCCATGTAGGGTACAATTCTCCTCCACGTTTATCCTGTTGTGAAGTTACATTGTTCAAATCGCCAATCGTGGACCATGGAAGATTGGAGTCCCTTGATAAATTACGGAGTAAATCCCAAGTTTTCCTCCTATTATTTCGTTCAGGCTCCCCATACATCCCTGTTATATGCCAAGTCCCCATACCTTCAACTGAGACTTCCATATCTATGTGATGCTGTTACAGAATTAAGAGATTTGCTTGGTCGCGTTCTCGCCATAAAAACGCTAATCCGCCACTCCTACCCTGAGAATCTACCACCACCATACCTTCAAAACCTAGTTTCATACGTAAGAACTCCATTTTTTCTTTTTTTGCAAAGAGTCTCACAAAGAAAAATAAAATTGGGCCTTTCCTGACTGATTACATCCATTAGGAACCGAACTTTACAAGGAGGCCCAATCCCTTGGCAGTTCCAACTTAAAGTTGTCATAATTCCAGGTGGGCCTGCAACGCAGCACCCGCCTCATTCACATTTTTTTGGTTCTGTTGGGAGTCCAACATTTCTTCATCTGTTGGGCCTATTGTTCCATCTATTCTACATCGCTTAGGGTCCATGATAAGTAGCCCATTATTCTCATCTTCATTATTTATATTTTCCCGCCTCACATTTAAACTCTTCTCACCCTCATCTATCATATTTGTAATATTTACGCTTCTATTGGTTCCTGATAAAACGACACTAGTTACCAATTTCCCTTTATCCAGCTCGTCAGTCGTTATCCCTGAATTATCGTGATTTCCTTCCTTCCCATGTTGCACCACCCGAAGATCTTGGGATTTTGAAACCGAGTTTATCGCCTGAACAGGTTGTTCCATCTCACCCTTCTCCTCGGTGCCGTTCTTCCTCCCGAAATCCAGTCTTTCTCCATCAGCACGTCAAAGCCATTGATTCTTTCCTGCTGAACCTTGACTCCGTACTGCAGCCCTCAAAGAAGCATCATACTTTCTACTTCCATTTTCCCTAGTATTATCAAACAGAGCCTCACAAAACTTCTCTGTATGACCTATTATCCCACAGTAAAAACAGAATGAAGGAAGACGTTCATACTTAAACTTGATCCACATCCATTCTCCCCCAGATTTCTTGATACGCACTTGGCCCTTTACCGGCTTAAGCACGTTAATGGCCACTTTGATATGTAGAAATTGTCTCCATATGCTTTGAAAATTCTTTGGATCGGACTGTATGTACCTTCCCACGTAATTTCCTATTGATCTTAGAATAAATTATGAATTAAAACCCACTGGTAGATCATAAACTTGTACCCACATGTATAACTCATTTAGCTTTATATCAGATAACCGTTCTCCCAACTCCAACCTTTTTACCATTAGTGCCTGATTGTTGAAGGTCCATGGCCCATCATCCAGAACACGTTGCATATCGAGCTCATGAAAAAACTTAAGCATGAACAGATTTGGGATATTGGTCTCCTCCATGAAAATCCCTTTTACTGGTCTCCATATTGATGCTAATGTATCCTGCATAGCCTGGAAATTGATCTTCCTACTCGTTAAAAAACACCCCACAAGACAATACGATACATCCGTTGATAAAGCCTCCACGCTGGCTTCCTCGAAGATCAAGCCTGCATCATCATCATCGTTTATATAAAGATTTGCATAACTCTCCTCCATAGTTTTCTTTGATGAACCAGCCATGATTCCCCTTGAAGATCTTAAAGAAACTCTAAGTACTAATAGATGTTTTAATAAAATGAAACTAGAAAGGAGATAGTAATCACGTCATAGAGACGAGACCGAAACAAGGCACATCATAAGATGAGACAATTCGAGCTGTGTTACTAAATCCTATTTATTAGGGGTTGTTGTAGTGTTTAATTTCTATAAAATTGTGTATTGTCCATAAAATTATTTTTATGGCTTTATAATTTCATTAAATATTTATAAAGATTTATAAAATTTTGAAAATAATATTTTGGTAATTATTTCTTTTTAAATGATTTTCAGTGTGAATTAAAGTGGGGTATTTTTATTAATTTCAAAAATGATTCAAAAATTATGAAAATTTTATTTTATATATAATTAATTATTTTAGTATTTTTAAAATTATTTTGGTATTTTTCCAGTGTATGGTTGCCCGTGCATTTGTTCGATATTTTGCAAATTAGTCCAGGACCGGTCCCTAAAAAGGGGTACATGTCCTATTTTCTAAAACATGGCAGTTTTTAACAATTCAGTTTATTTTTATTTTTATAAACAAACATCAATCCCTCTCTTGTTGTTCATCTCATCTCTCATCTCTCGCAATCTCTCTCTTTCTCTAATCTCTCTCGTTGTCTCTCTCTCAATCTCTTCTCCCTCTTTTCTCTTTTTAGTTTTTATTTCCCCGAACTTTCCCCTCTTTCCCGTTCGTGGCTGCTCCGGTTTGGGAGGATTTTTCCGGCCGATCTTGGCCGGATCCTGCTTGGCCTCCAGTTGTATGCGAGTGTATGTATATATGTGTTATACGGTGTGCGTGTGTATGTGTTTATGTGTGCTCTGTGTGTGGGTTGTGTATACGTGTGTGTGTGGGTCGCGTATGTGTGTGTGAATCATGTGTGCGCGTGTGTGAGTCGCGTGCGTGGGTGTTTGGTTGTTGTGTTGTACTGTATCTAAGTTTTTTAATATAATTTATGCTTCATTGGGTTTATGCATAGAATAATTGATGTTATTGATTTGGTAGTATATTTAATTTAGAGGTTATATGAATATAAGATTTGGCTAATGATTTTGTGAATTATGTTGTCAAAATCATTTAGAAATAAGCTGAGTTCTTGTTAAATTCGTAACTTTTAACTAGTTCATCGTATGATAATGATTTTGTACTCTCTGGAAAGATAATGGAATTATCTATAATTTTCATTCTTTGTGTTTTTCCAAATTCGGCCTGCAATTATGATAAAATCTGCCATTTGTAAAATTTGTCCTGTTATTTCAGTTTGATACATCCTAACTTCAAAAATTCATAGTAAATTCATTATTTTATCTATGACTTTGAACTATACCAATTTGGAAAGCTTAATTCAGGATCTACAATTGTTACTTATAGTTCAATAACCAATTCTATGATTTAAGAGTCTCAAATACTAAGTTACTTACAAAAACAGGGCTGAATCTGCTTGTGCAGCTGTTTATTTTAAAGTTTCTGAATTCGTTACTTGGTCATTTTTAGCGAGCCTTACCATTTTGGAAAGGTCGCGTAATATCCTACAACTTTTATGTTTTAAACTTTTCTATTTAAGTTCATATAGGTATTGTAAAATGTCATTCTTTCGAGGCTTGTTAACTTAAATTTTAGTTTTAATAGCTATTTTGTATGTTATAACTCGACATATGGTTTTGTGCTAATATATGTGATTGCTAGTTATTATTTAATAGATTAAATATATGAACCTATATTATAGAAGTGTTGGTTAGTATTTTGATATGTGCTTTCTAGTTTATTAAATTATAGATTTAAGTTAGCATACTTGATGACATACTTGACTTGTGCACATGTACATTGACTTGTTATTTGTATATATGATAGCAGCGATATATTTTATGGAAATACATGTTAGCATATGCCTATTTGAGATTGAGTTCCGTTGCTAATTATTAGAGTGTGATTTGAATATGTGTATAGTTACTAGTCTATGTGATATATGTGCAAGGTGATTTATTTAATTGTTTACTCGAGTTGAATTGGTGGTGCTAAATTATATAACTGTAAGTTCAAATATTATAAATTATTAAGTATACTTAATTGTTTAGGTGCCGCAAGTTTGAGCGGGTAATTTTCCTTAATTGTTTAGGTGCCGCAAGTCTGGGCGGGTACTTTTCTTACTTGTTTACTTTTATGTTGCTGCAAGTTGAGGCAACTTTATTTTGTATGGTTATAAGGTTAAATTGTGGAATTAAAAACAGGTGGATAGTCCTAAATACGAATACTTCATGCCAAAATTTTCTAAAATTCTCCTATATCTAAATCTATTTTACTTATTTGATTTCAATGATTTGAAAGCATGTTATGATTGTTAGCTGTAACACGTATATCATATGTCTGGGTAAGAACATTGAAATGACTTGTGGGTTGTATTTATGGTGTGGTTATTCAGGGTATTGTCCATATTACGAATAGGTCATGCCGAATTTTCCGTAGAAATATTATCATAAGTTACGCGTTCTCGTGTTAAATAATATTCTGAGTTGGTAGTAAGTTTTAAACTATAATGTGTGCTACTTGTTATGTGCTATATAATGTGCCATGTGTATATATGTATATATATATATATATATATATATATATATATATATATATATATATCGTGAAAGGGTAGAAATAAGATAGTCGTTTCAGAAGGATACTAAAGTAGTATCTTTTTGCTTATGATAGGATCGGGCATTAAGGGCGTGAGACCAAGCAAAAGAAAAGAAAAAGGGAGAGTTGCATAGTTGTTCAGTAGTTATAGATGATTTGAGAGGAACAGAACCAGACGTTGGGGATCAAGACTGAAGTTAGATAAGATTTCGTATCGGACCGCAGTAACCGTATTAGCGACATATCAAAGAATTAAGAATACGAAATGGTGACGTCTTGAGAAAGCATCATGAGATATTTGTGTTAGTACGAGTGTGTATGATTGTTAAGGACCAAAGGCAAGTATCCCTATCATCACTTATTGTTCAAGTGATATTTATTTTAAATCTTTTTATGCAAGTATTGTTTTCCCTATTCTCAGTTCTGAATAGATAAATGTTTTATATATCGCTGAAATAAATGATTCTGTTTATAAAATACTCTTCTGCTATTCTATGTTCAGAATAACTAAGTGATTTTACTTATCAAATTAATGGATTTATAAATGTTTTGGATTTTGAGCAAGATGACGTTGTTTTGGTTATTCTGCCCAAGTAAATGGGCGAATAAAAGTTTATAAGGGTGTCGAGTATTATGACCCCTTTCAATAAAATGTTTTAAGATTGGATGCTTGCGTAAGAGGCCGTGGCGGCGGTCCAGCGGAGATTTAGATATTATACAGGATATAATACCTTTAGGCCGATATGTGCCTTGGGTGCTCCATTTGTTTAATTGGATATGTTTCGGCATACCGATGTTGCTCCGCGGCTGATCACCGGCGGTAACACACCGTTGTTCGAGGATTCCAATCTAAATTATTATATTGTTTTTGATAATCTTATAAGGAATGTTTTATCAACTGTTTTGGTTTTGAATAAAGGTGGAATACAGTTTTGATTTGGTTGCTGATTGATGTTGATATGTTAGATATATTTGTGATGTCATGTGTAATATGATTTGTTTTTAGTTTTCAGATCTTAACTAACAGGACAAATCAGTACTTAACTGGAAATCAGTACTTATACTGAAGTCGGAACGTAAGATATCAGAACTTAAGTTATCAGAACTTAAGTTATCAGGAGATATTTATCAGGAGATAATATCAGGAGTTAAGGAGACTTTCAGATAAGGCAGGCGGCTGATTGAAAGGAAAGAAGATCACGACAAACACAAGAAGAAATATGCATGAAGAAGGAATTCTATGAAGAATAGAATACTTGGAAGAAAAGATAACTGATTGATATATTTTAGGAAGTAGAATTATATTCAATATCAATTACAAGATTATCTTGTAACTGTGTAGTATATAAACACAGGCATAGGGTTTACACTATACTTGTTATCATTATCGAAATTATTATTCTTTGTAACCCTAGCAGCTCTCGTGATAATTTGTTCATCACTGAGAGATGACAGTTACATATTGTAACAGAGTTTATTGTGTTGAATAAAATCTGTGTTCTGTTACGTGTGTTCTTTAATTCGATTTGATTGTAGTAAACACTGTATTCAACCCCCTTCTACAGTGTGTGTGACCTAACAAGTGGTATCAGGGCAGATCTGTTAACACACAAACAGTTTAAGATCCAAAAACAATTATGTCTAAAGAAGAACAAACTCCAACCAAGCCCACCAAAACTGAAGAACCTCCAAAGACTCAAATTCATAATCGATATGAGACTATTAGAGTTCCCATACTGAAACCATCTGAATATCACATATGGAAGGTGAGGATGTCTATGTTTCTGGAAGCTACAGATCCAGAATATCTTGATAGAATCAATGAAGGACCACACAAGCCAACCAAGCTCTCTGTTGTAGTTGCAGATCAGCCAGCATAGACAGTACCAAAGGAGAAAAGTGAATATACAGCTGAAGATATCTCATCTATTGCTAAGGATGCAAAGGTACGACATTTGCTGTATAGTGTCATTGATAATGTCATGTCAAACAGGGTAATCAACTGCAAGACTGCAAAGGAGATATGGGATGCCTTGGAAACAAGATGTCAGGGAACTGATTCAATTAAGAAGAACAGGAGAACTATACTCACTCAAGAGTATGAGCACTTTGACTCAAAACTTAATGAGCCATTAACTGGATTATATGACAGATTTGTCAAACTCTTGAATGATCTGTCACTGGTGGACAAGAAATATGAACTTGAAGATTCAAATCTTAAAATCCTGTTAGCTCTTCCTGAAAGTTGGGATTTGAAGGCCACCACTATAAGAGACAACTATGTTCTTGATGAAACAACTCTTGATGAAATTTATGGGATGCTCAAGACTCATGAACTTGAGATGGAATAAAGAAGCAAGAGGAATGGAAGGAAGTCAAGGACAGTTGCTCTTAAGACTGATGAGGATGTCCCCAAAGTAGCTGCCTCAAGAAAAGGCAAGGGAAAAACTCTCATCACAAAGTCTGATACTGAGTCATCAAGTTCTGATAGTGATGATAACTCAGAAACTGAAAGCTTACCTGAGATGGATCGTGATGAAGAGATGATGAAGCTGTGTGCTCTTATGGTGAAAGGAATCATAAGGATTGCATACAGGAAATTCAGAAAGGGAAAGAAATTTTCCAGGAAAGGTGCAAGTTCTGATAAGAAGAGTTTCAGAAAATCTGAAGGCAAAGGAGGAAAGTCTGATAGAGGAGATTACTCAAATGTCAAATGCTACAACTGTGGTGAGAAAGGCCACATATCTTCTGATTGCAAGAAAGTGAAGAGTGACAAAGGCAAGGCTCTTGTCACAAAGAAGGAAAGCTGGACTGACAATTCAGATTCTGAAAGTGGGGTGAACTATGCCTTAATGGCAAATGCTGATAGCAGTTCTGATGCTGCTGAGTTAAAGGTACCTCAAACTACTTATGCCTTTCATACTGATAATATTACTGAGGTGAGAAGATATCTTAAAACTATGTTCATTAGTTATAGAGATCAAACTTTAACATGTGAAAGATTAACTTCTGAAAATCTTGCTTATAAAAAGAGGAATGATTATTTAGAAATAGAGTTAGTCATGTTTCATCAAACTCAGAAAGATAGAGATGATGCCTTTTATGTTAGGGATGAAGTACTTAAAATGAATGAATCTCTAAAAACTGAGTTAGAAAAGAAAAGAGAGAGACTTGGACTAATTCTGGCAGAACAACTCAGAATTTGTTGAGTAGTGAAAATTGGAAAGAGGGCTTAGGTTATGGAGATGATAAGAATGATAAGGGAATTGTAGAAATTGAGCCCATAGTTGTTAAACAAAAGCCAAAGGTAAATCCTGTTAAGTTTGTAGCTGTAAAGTCTGATATTGATAAATCAGAAGTTAAAGAGAAATTAACTTCTGACAAACCAAAATAGGATAAGCCACCTGAAGTTAACATAGGCTTAATGACTAAGAAGCAGCTTAAACATAAGCTGAAAGATGTTAAGAATGTAAACAAGGTAAAGCCACCTAGGAAAAATAGGAATGAAAAGGAAGGTGTGAATAAAAGAAATGATTATAAGCCTGTTCCTAATGCTCCTAGAAAGAAATGTTATAACTATGGAAATTCTAACCATCTTGCTTCTTTTTGCAGGAAGAATAAGAACATAAACTCCTTACCTTCAAAGTCAGGAGTTAAGAGTCATTCTGTTATATATAAGCCACAAAATCCTTGTTTTCATTGTGGTAGTTTATGGAATTCCATTTATACTTGTAATGAATATCATTGTTTGTACTATGATTATTATCAAATAAAACCTTCTTTAAAGAAAGTTAGCATTGTTCCTTCTAGTATAAGTTCTGATGCAAAGTCTGACAATGTAAATTCTGATAAAAAAACTGTTAACATAAACTCTGATGCTAAATCCGCTGCAAATGTTAACAAACTTAATAAGGCCAAAGGATCCAAGCAAGTCTGGGTCCTTAAAACTAATCATTAGTGGTCTTTGTGATTGCAGGGCAACATGAAAAATATCCTAGTTCTGGACAGTGGATATTCAGGACATATGACTGGAAATAAAGCCCTGTTATCAGACTTTGTGGAGAAAGCTGGCCCAGGTGTTTCTTATGGAGATGGCAACATTGGAAAAACTCTGGGATATGGCAATATCAATCTTGGGAATGTCATCATTGAAAAAGTAGCTCTGGTCTTAGGACTTAAACACAATCTGCTGAGTGTTATTCAAACCTATGACAGAGGTTATCATGTGGATTTCTTTGAAGAACATTATGAAGTTGTAAGCAAATCTACAGGCAAAGTTGTTCTGAAAGGATACAGGCATGGTAACATTTATGAAGCCAAGCTTTCAACAAGTACTGATGGTTCTGCAATCTGTCTGTTGAGTAGAGCATCAATTGAAGAAAGCTGGGATTGGCACAAGAAACTCTCTCATTTAAATTTTAACAATATAAATGAACTAGTCAAGAAAGATCTTCTGAGAGGACTGTCAAAACCAGTATTTTCTCCTGATGGCCTTTGTGATTCATGTCAGAAGGGAAAACAAAGAAAATCTTCAATTAAGAACAAGAATGAACCATCAATTCTTGAGCCTTATCACCTACTACATGTTGATCTATTTGGTCCAGTGAATGTCATATCTATTGGAAAGAAGAAATATGATATGGTCATAGTGGATGAGTTCACCAGATACACATGGGTGTATTTCTTGCACACAAAAAGTGAAATTGCATCTATCTTGATTGATCATGTCAAACAACTGGATAAATTGGTCAAAGACTCTGTGAAAATCATAAGGATTGATAATGGCACTGAGTTCAAGAATTTGATTATGGAAGAGTTCTTCAAAAACCATGGAATAAAGCAGGAATTTTCTACTCCTGGAAGTCCACAGCAAAATGGAGTTGTTGAAAGAAAGAATAGAACTCTTATTGAAGCTGCACGAACTATGCCTGATGAAGCAAAGTTACCAACCTACTTTTGGGCTGAAGCTGTGTAGACTGCTTGTTTTACTCAAAATGCAACACTTATCAACAAGCATGGAAAAACACCATATGAGATGGTGAAGAAAAAGAATCCAAATTTGAAGTATTTTCATGTATTTGGATTCAAGTCTTTTGTTCTTAAGACTCATCCTGAACAGCTATCCAAATTTGATCTAAAAGATGATGAAGGAATTTTTGTTGGATATCCACTTTCCACAAAAGCCTTCAGAGTCTACAATTTAAGAAGAAGGGTAGTCATGGAATCTATCAATGTCTCTTTTGATGATAAGAAGATTACTGGACTTGAAGATTTCAATGATCATGATCAGCTGAGATTCGAAAATGAAGTTTTAAATTCTGATTCTGTAAATCCTGACAGTCTAAATCCTGATACTGCAAACTCTGATGGATTAAACTCTGATGTTATTGAAACTGTGGTGACTACGCCAAAGGAAAATGCACCTGTACAGGGGGAGCATACTGAAGATCCAACCACATCTCAAGAAGCATCAGAACCTACAACAGGCTCTTCAAGTTCTGATTCATCAAGTTCTGATGAGGCAAATTCTGATAATTCTGGAAACTCATGTAGTGATATTTTTGGAAACTCAAATTCTGAAGGATCCAACTCAGAGAGCATAATTTCAGGGGGAGCATCAGAAAATGTTGATGGAGACAGCATGGATCATGGGGGAGCATCCAGTTCTAGAGATAACCTTCCTTCTGCAAGGAAGTGGACTAAAGCACATACACCTGACTTAATTATTGGAAATCCTGATGCAGGTGTCAGAACTAGAACAGCTACATCAAATGAATGTCTCTATCATTCTTTCCTTTCTCAGACTGAACCAAAGAAAGTGGAAGAAACTCTTCAAGATGCTAATTGGGTGCAAAAAATGCAGGAAGAGTTGAATGAATTTGAAAGTAACAAAGTCTGGACCCTAGTGCCAAGACCAAAGAACAGATTTGTTATTGGTACAAAGTGGGTGTTCAGAAACAAAACTGAAAGTAATGGCATAATTACAAGGAATAAAGCAAGGTTGGTTGCAAAAGGATACTCTCAACAGGAGGGAATTGATTATGATGAAACTTTTGCACCAGTTGCTAGATTGGAAGCTATAAGGATATTTTTGGCTTATGCTGCTCACAAGTAGTTTAAAGTCTTTTAAATGGATGTGAAAAGTGCTTTCCTCAATGGAGAATTGGAAGAAGAGGTATATGTTGAACAACCTCCAGGTTTTGTAGATTCAAAATATCCTAATCATGTCTACAGACTTGATAAAGCACTTTAAAGCCTTAAGCAAGCTCCAAGAGCATGGTATGAGACATTAGCTCAATTTCTTCTGAAAAGTGGATTTAACATAGGGACTATTGACAAAACACTATTTTATCTCAACCATGGAAAGGACTTACTTTTGGTGCAGATATATGTTGATGATATCATTTTTGGTTCTACAAATGACAAACTTTGTAAGAAGTTTGCCAAGCTAATGCAGTCAAGATATCAAATGAGTATGATGGGAGAACTTAGCTATTTTATGGGCCTTCAAGTCAAGCAAAATGAAGAAGGAACTTTTATTTGTCAATCTAAGTATACCAGAAATTTGTTGAAAAAGTTTGGAATGCAAGATCGTTCAAGTGCATCCACTCCTATGGCCACTGCAACAAAATTAGATAAAGATACTGGTAAATCAGTAGATGTTACTGATTACAGAGGTATGATTGGCTCTCTAATCTATCTAACTACAAGTAGACCTGATATCATGTATGCTACCTGTCTTTGTGCAAGATTTCAAGCAGATCTAAGAGAACCTCACTTAACAGCTGTGAAAAGAATTTTCAAGTACCTTAAGGGTACAGCTGATCTGGGATTGTGGTATCCTAGAGAATCAGACTTTAAGCTAATAGGTTACTCAGATGCAGATTTTGCAGGATGCAAAATTGACAGGAAAAGCACAAGTGGAAGATGCCAATTTCTTGGAGGCAGATTGGTTTCTTGGTTTAGCAAGAAATAGAAGTCAATGTCCACATCAACTGCAGAAGTAGAATACATTGCTGCAGGAAGTTGTTGTGTACAGATTCTTTGGATGAAGAATCAGTTACTGGATTATGGGTTAGAATTTTCTAAAATCCCTATTTACTGTGATAATGAAAGTGCTATTGCTATGACAAGTAATCCAGTTCAACACTCAATGACAAAGCACATCAGCATTAGGTACCACTTCATAAGGGAACATATGAATGAAGGTACAATGGAATTGCATTTTGTTCCAACAGATCAACAACTAGCAGATATCTTCACAAAACCACTATGTGAAGCTACTTTTACAAGATTGGTAAATGAACTTGGAATGGTTTCAGGTTCTTTCTCTAAATTTGCCTAGTTTATGTTCTGATACATCAGACTTTATGATCAGTATTTACAGATATTACTATCTTTGTGTATTATGTGCTTAAATTGAAATTTGCTTAAGTGCTGATTGTTGTCTGATGTGAATTTCTAAACTATGATAGTGATATGAATGTTTCTGTGACTATTCAATCCAATGAGGATAACTATGCTAGATGCTGACCTAATTGTCTTTAAATACTAAAGATCCCATATTTGAAGTAATTGTTTATGTGGAAATCTTTTAACATAAGCAAATATGATATTGAGCTTAGTTAAGTTTACTTCGTGTATCTTATTACTAAGACAAAACTAGAATAATTCTTCTTATCTGTTAAGTTCTGTTGTTTGTAAATCTTATGGATGTACTAAGCGCTGATAAGCCTCACTTATCAAAAGAAAAAGAAAAGAAAAGAAATAAAAATCAGGTACTCCTTTGAGATCTAGAGTAAAAATGTGGAAGGAAAGACCCAAGTGCATTGCTGGTATTAAGTAATATGCATTAGAAAAGTAAAAAAAATTCTTGGTGACTTTTCACACTCTATGATTACTAGAGAAATACTCTGATAACAACATAAATTCTGATAAGCAGTCGTGACTCACTAACACTGAGAAGCCACTATAAAATGGAATTTCAAAAGATGCATAAAATGAGCACAAAACAGTTGAGGTGGACTCATGCATGAACTCATTCTATAGTAGACTTCAGAATAATGACAGATTTTGAGCAAAGTTCTTAGTTATGCCTTATTTCTAAGATGTACTGAAGTGACTCAGACTTTACTCTTTTTTTGATATTTAGCTTTATGCACACACATACACTCCATATGAATGACGAAAATTATTGTGGTGATAAATGTTATTTTAGATGAACAGTTTAAGTGTCAGTTGCATAAATTATGAGGACAAGTTCTGATGAAAGTTCTGATGATTAAGTTCTGTTGAACCCATATCAGTATTTGTATGAAGAATTACAGGAATAAACATTCACTTTTTGAGTTAAGAAGCCATATTCTGATAACTTTTAAATTATGATAATAATCAAGTTCTGATGCTGATGTGGCAGTATTTATTTACTTGATTTATTTTTGGTCATTACTTGAACGGTCATATTTTTACAGAATATTGGTTTATGTGAGATAAATCACTCATAATTATTATGGGTTAGTGGTTAACGTGTATGTCCTGAAAAACTGCATGTGCACGGTAATTATTGCTTATTTTACGTTCACATTAACTCTTGCTCTAACCGTTTACTGACTGTTCACATGGTGCCAGGTGTAAAGTGTATCCCATGCTTCAAACATACAGCTGTTGAGTAGAGAGAGTATATATATGAGAGATAAAAGATTTTCTAATCTTTTATTTACTTTTCTATTCTAAATCTCTTTTACTCTCTCTCTCTCTCTCTCTCTTATTTTCTGAAGTTGTTTTTCTCTCAGGACTTTTCACAAACACTTTGCAAACATTCTCTTACTCACTTAATTTCTTACAGAGATGGCACCAAAAGACGTAATTTTTGATGGAGCTAAGTTTGTTCCTAATAACTTCTCCGCTATTCTTAGCAAGTCAGAAGCCCCATCAGAACTTCACTTCATTCAGGACTTTCTTACTAGTTCTGATATTGGGTACGCTCTGACTCAACCTGATGCAGTCTCTGGTACTCAAGTGCTGGAGTTCTGGAGAAGCGGAGTATATGATGATGGTGGTGCTCAAGGGTCCCCAAGTATTATTTTTTCATCAGGGGAGGATGAGCATGTCGTGACATTGGCCACGGTTCAACAAGCACTGCAGCTGCCTGAGAACTGTGTTTATTCTACTATTGAGGAGCCAGTTCTTCAAAACATGATGTCCGGTCTAGGGTATGAGAGGACATTGGAAAAGCTGGGTCAGTTGAAGAGATCTTACTTAAGGAGGGAATGGAGTTTCTTCTTTGACTGCATAACCAAGTCTTTTGCAAACAAATGTTCCAATTTCGATGCAATCCCCATATTCAGCTAACAAATCGGGTATGCTCTCATTAACCAAACTGATTTTGATTATGTAAGTGTTGTCTTAGGTTTCATTGGGGATAGAATGACAGAAGACAGAAATACTGTTTACTTTGCTAGATTCTGTCAGCTTATTTATAGTTTTGTTATGGTGATAAGCCCCAATCAGCTAGTGAATTAATTCCATCATTCAGACTAGCTAAAAGAGCTTTTAATGACTTATTATCTACTGATAATAAGAAGGTTGTGTTAAGACCCCTCCAAGTTCCTTTATCTGTCAAACAAGCCTTAATAACCTATGATCCAGTTAAATACACTGAACTATATCCTGATGTCCAACCATCAGAACCTCAACCATCAACACCTACCACCTCTACACAAACACCTCAAACTTCTCAACCTCAACCCTCAGCACCTACGGTGAAGCCTTCATCTTCCAAACCCAAGAGGACTAAGATAGTACCTCAGTCTCAATAGAAGAGAAGGAGAATTATTCTGAAAGATGAATCAGATACTGAGGAACAGGTTCCCATATCAGAACCTGTTGTTGTAGAAGCTGAGAAGATCTCTTCTTAGAAAGATACTATAACTGGGAGTTTTAGGCCTCTCAAAAGGCTTAGAAAGTTAAATCCTGATGATAAAGCTCCTACAGTGTCTCCACCCTTGAAGAAAATGAAAAAGCAAAGAGCTCACAGGGACACAGTTGAGTCATATTTAGAAGATGAGGAAGCAGCTAAGGAAGGGGGTCAGGAATCTCTGATCCCAACAGAACCAATTGTTATTGAATCACTTCCTTCTGCATAACCAGAAACTGCTCAAGACAGAGTGCCTACACCTCCTGTGTCACCTATAATTGAACAAGAACATACTGAATCAGGTATAAGTGCTGAAATTGATATTCATAATTTGATTGTGCCTGAGGTTCTGTACTTGGAAGCTCCAGCAACTCAATTCACTCCACCAACAACACCAATTCAAGATGTTGATTTCAATGAAGATATTCCAGCTACACCAATTAAGAATCTAGATGATGAAAATCAGAATTTAGGTGGGCATCAAGATTTGACTGTTGATCAGAACTTAGCTGCAGATCAGAATTTAGAGGATGATGTCGAAACCTCGATTGCCTCACATACTGCTATTCTATCAGAGGATGCTGATACTACTGGATCTATAAGTTCTGATGCTGATAATGCTGAAACTACTGGTGAAGCTGCTGCTAATTTAGATGTTGATGCAGCTGGCCCATCAGGACATGCACCTTACCAAACAGTTAATAAAGTTGATTTAGTCAAAAAGTTTGTTAGAGGGGAATTACCAGTACCTTGGAGTGAAACTCCTAGAGGAAATGAGTGGACTAAGGAATGGAACACAGTTAGTTTTGTTCCTTCTAAAAAGATTCTTGCTAAGCATCTGGCAAAAGCTGATGAAATGTTGATAAATGATGATTTTAAGGCACAGCTGAGAGTTACTGCATTGAATACTAGGAACCTTCAAGGTCTACACTCAACAACTCATGCCAAGGTGAACAAAATTCAAGAAACCTTGATCCAGCAAGATATAAATGTGAAACTTGAAAAGAACAGATTTTTCAAGCCAGCCTTTGACAGAATTGCCTACATTGAGAAAACTCAGGAGAAGCAACAAACTCAGATTGATGAAATTCTAAAGAATCAAGCTTCTCAGCAAACTCAACTCAATGAGATCCAATCCTTAGTGAAATTGATTGTCTCCCTTCTTTTACCTGCTGATGCCAAAAATGGGAGAAAGTGATTAAGTCCAAATGCAAATCTATTCATACACTGGAGGGAAAGGATGATGGAAATGATGACCGGGGAAACTCTGATAAGGGTAGAGGTCAAATTCAAGGCAAAGGATTTTCATCAAGTAAAGCTATAATTACAAGTCAAGGAACAAGTTCTGATACTAGAAGAAGAATAAGTTTTGATACTGGTAAAAGGATAAGTTCTGGTGAACATCTGGAACTTGATGAAGAAATTTCAAAGAAATTATTTCTTAAAGAAAATCCAGGAATAAACTTTGAGAGTCTAAAGGAAGAAGAAGCTAGACTCAAAGCAGAAAGTGTCAAGACAAAATCTAAAGCTTCTGTTGTTGAAAAGAAATTTCCAAAGCCTAAGGGTGTTGTGATAAAGGAAAGAACAAATTCTGAGGCAGCCAAAGCCAAATCACAAGTGGAAATAGATTCAATGTCCAAGGGCAAAGAAAAAGTTGATGAACCTGTAAAGGTTTGTATGCCAGTCATGGATGAAGAAATAATTGATGAAGAAGATGCTAGTCTTACTCTGTTGTAAAAGAAGATTTCTCAAACAACCTCTGACATGGCTCATGTTGTTCAGAATCAAGACTTAGTAAATTCTGATATGACAGCGAAGCAAGCAACCTCTGACATAGCTCAAGTTGGCTTGATATCAGAAGATAAGGAAAAGGAAATCTCTGACATTGCTCATGTTAAACCTTCAAAGATACTCCTACCAGGATTCACCAAAGCTAAACACACTCAACCTTTGAAGACTGCAACAAGTGGTTTTGAAGCAAGAGTTGTTACAGGAAAGGAAGCAAGAGATAAATCTGGATTGGGTACTTCTGATGAAAGGAGAATACACAACACTACCAATGATCCAACTTCCTTAAGTGAACCAGGAGTAGGAGCAACTCCTGAAAGATTGAATTAACTTGAATATGTACAAATGGTTTACCATTCTGTTTTGAAAGAATACATCATGTTATATTTTATGACAGATGGTAGGGTATTCCATATCAGGCAAAATGTTATTTCATTGAAGTATTTTGAAGAACTAGAACATGTTTTATTCCTACTTCAAGTGAAAAATAGATTAATAGATGGTGCTGCAGGTTATTTAAAGTCACAAATTCAAAGACAGAAGAAGCTTTACTCTGTAAAGTCTGACAGCCCATACTGTCCCAAGTACAGAGATCACAAAGGTGATATTGTTGAAATGAAGCCTAACACTGTTAAGATCATAACTACTTTTCTGGGTTATAAGACTGTGGAATTCAATCTAGAGTCTGACAAGGCATATCTGATCAGACTAGATCAGGACATAAGATAAGACAAGATAAATGATCTCAGAGCAGCTATTTTTCAAACTGGTAAAGATACAACTGAATTGATAATTGCTAAAAGGAGGATGGTCAATGAAATTGAATATGCTGAGAGATGTTTGTTGAAAAACTATCTCAGAACAACTTCTGACATCATAGAGATCAGAAATTGAAGCCAAGTCAAAGATCTACAACTGCTTAAATTCTGAAGTGTATACAGACTGAAGCTGATATCAGATCTTAAGGATGGTAAAGCTGAAAGGACTGTAAGTTGTAATTATCTAGTCAAATTCTCATGCATTTGTACTTAATGTTTTTGACATCATCAAATATATGTTAAACTTGTATATTATGCTAATTTACAAGTTGGGGGAGATTGTTAGATATATTTGTGATGTCATGTGTAATATGATTTGTGTTTAGTTTTCAGATCTTAACTAACAGGACAAATCAGTACTTAACTGGAAATCAGTACTTATACTAAAGTCAAAACTTAAGATATCAGAACTTAAGTTATCAGAACTTAAGTTATCAGGAGATATTTATCAGGAGATAATATCAGGACTTAAGGAGACTTTCTAATAAGGCAGGCGGCTGATTGAAAGGAAAGAAGATCAAGACAAATGCAAGAAGAAATATGCATGAAGAAGGAATTCTATGAAGAATAGAATACTTGGAAGAAAAGATAACTGATTGATATATTTTAGGAAGCAGAATTATATTCAATATCAATTAGAAGATTATCTTGGAACTGTGTAGTATATAAACACAGGCATAGGGTTTACACTATACGTGTTATCATTATCGAAGTTATTATTCATTGTAACCCAAGCAGCTCTCGTGATAATTTGTTCATCACTGAGAGAGGATAGTTCCATATTGTAACAGAGTTTATTGTGTTGAATAAAATCTGTGTTCTATTACGTGTGTTCTTTAATTCGATTTGATTGTAGTAAACACTGTATTCAACCCCCTTCTACAGCGTGTGTGACGTAACATGATATTTAAGTTGTTGTTAAATATCAAATGTGGTATTAATGCAGATGATTGATGTTGACTTCCATATTTTAGCGCGGGTAGGTTGTGAGCATCAAAGTTCGTATTGATATCTAATATGATATGACATCAAAATGAATATTAATATCAAGAGTTTTTTGAATAAAGGTGATGATTCAATCCATAATCATTGTTTCTTGTTATTGTTGTTTACGATATTTATGTAGACACTGTTTTACGAGTTTTATTCTCGTCAAGATTCAAAGTATTACTGAAGCATTTCGCTCGAAAGTATCAAAAAGAGTTTTGAATACGTGAGAAACAATTATCCGATTTTTAATTAATTTTTCGCTTCAGCAATTATGATTTTTAAATGATCTGCGCTATTGCAGATGTCGGGTTTATATCAAAACAACCTTATATATATATTACAATGATCTTGCTGAGCATTTCTTCCGCTCATACTTGCCTGTTTTTTTTTAAATTTAACCTCCAGTGAGGATTAGCTTGCGCTGTTTAGCCGTGTAATTCGAGGAAGCAAAGAAGAAGCTTTTGGAAGGTGGTTGGTCCAGGGTTTGCGAACTAGTGTAAGTTTTATTGTATAAAGTTGTTTATATTATATTATATTCTAATTGTGTATTTTATAATTGGGCTTAGTATACTTCTTTTCGAAGTTATACTAGCGGGTTAAGTTTTGAGATTGAGAATTATTGAAAAGAGTTTTAAAAGGAAGTGAAAAATTTATTTGTGAAATTTGGATATCTTGTTTCTAGAACTGTAACCTTAAAAGATCTTGGATTAATTGGGGTCATAGATGATAAATATCTTCTGTTGGCATTTATTTATTGATTTAACAGGTTATTTTGGATTGAGGTTTCAGTGTGACGACTAAATCCCTTGACCCCGGATTTGGGGGCGTTACAGGGAGGATCTTGTTCTAGAAATCAACTTCCATCTGCAAGGAAGTGGACCAAATCACATACACCTGACTTAATAATTGGAGATCCTGAAGCAGGTGTCAAAACTACAACTGCAACATCAAATGAATGTCTCAATCAATTTTTTCTATCTCAGACTGAACCAAAGAAAGTGGAAGAAGCTCTTCAAGATGCTGATTGGGTGCAAGCAATGCAGGAAGAGTTAAATGAATTTGAAAGAAATAAAGTATGGACCCTAGTGCCAAGACCAAAGAACAGATCCATTGTTGGCACAAAATGGGTGTTCAGAAACAAAACTGACAGTGATGGCATAATTACAAGGAACAAAGCAAGGCTGGTTGCTAAAGGCTACTCTCAACATGATGGTATTGATTATGATGAAATATTTACACCAGTTGCTAGATTGGAAGCCATAAGAATCTTTTTGGCTTATGCTGCTCACAAAAAGTTCAAAGTCTTTCAAATGGATGTGAAAAGTGCTTTTCTCAATGGAGCATTGGAAGAAGAGGTTTATGTTGAACAACCTCCAGGCTTTGTAGATTCAAAATTTCCAAATCATGTCTACAGGCTTGACAAAGTACTTGATGGCCTTAAGCAAGCTCCAAGAGCATGGTATGAGACTTTAGCTCAATTCCTTCTGGAAAGTGGATTTCACAGAGGTACAATTGATAAAACACTGTTCTACCTCAACCATGGAAAGGACTTACTTTTGGTACAGATATATGTTGATGATATCATATTTGGTTCTACAAATGCCAAGCTCTGTGATAGATTTGCAAAGCTAATGCAGTCAAGATGCCAAATGAGTATGATGGAAGAACTAAGCTATTTTCTGGGACTTCAAGTCAAGCAAAATGAAGAAGGTACTTTTATCTGTCAATCCAAGTACACCAGAAATTTACTCAAGAAATTTGGAATGCAAGAAAGTTCAACCGTATCCACTCCCATGGCCACTGCAACCAAGTTAGATAAAGATACAGGTTTATCAGTAGATATTACTAACTATAGAGGTATGATTGGCTCTTTACTCTATTTAACTGCAAGTAGACCTGATATCATGTATGCTACATGTCTTTGTGCAAGATTTCAGGCTGATCCAAGAGAACCTCATCTAATAGCTGTGAAAAGAATTTTCAAGTACCTCAAGGGTACAGATGATCTAGGATTGTGGTATCCTAGAGAATCAGATTTTAAGCTAATAGGTTACTCAGATGCAGATTTTGCAGGATGCAAAATAGACAGGAAAAGCACAAGTGGAAGCTGCCAATTTCTTGGAGGCAGATTGGTTTATTGGTTTAGCAAGAAACAGAAATCAATTTCCACATCAACTGCAGAAGCAGAATATATTGCTGCAGGAAGCTGTTGTGCACAGATTCTTTGGATGAAGAATCAGTTACTGGATTATGGGTTAGAATTTTCTAAAATACCTATTTACAGTGATAATCAAAGTGCTATTGCTATGACAGGTAATCCAGTTCAACACTCAATGACAAAACACATCAGCATTAGGTACCATTTCATAAGGAAACATGTGATGGCAGGTATAGTGGAATTGCATTTTATTCCAACAGATCAACAACTAGCGGATATCCTCACAAAACCACTATATGAAGCTACTTTTACAAGACTGGTAAATGAACTTGGAATGGTTTCAGGTTCTTTCTCTAAATTTGCTTAGCTTTTGTTCTCATGCATCAGACTTTATGATCAGTGTTTACAGATTGTCTTATCTTCATGTAATATGTGCTTAAACTGAAATACATTAAATGCTGATTGTTATCTGATGTGGATCTATATACTCTGATAGTGATTTAAATGTTCTGTGACTATTCAATCCAATGAGGATTACTGTGCTAGATGCTGACATAGTAGTCTTTAACATACTAGAAATTCCATGTTTGAATTAGTTGTTTATATGGAAATTCATTAACACAAGCAAATTCTGATTTTGATCTTAGTCAAATTTACTTTGTGTATCTTATTACTAAGTCACAAACTAGATTTTTGCTTCGTATGTGTCAAATTCTGTTCTCAGTAAATCTTAAGGATAACCTAAATGCTGATAAGCCTCACTTATCTGAAGAAAAGAAAAGAAAAGAAAATTAAAGTCAGGTACTCCTTTGAGATCTAGAGTAAATATGTGGAAGGGAAGACCCAAGTGCATTGTTGGTATTAAGTAATATGCATTAGAAAAGCAAATAAATTTTTCTTGGTGACTTTTCACATTCTCTAATTACTGGAGAGATACTCTGATAATAGCATAAATTCTGATAGCAGTTGTGACTCATTTACACTGAGAAGCCACTGTAAAAAAGAATTCTAAAAGATGCATAAAATGAGCACAAACAGTTGAGGTGGACTCATGCACAAATTTATCCTATAGTAGACTTCATTATTAATGACAGATTTTAAGCACTTTTCTTAGTTATGCCTTATTTCTAAGATGTACTGAAGTTTATCAGACTTTAATCTTTATCTGATATTTTTCTAATGCACACACTCTCACTCCATATGAATGATGAAAATTACTGCGGTGATTAAGTTGTTTTTGACAAAACAGTTAAGTGTCATATGCATAAATTCTGAGGACAAGTTCTGATGGAAGTTCTGATGATTAAACTCTGAAGAAACAAGTTAGTATTTGTTTAAAGAATCACAGAAATAGACATTCACTTTTTGAGTACAGAAGCCATGTTCTGATGACTGTTAAAATCTGATAATAGTCAAGTTCTGATATTAAATTCTGATGGAAACTCTGATGCTTACGTGGCATTATTCTTTACTTGACTTATTTATGGTAAAGATTGTAACGGTCATATTTAATCAGAATATAATTAGGTGAGATAAAAACAGTCATAATCATTTAGGTTAGTGGTAAACGTGTTTATCTTGAAAAACTGCATGTGCACAGTAATTATTACTTATTTATCGTGCCCACTAACTCTGCTTTAACTATTTACTGGATGACAGGTGTACAAGTGTCTGTTTTATTTCTAAAAAAGACTGTTGAGTGGAGAGATTATATATATGGGAGTTAAAAGATTTTCTAATCTTTTACCTACTTTTTTATTCTTAATCTCTCTTATTCTCTCTCTCTCTAATATTCTCTGAAGCTTTTTCATACAGGACTTTTATCAAACACCTTGTGCACAATATATTTTATCACTTATTTCTTATAGAAATGGCACCAAAAGACATAGTTTTCAATGGAGCTAAGTTTGTCCCCAACAATTACTTAGTTATTCTTTGCAAGAGTGAAACCCCATCAGATCTTCATTTCGTTCAGGACTTTCTCGCTAACTCTGAGATAGGTTATGCACTGACCCAACCAGACACGTTCTTAGGAACTCAAGTGCTGGAGTTCTAGAGGTCAGGAGTGTATGATGATGGTGGTGCCAAAGGGTCCCCAAATATTGTCTTTACTACAGGGGAGGATGCTCATGTGGTGACTTTGGCCACAGTTCGACAAGCACTCCATCTACCAGAAAACTGCACATATTCAACAGTTGAAGAGCCAGTTCTTCAACAGCTAATGGCCAATCTGGGCTATGAGAAAACTTTGGCGAAGCTGGGATAGTTGAAGAGACCCAACATAAGGAGGGAATGGAGTTTCTTCTTCGACTGCATCACCAGGACTTTTGTAAATAAGTGTTCAAATTTTGATGTAATCCCAATTCTCAGTCAACAAATCGGGTATGCTCTCATAAATTAAACTCATTTTTATTATGCAAGTGATATTTTGGGCTTTATTGGGGATAGGATGACAGAAGATAGAAATACGGTTTATTTTGCTAGATTTTGTCAGCTTATTTATAGTTCTTGTTGCTCTGATGCACCAGAATTACCTAGTGAGTTAAATGAACCATTTAAGCTAGCTAAGAGAGCTTTTACTGATTTATTATCTACTGATAATAAGAAAACTGTTTTGAGACCCCTCCAAATTCCCATATCAGTCAAACAGTTTTTGGTAAATTCTGATCCAGCCACATACACTTCTCTATATCCTGATGTACAACCAACCCAACCTCCATCAGCACCTACCACCACTACACAAACAACAAAATCATCTCAACCTCAACCATCAGCACATACCATCAGACCTTCATCTTCCAGGCCAAAAAGGGCTCAATCTGTTCCTAAATCTCCAATAAAGAGAAGAATGATGCTTCTAAGGGATGAGTCTGATGATGAGGAGGAAGCACAGGTTCATGTATCAGAACATGTGACAGTTGAAGCTGAAACTGTGGATTCTTAGAAAGCAACTGCAGCTGAAGGTTCTGATACCTTAAAGAGAAAGAAAACTGTAAAATCTGATGATAAAGCAACTCCTTCATTTGTGAGGAGATTAAAGAAAATGAGGGCTAAGAGGCATTTGGCTAAGCCTCCATCAGAGAATACTGAAGAAGCTGAGGAAGGAGATCAGGAATCTCTGATCTCAAAAGAGCCAATTATCATTGAATCTCTGCCACCTTCAGCTAAAGACCAAGACACTGTTCCTGATACAGTGGTTACACCACCAGTCTCTCCTCTTCATGAAGATATTATAGTTGAAGATTCAAGCTTAAGTCCTGAAATTGACATCAAAAGGCTGCACACTCCTACTATTATGTATTTGGAAGCTCCTACAGCAGCTCAGACATCTCCAACTCATTCTCCAATCTTAAATGCTGATGCTTACCATCTACACCAATTCTGGATCAAGAACCTGAAGATCATAATTTAGATGAAGATAAATCAGAAACTCCTATAGCCTCACACACTGTTGTGTTATCAGAGGATCATGAGTCTTCATCAAGCTCTGGAGATAGTGTCTCAGTACATACTCCAGCTCATGTACTTGGAAAGGAAGCATTGGTCAAGAAATTTGTTGAACAGGATGCTCCTGTTCCTTGGGATGAAACTCATAGAGGAGTAGAGTGGACCAAGAAGTGGAATGATTCTGATTTCATTCCAAGCTCTAAAGTTCTGACAGAGTACATTGTTAAAGGTGACGAGCTTGTGATAAATTCTGATATCAAGACACAGCTCAAGATCACTGCTCTATCTACCAAGAACCTTCAAGGTCTACATTCACAAACTCAAGAAAAGGTTGAGAAGCTTCTTGAAAAAGCTTAAAAGCTAGATATAGAGACCAAGCTTGATAAAAAAAAGGTTTATCAGACCTATTTCTGAAAAGGTAGAAGCAATTGAGAAAGCTTAAGAGAAGCAACAGGCCCAAATCACCGAGGTCCTGGCTAAGCAAGCTTCTCAACAGGCTCAATTAAATGATATTCAATCTTTAGTGGAACTTCTTCTCTCACTCCTACTATCAGATGATGCCAAAAAGGGGGAGAAGATAGTTAAGTCCAAATGCTCTAATGATCAAATACTGAAGAAGAAAGATGATGAAACTGATGACCAGGGAAACCCTAGCAAGGGTAGAGGTCAAGTTCAAGTTAAAAGGCAAAGCAGCAAAGTGAAACTAATTACTGTGCAAGCAAATCTTCTATTCAAAAGAAGACAAGTTCTGAAGCTGCTCAAACTCAAAATCTGATATCAAGTTCTGATGAGCAAAGTCTGATGACAAAGCCTGATGTTCTGATACAAGGTGGAAGTCAAGATTCTCAAAAGTTTATGAAAACTCTAAAGCTCATGGGAAAGCAGACTACTGTCTACTACAAGGATCCCAAAATTCAGACACTTGATGAGGAAATTGCTAGAAGATTATTTCTGAAGCATAATCCAGGAATGGATTTAGAAAATCTCAAGGAGGAAGAAGCTAGATATAAAGCTGAAAAGAAAAATCTAAAGCCAAAAGCTTCTGTTGCAAAGAAACCTCCAAGGCCTAAGGTAAAAGGCATTGTGATCAAGGAGAAGTCACATACTGAGGCATCAAAGTCCAAGACTAGATCACAAACTGAGATTGATCTCAAAGACAAAGGGAAGGGAAAAGTTGATGAACCAACCTAGCCACTGGAGATGAAAATTCCTTAAATTCTGATGAAACCAGTGTGCAAAATGGTTCAAGTTACTGATGATATTCTTGCTGAAGCTAAAGATGTTCAAACTCTGAAAAGAAGGAAGATTTCTGAAGAATCAAAGACAACCTCTGACAAGGCTCAAGTTGTTCAGAGTGAAGAACAGCAAGCTATAACAGAAACAACAAGTTGTGATAAAGTCATCAAGACAACAACATCTGACAGTGCTCAAGTTGATTTAGACAAGATGGAAGTAGATGATAAAAAGAAACTTCTGTGGAAAAATGTCAAACTATCAGATCCAAAGAAAAGCCAATTGTTTTCTACTTTCATGACTTGAAAAGCCAATTGGGTTAAATGCAAGAGAACCAAGAGACAGGGCTGGACTAGGTTCTGATGAAGCAAAGATCAAAACAGGAGTTGAAGTTGCTACTAGAGATCCATTTCTATTGCCTGACAAACCTCTTGAAGATGTTACAAAGAAACACCTTGATAAGGTTATCTCTGTTCAAGTGGTACTGGATGTTCATGACAAGCACAATGTCAAGGAAAATCTGATTCTATTTCTTGAAGATGGAAGGACATATCAAATGTCAGAATCAGATGTACTAAATAAATCACTGAAAGAAGTTCAATTCTTTCATTACCTTTTAGAGGTAAAGTCTGATATTACCAGGAGATGGTCAAACTTCATATTGAAGACCATCAGATATAAAGCAAGAATTTCTGGTTCAAGAGTTATAGAATTCATTCCTAATATTGTAGAAGATGATGGAAGTGAAACTCCTATGAGGAAGGATTCTGCTAAGCTTGAAGTGTTACTGAATGAGAAATGTCTGTACTACAATGAAGATTCTTCTCATCCTAGGGTAATAAGACCGAATGATGGTTTAGGAAGAAACCATATCTCTGCGTTAAGGACTACAATCTACCAGATTGGAAGTCAGAATGAAGAGATGAAGTAAGTCAAGACTACAATGTCTCAAGTCCTGAGGATTAAAGAAGAAAAGCTGATATCAAGCTTTATCAAGAATCATTTTGGATTCAGATTGACTTAGTGAGATTGGTAAAAGCTACAAGGACTGTAAGTTATCTAATTAAACTCTTATTGCATTTGTACTTAAATGTTTTTGACATCATCAAATCTATTAACTTGTATATTTTGCATAATTTACAAGTTGGGGGAGATTATTAGATATATTTGAGATGTCATGTCTAATATGATTCATGTTTAGTTTTCAGATCTTAACAAACAGGACATATCAGGACTTACTGAAATCAGGACTTACTGGAAGTCAGAACTTAATATCAGAACTTAAGGTCATATCAGAACTTAAGTGCGAGAAGACTTTCATATAAGGAAGGAAGCTGATTTACAGTAGAAGATCGAGACTAAAATAAAAGAAGATATGCATGGATAGTGTTAGAAGACTGGAAGACTTGTAGAAGATATCTGATTGATATATTTTAGGAGATATAATTATATTCCATATCAATTAGAAGTTATCTTGTAACTGTGTACTATATAAACACAGACTTAGGGTTTACACTATATGTGTTATCATTATCGAGAAGATTATACATTGTAACCTAGCAGCTCTTAGTGATATTTATTCATCACTGAGAGAGAACAACAGTTCTTATTGTAACAGAGTTTATTCAATATACTTGATATTTGTTACATACTTGTGTTAAATTGATTTGATTGTGAAAACACTCTATTCAACCCCCTTCTACAGTGTTGTGTGACCTAACAGAGCCTACTATGCGTCCAATGAGTATCAATGAGATGCCACAAGTGGCCCCTAAAACCTATAACTTTTATCTAATGTACAAGGTCACTATGCTTATGAATGCTCATACAATATCTACAATTCTCAATTTGGACAGATGAATTCTTTTGAAGATGGATATGGGTATAATCAGTACTCTAATACATTTGATCAAGAATGGGTGGATCAACCTGATTTCTCATACATGGATAATGGTGTTCATAATTTTACTTATCATGGTCAACATCAATACCAACAAAAATATTATGAAGAACAATCATCACTACATCAATATCAATATCCTCAGCTATAAGAAGATCTACAAGTTTTTCAAGCTAATGTAGATGTGCAACCTGATCAGACAAGTAAGGTATACAATTTGTTGAAGAAACTACAAAAGAGTTTTGAGGAGAGTACTGATGCGATTAAAGAACTAAAAACTAAAAGTTTGATGATAGAGTCTCAAATTGCAGAGCTGGTTAACTCTTCTACTACAAGGCAACTCGACCTTTTACCATCACAACCAATCCAACTAGAAGAGTACGAGAGTGTTACAACTCTTAATAACTATCTTGAAGATGAAAATATGTCGATGTTCAGTGCTGATATGAATATTATGTATGAGGAAGAGCATGCCACTGATTATGAGATAAATGATGTTGTTACTGAAGATATTGTGAGTGAGGATGAAGAAATAAAAGAAAGCAATACCATGATGATGATTGTTTCTCTTCGACAACTTGTGCCGAAATTTCCATTCCTAAATATAGACATAGCTTATGTGGATCAACGGTTGGGTATTGGTAAATTTGCTTTCACTTTAGCCTCTACTTACAAGGCTCCTATACTTGAGGACACTCAGTACAAGGTTGACATGATGACACCTGTTGTTCAAAATATTTCTTAAACTCTGGTTGATGATCTACTTAAAACGGCTCTTAAGTTTTAAGCTAAAGAGGAGGGTCGAGGTATCTCTTTGATCATTGATGTGATAAGCCAAGATGTTCGACTGGCTCATGAGAAAGTGAGGAGTGAAGACAAGACACCGCTTGAACCTCCACCTCATATGAATGTTAAGGGAGTTCGTTCTTTGTATGGTGTTGAGTTTTTTCATTATTTTATCACAAATGTTTCCAAAGTTGCACAAGTACTAACTCAATTGTTATTTATTGATGTCATATTTCATTTTACTGATGCTTGTTTGGAGATTTTTTGCAGGATTAAAACAACTTCTAATGATACTCTTAATAGTTTTTGTGGTGGTGAATTTATGATCAAGAATTTGGATATTTCGCACTATAGTGCTTCAATCGAGGTTAGAACTCAAGCTAATGACTCTAAAGGAGAGCTTTTTGGGAGGGAAACCAATGTGTTGGTGTTAAGTGGCATTTATGTCCACTTAGATCGTCCTATAAAGGCTTGAATTAGTATTTTGTACTCAAGTTATTTGTGTATTTTATGTGTTTTTGTAGTATTTTTGCGTTTCAGGCATAGTTGAAGGAATCAAGAGGTTTAACATTGCTTTGGTGCTAAATTGGTGTTAGGAGGGTGTCTAGGAAGTTTGCTTGTATAACGCCATCTCAAACCAGTTAAAAAAACAAGCAGAAGAAGAAATTCCAGAATGTCAGCGCGCCCGCACCAGAACTACAGAGAGACAGCGTGCCCGCGCTGGACCCGCACCAGACCATTTTCCAGGAATCATGTTTCAAGTAGAGAACTGATTTTCCGGACTTCTAATCTGCATGGGCTTCTATATAATGATAACTTAAGGCCGTTTTTCATAAGAAACACGTAAAGGGGCTAAGGAGAAGACCTATGAGCACAAATACAACTAAGGCGGAGAGGATCTAGTTTATTTTTGTGATTCTTTGTTTTAAGTTGTAATCTTGGATGCTAGTTTTCTTATTTGTTGAACCTATTACTCTTGTTTAACATACTTTGATTATTATTCAGTTTATAAAGACTTAGTTTATTATACCATGCTTTCAGTGGAACCCACGGTGATGATGAGTTCAGTTATGGGCTAATCGTTATCGTGGGGTTCTAGCGGATTTACTTATGGATTTCAATGGTTAATATGTTCAATATCTTAGTGTGTGGTGATTGTATGATATCCTAATATTGGTTGTGCTTATTCGTCTTATGAGCATCGCGAACTTCTAAGATAGTGTGTTAATATTTATTGAAGCGAAAGTGAATATAGAGGTTTAGAACTTGCCATGCTAGCATAGGTATTTGTTATGGATGATTCGTAGGTAATTTTAACCATCTTACTTGTCCTATGTAATCACGATAGATAACTTGTGCATTAAACCGTTATGTTGTCAAATTATATAGACATATAGGGTCTCAATATAATTGGTATCTATTCAGCTTCTATCTCTTTTGTGGATGTCTGGTAGTAGGGTATTCGTACAACAAAAGTTGGCGTTTACTAGTTTCGTGTTATCTGATTAGTTGTCATCACCATTGTATGCTAAGGTTAAGAACAAAAAGGCTATTGAATGAAGTAGTATTGAATTTAGAATCCCATATTTGTCTTATATAGTAAATCAACCTTTTAATCTCTTAGTTAATCGCATGTTAGTTAATATTGTAGTTATAAACACTCTCAACTTGTTATCATCTTAGCATTGAATAATAACCATACCATTGTTGTATAAGTACATTAATTGAAATTAACTTAAACCAGTCTCTTTGGGAATGAACTAGAATTAATTCTATATTACTTGCGATCGCGTATACTTGCGTGAATATTAGCGCGTGTTTTCGTCCTAACAGTTGATAATGTAATTTTTTGTACTATAGGTATTACTATTATTATTAGTAATATATTATTATATTATTATTATTATTGTAAATATATTTATAGATTTTTTAGGTATCCATTTTTTATGTTTTTTTACTCCCTCAAGGTGCCTTGATAATTTTTGTATGAATTGTTTCAAGATTTTTCGAAATAAAAAAAGGAAAAAGAAAAGATAATTCGGGGTGCAGAATTTCACCTCGCGGGTGCAATATCCCATGAACATTGAACAAAGCAGAAAAAAAGAGACCCGCGGTGCATTATTTGCTACCTACGGTGTCCCAAACCCCTCCCAAAACAACTTGTTTGTACATGTTATCCCCCCCCCCCGCGCGATTTCTACCGTTATCCCCCTCCCCGCGCGCTTGTGTCCCCATTCCCTGTTATATATATATTCTTTCCTTATTTATTTTGTAACCTTATTTATATAATATTTTATTATTCTTATAATTTTTCTATTAACACTATTTGTATTACATTTATTTAATATTTTTATATTTTTATAATTACTAATAATATAGTAATATTATTATTATTTGTACATATTATTATTACATTTATTATTACTACTACTTATCAACATATTATTATTATTATTATTAATATTATTGTTGTTGTTATTATTATTATTACAACTACTAATACTACCACCACATTTTTTTTCTTTTCATTTTTTACTTATTTATTTTTGTAAAATATTTTAGACTTCACCTATATTTTAATTATAACTTATATTAATTTCTATGTGAGATATGTATTTTATATTATATATGTAAGCATGTATTTTCTTGTCGTACAAAAAAAAGAAATAAAAAATAATAATTGTAATATTTATATTATATTATTTATGTTAATATATATATATATTAACTAGGGATGTCATATGGGGGTGTGGTTCTCTGATTTTGTAATGGCCTCGTTCCACACTATTTTTTGCATCTTTTCATCTTCATCATAACAACCACGAGAATTTTTGTCCCGGCTTACTACTTTCGCATCATTCATCTTGAATCCAGGGGAGTTTTCTTTTTCTTTCTTTTTAGTTTAGAATTTTATTTTGTTCTTTTTGTATTTTGTTAGTTAGTTCTTTGTTAGTTAGTTCATCGAGGACAATGAACCACTTAAGTGTGGGGATGAGTTCTCAATGTTAAAAATTCAAAAAAAAATCAATCAAAAATTATAGAAAAATTAAAAATTCTTGTATGTTGCCTAGTCTCGTAGCGTGTTAACAAGGATAAATACACATCTTGTGAACTTCTTTTGCATGATTAGTTCATATGCCATATCTTTAGAAAATCTTTGTTACATGATGATTCCTTTTATGTGCTTGTGAAATTCTAAAACTTGAGATACATCTTTATCAATTTTAGTAAATACTGAAGCATGTTTTAACCTTGTAAGAATTTGAGCCTAATTTGTGATTGGTACAATTTATATCATTCAATTTTATTGTTGTGTGTTGTTCATCGTAGAGTATGTTGCTCCAGAACTTGTTTTAACATTGTTGAGACTACATGGTATTTGTATGCATGAAAATGATAAACACAGTAGGATGGACCTCAATTACCTAAATAGTACCCATAAATTATATCCCCAGTGAACCCCTTTGAGATTTTTATCTGTTCTTTTGATATATCACCTATCTAAATGCTTGAACCTACTTGTTTATTCTTGTCTTGATTTACTAGTAGAGCATTTTGATTTATTTGAGGGTTGGTGATACATAGTGTGAGGATTTCTTTGTTAAAGTGTGAAAAATTGGTGGTATCAAAATCCAAAAAGGAAAAAAGAGGAGAAAAGGTTAAGTACTCCTTTGAGACCAACGGGTGGCAAGTGTAATATCATATGAAAGGGACGATCCATGTGCATATGTTAGTATTAAGTACTTTGTACTAGAATTTAAGGGGGATTAACTTACTAACTCTTATTTTTCTTGGTGACTTTTCACTGACCTTGGTTACTGGAGAAATACTTGAACTTTGAAAAAACAGGAGAAGATCAAAAATATTTTATGTTCAGTGATATGTACAATATGAAGTGGGAAGTACATGGTAATATGTACTTGGATTTTAATGCTTATGAGAGACTAATCACCTTTTACATGATCAAAATTTCATGTTGTGTGCTTTAATTAAAAATGAACATTATGCTCTATTAGTTGTTCAATTTGGCCACTTGTGATCCTTTTTGTTGATATCCTACCTTCACCTTGAGCCTCTTGCTATAACCTTTAACGAAGACCTTTTGATTTGTGTATGCATATATTTAAAGTAGTGGAGATTTGGTGGACAACCAAGCTTATGGTAGCACGTAACTTCATTTATTGAACAATTGAGCGAATACACTTAACATATATACTTGTGTTACGTGAGAGTTGTATGAGTTTTTCTATCCATATCATGTTACTTACAAGATGCGACTTTGATGTCTATTTCATGTTATGTTTGTCTACTTAGATAATGTGTGCGTACTTGGATAGTTGTGTATCAATGATGTTCGAATTAGAAAGACTGTCAAAATTATGTAATTGTGGTTTACATATATGGAGTGCTATGATATGTTGCATACTTGAGAATTGGTAGGAGAAAATTAAATTTTGTATGTAAATTCGCTATAAACCCTCACGAGACAACATTCGTCCTACTAGGGCTCCCTAAGGGTTTAACGGCTTGTTGTATATGTTCAATGCAATCGTGCCATTCATGAAAGTGATGTGAGTTAATTAGGACTTATTTTTTTTATTTCTCTTATTTGCCCGAGGACGTGCAAATGCTTAGTGTGGGGATGTTTGATAGAGTATATTTTTATATATATTTTATATGATTTTACTCTCATATTTATTCTGTTTTGCACTGATTTAGATATTAATTTAATAGGTTTTAATGTTTTATTGTACGGTACAAGGAAATTCTAGACTTGGAAGGATTTGGAGCAAAAAGTTCTATTTTGGAGTTAAAATATAGCAAAATTCATCTTATTGGGCTACACGGGATGCTAAAACTTTTTGGGGCGTATCTTGAGTTCCAGAAGTCCATTTCTGATGATCTTACAGTCAAGGAAAAGCCCACGGAATTCTCTTTAATTCAGAGATGGTCCAACAAGGAGAATTCAGCTGTAGCAGCCTGAAAAACTGCAGTGAACAGACAACTAAGAATTTTTATTACAAAATCATATTCGGTCTAGAACTCTCACTTGTAATTTTATTAGAATAATAAAACACTTTTATTATTGGACAAGACATCAGATTTTATTATTAGTTGGAGACATATTAGAGACACGTATTATTATAGAGTAGAGATAATTAGGTTTATATATATAGAGAAGAAGCTATAGATTTTGGTCCCACGACAAGATTGAATATTACAGATTTTCTTATCTGATTTTCATGTATGTTCTTATTAGTTTAATTATGCTTCTTTATTTTCTTAGTTTTTTTACTTGTTTAATCATTAGTGAGTAGTCGGTTTTTAGGGCATAAAGGGGAAGCCATGTTTGCATGATAATAAGAGCATGATTTTCACAGTAGTTCGATTTATTATGGTTAATTCTAATTGATTATATTTTAATATTAATTTGTGTAATCGGCCGATATCATGAATTAATTATATGCAATAGGAGTAATAGATCGGGAGATTTTACTCACTAGAGGCACACATACGATTAGCAGAATTGAAAGTGAGAGCGTGATCAATATTGGATTTCTGAGAGCATTAATGCTCGGGAGAGATTAACAGTTGCTCTAATTACCTAACTAATTAAATTACTAGAAGTGATAAATTATGTAAGATTTCGAGAATGTTAATGCTCATAGAGATTAACATACTTTATTTATGTGATCACATTTATTGCTACAGCTTAGAAGCCAGTTATTTTGTAAGCATGGTGGACCTGGTTGCCCTAGGTTTTTAATTCCTTGTTTAGCTTCTAATTAATTAGTTTTAATTTTGGCATAGTTATTAGTTAGTTAAAATCTTTATAATTGATTTTTCTCTTTAAACAATCTATAGTAATTGAGTCGAAATTGATAGAACCTGTCTCCTTGTGGATACGACCTACTTGCCACTTTGCACTAGAAATAGACACCGTGCGCTTGCGGTTAGTTAGATATAAAATAAACTCATCAGTACGTGATTTGTCATGTTTTGATGTTGATACAATATGTTTGTATATGTATGGTTTGAATATACGATATTCATGTGAGTTGAATAATCACATGATGATTATATAATCCGTATGTATATTGATATATACATGATTTATGTTTGTTCTTATTATGAGAATCGTATTAGATACGATAGGGAATTGAGCGTCTCAACAAAACAGATAGCTAAAGCTATCATCGACTCATTTGCAAGGCGTTTGACGTCGTTTACTTTCTGTAAATTGTGATTTAATGTTTTCAGAATTTGATTCCGATTTTTCAAATTTTTTCCATATTTTGTTTTTATGATTAGATCATGATGGATATGATATGTTAAGATCAAATTATATGTTCTAACATGTTCTTATGTGTTAATTGAGCATGGTGGTTGGTTATGGCTAATGACCTTAGGTTAATGGTTTTGATTTTTTTAAATACTGCTTGCATGTCGTTTGATCATGTAATTATAAATCTTGAATGTAACTCGAGTTCACTTGTTAGTTCATTAGATTAGTTTTTATATTTAATTATTTTAATGTACATGAAGACGTGAAGACTTAAAGATCAAGAAAGTACAATTTTATGGAGGTCATCCAAGGAAGCAATACAAGGAGACAACTCAAGAAAGAAGACATGTAATAGTTAGCTTGTATTTATTTTTCACCTTAGATTGACCGAGATCTTTGTCATTAGCTTGGTGAAGTTCACATAGGATGAAGCCATAACGAACCACGTTTATTTTATTGCACTTACATATATATGCTCATATAATGAATGTATGTGTATAGTGGTTTGATGATGCATGCTTAATTAGATTAAGGATGTAAGTATTAGATACGACACCCATACCATGCTTTCTAAACAAGATAAAATCTGTAACGATTCAAGATTGTAAAATTAACAAATGATTATGAGATTCTCGTATTTATGAAACACGGAATAAAATACTAATCTTCTTTATTTCCGACATGGGGTGATTTTGTCAAAAGCAAGTTCATTGAACTTGTAAGGTTGTGGGTTTTAAGCGAAACTGTTGTGACTCCCTCATTACCTGGAAACCAAACCATTGATGAATATTGATTTGAAGTATTTTATACAAGGAAAATTGGGAATCTCTTTCTGATGGGATCATGATCATTTTAAATTAACAAAACCCTAAAGTTAATATTAAGTTGATCAGATGCCTTCCAATGAGTCCAATGCGTTAACCCTTAGATCGATAAGGAGTGGGTTCACCAAAGAGAAGTACTCCTATCGTGGGAGATGTGTTGAAGTATATTGATACTTTTTGATTATTGGGTTTGACTTAACTAAGTTACCACAATAGGATTGTGAACTTAGAGGCACAGAGTTTGGCGAGATTTATTAGATAAATATGAACAAATGTTGTTCCACCAAACTATCCAAGAGTTATATAGTTGATATAATTGACAAATATTGTCTATCTAAATAATCATGTTTTAGGAGAAAAGTCAAAGTTGACCTAACGCATGGTGAAATATGGATATTGGCTCACTAGAAATGATATAGAAGATATTCTTTCCAAATTAATAGTTAGGGCTATTGATTTGATAAAAATAGTGGGCGATATATATTGTGAATATATATGAATAATAACTTGAACATAATTTAATGATCATCTGTAGACTAATTCATTTTATGCACTTTAATATTGTAGATATCAAATGACAAATAACACAAATAACTTCTCTATGTAATAGTCCTTGAGAAGGACAAGCTGACATGAAATAATTTCCTCAACTGACATGGGAACTTGAGGCTGGTCCTCAGGTTCAAGGATGTCACTCAAAACCCTCCCTTATTTCTTTTAGCTGAGAATGAAACATGTGCTGAATAAAATGCTTACTAGAATCAAATTGATTATGCAACTGATGTTTCATGTCTCATGCTTGTAATTATGAGTGCTGAGCTTTAGAAGCAACAAGAGTATAGTGATGCTTATGCTGTGATTGAGCACCTTCAAAGAAGCTTTGAAGGATATGCTCGTCCGAAAGATTTGATAATAATAAGGCACCATAGTTTTGCATTAATAGGAGAATGATATCCGGTTGGACCACATGTTCCAATGATGATAGGTATACATACCTTGATTTTTGGGGTTTCAAGAATGGTCTAGAGACTCAGCTTGATTTGATCAAACAATCTTTGAACAACTTATATTCTTAGTTTGTTAAGAACAAAAGGAATGAGATAGACAAAACACTCACCGAGTTGTTAGGCATGTTTAGAACTGCTGAAAATAGCACGGTAAAGGCATGAACTACGTCCATATTGATGGTGTCACATGGAATGCAAACGGGAAAAGAAAGTGGACATGCGAGGTTAAGACTGATTTTATTCAGTGCCAAACTAAAGTCCAATCCTAAGAGGGCTTTTTAAGCCTATTAGTGGTGTTGCCAAAGAAGACAATTGTCACTTCTATGACAATAACTGGATATTTGGAAGTTAAACTGTCGAGCTTATTTGGAAGATGTAAAGAAGAAGATCGAAAAGGGTCAAGCTTCAGGTATTGGGTTAGAATTAGAGCAAAAGTTGTTTCTCTAGTTGATGAACTCAATACCTTATTTTGCCCAAAAGGCTAATTTAAGAACTTGATAAATTGTTTTTTTACGTGCCTGCATTTAGCGGAGATATTATATCAATTTCTTATCAGGACAATAAATGTTTTTATTTAATTAAATAAACATTAGTTGTTTATTCTATTTCAGTGATAAGACCTATAATGTTGTACAATTACTTAACAATTTATATATTTTAAAATGACTCAAATCAAACATTACCTTTGGCACTATCCTTTAAGCCATATTAATGAGAAACGCATTTCAGAGTTACATATGGATGAATACTTGGATAAGTTTGATTTTGAATCACACGAAGGATGCGAACCTTGTCTCATTGGAAAAATGACTAAATCTCCTTTTACCACAGAAGGTGAAAAGGCCACCGAACGATTAGGACTTATACATAGTGATGTATGTGGTCCAATACAGATGATGGCAAAGAGTGTCTTTTACAACTTCATAACATTTACTGATGATTTTAGTAGATATGGATAAGTGTATCTTTTGAAGAATTAATCCGATTCTTTTGAAATGTTTAAAGAATATAAGGCCGAAGTATATAAGCAAATAGGGGAAAATATAAAAGTTATACGATTAGATCGTGGAGGGGAATACTTAAGCCTCAAATTCAAGAGTTTCTTGAAGGAGTATGATATTGTATCACAACTTAATCCTTTTGGAACACCTCAATGGAATAGAGATTCTGAGAGGAGAAATCATACCTTGTTGAACATGGTGCGATCGATGATAAGTCAAGCAGATCTTTCATCAGTTTATGGGGTTATGCTCTAGAAACGGCTACATTTACACTTAACTGAGTTTTCGACAAAAGTGGTTCAAAAGGCTTCATATGAGATATTGATTGAGAAACGTCAAAGCACGTCATTTATGAAAATATAGGGATGTGAAGCATTTGTAAATGTTTAGCCTCTGACAAGCTTGGACCAGAATTAGATGGATGCTATTTTGTGGGATACCCAAGTTAGACTAAAGGGTATAGTCTTTATAATCCTTCTGAGAATAAAATGTTTGTTGCTCGGACCGCTTTATTTCTTGAGGGAGAACTACTTTCTAAGAAAACCAGTGGGAGGATGATGCGTCTCGACGAAGATCGAGAACTACATGATAACATTGAACCAGAGTTGGAACAAGATCAGGATGTACATCAAATGTTAAAAGTAATCATGTTCAGGAAATACAGGTTGTTTGTAGATCTAATAGGATTCACCATGAGTCCAGGATAATTTATGGATTTATCTTGACTCAAGATGGTGATTTGATGCTTACGGATAATGATGAGCCTCTCACCTACCAAAATGCTATGAACAGTCTAGACTTCGAGAGATGGATGGAGGCCATGAAATCCGAGATGGAATCCATTTATCAAAATAAAGTATTAACTTTAGTTGATCCACCCGCAGGGGTAAAACCTATAGGGTGCAAGTGGGTTTTCAAGAAGAAAACCGACATGGATGGTAAAGTACAGAATTAAAAAGCACGACTAGTGGAAAAAGGTTTCAAACAAATTCATGGTATAAATTTTGATGAGACTTCTTGACCAGTTACTGTGGTCCTGTGGTCAAGTCCATCAAGATTTTTCTAGCAATAGCTGCTTACTTTGATTTTGAGATTTGGCAAATGGATGTCAAAATCGCTTTTTTATATGGGAGCCTTGAAGAGAATGTATATATGATACAATCTGAGGGTTTTGTCGATCCAAAGTTTGCTAAGATGGTTTATAAGTTTCTTTTATCTATTTATAGATTGAAGCAAGCCTCAAGGAGATGGATATTCATTTTGAAGAAACAGTCAAAAAGTTTAGCTTTATTCAAAACGAAGATGAACCATGTTTTTGCAAGAAGGTTAGTGGGGGCCATGTGACATTCCTATTATTAAGTGTGACTTAATTAAATAATAAATTGATATTTTGGATCAGTATTATTTATAATTAGTTTATTTTTATAAAACTCATTCTTCTCTCTATATAAACTCGTTAAGGGCTGATTTATATATAAGGATACATGGTTTACAAAATCCTAGTCGTTCAAGGAGAAAGAGGAAGAGAGGTAGAGATGGAGTTTTCGGGTGCTAGTGCACATCAATTCTTCAAGAAAAGCATTCGTGTGGATACCATAGAGCGTAGACCGCGAGAGCGGGATACGTGGTGATTCAACAAGGTTTGGAACTCCATTAATCCTCCATTAATGAACTCTTAAAGCTTTTTTAAGATAAAGATTCTTACTACGAATTAAATATCTATTTTCCCATGGATCATGCGTAGGGTTTTGCTTTTATTCCAGTTTTAATTTAATTTTACATCATTTCCGTTGCATTTATGTGCTCAAAACCCTTCACCAACTGTTATATGAATGATCTTAGTGTTATGAGTTTCATTCTGGTACATGGTCCTATTTTTTTAGTGGCTAATGTCTTTTCAGTAGGTGATTTTCACATGTATGTTGACTGTGTTACCAAGGTCATTTTCCCTCGATCTGATATTGGTTAGTAAATGTTTTTGTGTGTCTCCCATAGTAAAGTGTATGTATGGGGGAGTAATTATGTGTGTGTGAGTGAGTGAGTGTGAGTGTTATAGGTAATTATATTTCTCCGTCATGCCCTTATCAGGTATTCTCATCCTTTTACTTTGTCATTTTCTCTCATTTTCATATATTGAGTATAATTGTTAGGAATATGTTGTGAACTTGATGATAAGTTGAACAAAATACCTTGGTAGATTTAACCTAGTGTTTTTGAAGCTCTCGACTGATGTTCTACAATAGTCCCGACGGATGAACTTTATAGTCCCGACGGATGACCACTGAACATTCATCGAGAGTGTAGCTTATGTAATAATAAGTCTTGTGCCACATATCTGCAAATAACAATGTATTAGTTGAGTAGATGTTGTAGGATTCTTTAATTCATGTTGACGACTAGATTGATATGCAGAATAGGGTGGCTAATTGTAAATATAAGATGTATTGTAATTCTTTATAAGTGAAATAGAGTCAAGTGGCAGAAAGGCTCCCGACGGATGATCTACAAAGGCTCTCGACAGATAATCAACAAGGAATCTGACGGATGACCAACATAGTCCCGACGGATGATCATATTCAAAAGAGCAGTTGAAGTGACAACACAGTCACATGCGTCGGGTATTTGCAAATGGAATGTGGCAGCCTAATCGCAGGATTTAGAGAACAAAGAAGCATTAGTATTTCCATGTAATTATAAAGATATTCAAAGATGCTGGAAAGTGTAATGAAGTAGCATGAAATTAGACTATAAACAATTTTTATTTTACTTGTTTGTCTTTTTATCATGTAACTTGGTAGTATATAAACCAAGTGTAGCAAGTAGAACAAACAACCAAGTTAGTAAGCATTATTTTTATGAGAGATAGAAAAGGCTGCATCTGTTAAGCATCTCTTTATAATTCTGCAAGTTCACTTGTAAGTAGCTGTGTGCTATTCAAGCATCACAGAGTTCTCATCTTAATATATATATATATATATATATATCTGGTGGATAAGTTCAAATACACCAGAAAGTTTAAAAGCCTTGTGTTTTATTTCTTTGAGTTTGATTTTCATATCTTTATCATTTCACAATATAGAAATATCTGTACATTTATATTATTAAGTAAGAACAGTTTTAAAAACTGAAAAAGAAACCAGAATTACATTCAACCCCCCCCTTCTGTGATTCTTGTTGCATTATTTGGGAATAACAATTGGTATCAGAGCAAGCTCTTGAAGTAAAAATAGTGTAAAGATCACTACAATCAACAAGATGAACTGAAAAGATGTTGGAGTAAAGATTCCATTTCTGGACAAAGACAACTATCACCATTGGAAGGTGAAGATTCACATGCATCTCCTATCTCAATATGAAGTATATGTGGACTGCATTGAGAAAGGTCCACATGTCCCTATGAGAGCTGCTATAGGAAATGAAGCATCAGTCCCAAAACCACAAGCAGAATGGTCAGATCCAGATAAAGAACAAGTTTAAAAGGATAAAAAGGCCATGAATATTCTGTTTAATGGTGTTGACAGTGACATGTTTGACAACATCATAAATTGCAAGACTGCTAAGGATGTCTGGGATACAATTCAAGTTATATGTGATGGAACTGAGCAAGTAAGGGAGAACAAGATGCTACTCTTGATTCATCAATATGAGTATTTCCATAGTGAGGAAGGTGAGTCACTCATTGACATTTTCAGTAGATTCCAAAAACTACTGAAAGCTCTAAAATTGCATGGAAGGGTCTATCAAACAAAAGACTCAAACCTCAAATTCCTTAGATCTCTACCAAAGGAATGGAAGCCTATGACAGTCTCATTGAGAAATTCTCAAGATTACAAGGAGTTCACCTTGGATAGACTGTATGGTATCCTAAAAACCTATGAGCTTGAAATAGAGCAAGATGAGAAGATGGAGAAAGGAAGAAGGGAGGGTTCATTGCAATAGTTGCTGAGCAAGAAAAGGAGAAGGAGATAAAGGTTGAAGCTGTTGAATATGCACCAAACTTAAGAGTTTGTGAAGGCAAAGGAAATGGACTAGTAGCTGAACATGAAGACCAGCTTAGTCAAGATGACATGGATGACATAGATGAGCATCTTTCTTTTCTATCCATGAGATTTTCCAAGCTCAAATTCAAGGATAATTTTGGAGCAACCAAGTCAAACAGAAACATGGCTGATAAGTCTAAATTCAAATGTTTCAAGTGTGGCTTGGCAGGTCATTTTTCTAGTGAGTGTAAAAAGCCTGATTCTGGTAAAAAGAAGTTTGAGGCTATTGATTATAAGCAGAAATACTTTGAGTTGCTCAAGCAAAAGGAAAGGGCTTTCATTACACAAGAAAATGACTGGGCTGCAGATGGATTGGAAGAGAATGAAGATACAAGCTATGTCAATCTAGCACTTATGGCCAAATCAGATGAAAAAGAGACAAGTTCATCAAGCAATCAGGTAATCACTACCAACCTAGCTCATTTATCTAAAGCTGAGTGTAATGATGCCATAAATGACATATCTACTGAGTTATATTACCTGCGTGTTACACTCAAGTCTCTCACTAAAGAAAATAATAAAATTAAAGAGAACAATGTGTTTTTAAGTGAAAGAAACAATGTGCTAGAGACTCAATTTGTTGAGTTTGAAAAATTGAAAATAGAATGCAAGATTGCTAAGGATGAACTAACTGATTCCTTAAAGAAAAAGGAGATTTTAAGAAAGCAACTTGAACGAGAACAGGAAGTAATTAAGGCATGGAAATCATCTAGAGATGTCCATGCTCAAATTACTAAAGTTCAAGGTATAGAATCTTTCTGTGATGCAACCTGGAAAAAGAACAAGGAGAAGCTTAATTCCAATCTGATTGAAGGACTTTCAACGGATGTGGATTCGATAAATGATGAAAATTATCCGTCGAAAATCAAAAAGATTATCCTTCGAAAGAGAATGAGCCATATCCATTGAGTGCAAGCAAACCAGTTAGAAAAGCTAAGCTAGCCAAGTTAAATGAAAAGTATGGATCAGTTTCTAAGAACTTTGTTCAAGAAGAAGTAAGTCAAGTGAATAAGAACAAAAGAGTCAATGTAGGTCCTCTGTCTATCAAACAATTGAATGACAGATTGGAGAAAATTGAAGTGAAAGTAGAGTTAAAAAGGAAAAAAAAAATAAATGGGAAAGTAGGAATTAAAAAACATAACAACTACACACCTGATAAATATGCACCAAGAAAAATCTGTGTTAAGTGTGGTAGTGTTAATCATTTGTCTTTTAATTGCAAACTTGCTATTTCTACTCCAATGTCTGCACCACCTTCATTTCCCAGTATGCCTACAATGCATGTTAATGTTATGCCTGCACACAACTTGAATGCACAGTATGCTAACATGCCATTTGCATAAAATCCATATTATGCTGCATTTAGTATGCCTCAAATACCATTTAGCATGCCTTACTGGAATAACATGTTTGCACATAGCATGCCTTTTCATGTTAATCAAAATTTGCATGACAATTCTGCTTTAGTGAATGTTTTTAAAGGTCCAACTCAAATGACAAAGGATGAATCTGAAATACCCAAGTCAAATGAGGTCAAACCTAAGAAACCAAAGAAAAAGGCTAACAAGGCAGGACCCAAGGAAACTTGGGTACCAAAATCAACTTGATTTGATTTTGATGTGTGCAGGGAAATAGAAAGAATCTTTGGTATCTGGATAGTGGTTGCTCAAGGCACATGACTGGAGATTCTACCCTGCTCACTGGTTTTAGAGAAAGAGTTGGCCCAAGTATTACTTTTGGAGATGACAACAAGGGTTATACTATGGGATATGGCTTGATTTCAAAGGATAATGTCATCATTGAGGAAGTTGCCCTCGTGGATGGTCTCAAGCACAATCTGTTGAGTATCAGCCAACTTTGTGATAGGGGCAACTCAGTTACTTTTGATACAAAAGCCTGTGTTATGACTGATAAGAAAAGCAACAAAGTGGTTCTCACTGGAGTAAGAAAAGGCAATGTGTATCTAGCTGACTTTAACTCAACAAATGCAGAATCTGTAACTTGTCTTCTCAGTAAAGCAAGTCAAGATGAAAGTTGGCTATGGCACAAGAAGCTGTCCCATCTAAACTTCAAGACCATGAATGAGCTAGTCAAGAAAGAATTGGTTAGAGGTATTCCTCAAGTGGAGTTTTCAAAGGATGGGTTGTGTGATGCCTGCCAGAAAGGAAAGTAGATTAAAGCATCATTCAAAAATAAGCTTGATTCAATAATTGAAGAACCTTTGTAACTATTGCACATGGATTTGTTTGGACCAGTCAATGTGTTGTCCATCTCAAGAAAAAGATATTGCCTAGTAATTGTAGATGATTTCTCAAAGTTCTCTTGGACATATATTCTAAAATCCAAAGATGAAGCTAGTGAAATCATTATCAATCACATAAGGCAAGTCAACAATCATCCTGATTTCAAAGTAAGAAGAATCAGGAGTGACAATGGAACTGAGTTCAAGAATTCTGTGATGAGATTATTTTGTGAAGAGAATGGGATTATGCATGAGTTTTCTGCAGCTAGAACTCCACAACAAAATGGAGTGGTGGAAAGGAAAAATAAATCTCTTATTGAAGCTGCAAGGACAATGCTAGAAGAATCAAAGTTACCAACATATTTTTGGGCTGAAGCTGTGAATACTTCATGCTACACTCAGAATATCTCTTTGGTCAATCAAGCAAAATGCATGATACCCTACCAATTGTTCAAGAATAGAAAGTCAACTCTAAATTTTCTTCATGTCTTTGGATGTAAATACTACATTCTAAGGAATCAAATTGAACAACATGGAAAGTTTGATGCCAAAGCAGATGAAGGAATTTTTGTTGGATATGCTGTTGGAAAAGCATATATAGTCTACAATATTAGGACAAACATTGTTATAGAATCTGTACATGTTGTGTTTGAAGGTAAGAAGATTGAAGGACTAAAAGATGAAGGTTTCCATGATAGCCTCAAATTTGATAATGTTGAGATAATTTGTGATGACAGTGATGATGATAGTGATCAAGAAATAGTGGCTAAGGAAAATACAGAAAAGTATATCTCTAATGATACAAAAAATTCAGCATCAGTCGAGGTACAAAATACATCATCCATCGGAAGACAATCAGCTTCATATGTCGGGATACAAAGTGCATCATCCGTCGAAACAGTCAGAGAAGCTGAGAGTCAAAATAGATCACCTACAGAAAGAACTCCTTCTTCAAATCAAAGATCCACAAACTCAGGGGGAGTTTTTTCTAATCAAAACTCAGTCATGAAAGAGATATGTCCTAAGTCCAATCACGTATGAGGATTTAGGAATAACTTTTATGTAATCTGTTTTGATTTCATTGATATTAATAAAAGACTTGTTTTGTTTTTATTACGGGCTCTATCTATTTAAGTGTTTAAATAAGATATACCATAGTTTAGAGTAAAGCTTTTTATGGATTATGATGAGATCATAATAGTGAGACCTAAAAGATGATAACTCTAAACTTAAATAGTTCCTGGTCATAGGATTACTAACTGGTAATTAATAATCCGCAAAGATTGGTACATACTATGCTTGCTCCTTTCAGGAGGATGTCTGTTCTCATAGGCATTTGTGTGGTGACACTATAGCTAGTATGTAGGTGCTTATTAGGGAATAAGTTCACTGAACATGACTCGATAAGTTGAACAACTAATGGAGATTACTCACGTGTCAATAGTTATTCACTGAGTGATAGTTGTACAAGTGTCCTTAGACTTGGAATCGTTAAAGGTATCTTATATATAATGAACTGTGCTTTGGTTTAGTCCTTAGTCTCAAGGACATCCATTAGGTCTATTCTGGGCATAGGGATTTGTGTATAAAGATAGTTAACGTCAATAGAGGATCTACCCCTTCCAGTATAGAAAGAGAATATCCTATGTTATTCTTAGTATGCGAGTTCTGGAATCTTTGGCCAGAGTGTATGAAATTAGAAAGGAGTTTCTAATTTGCATTAATATGAACTTTGCATTATGAATAAGAAATCTTATGATTAAATTTGATAGGCTTGATACGAGATCCATGCCTTGTATTTATTCGGGATATTATAAGGGTAGAAGGAATTCATTGTACAGTAACTAGTCACTGACAGGTTCTTGATATTCTAAGCAGTGAATTCATATTATCCGGATAGTCGCGATATGTTGAGAAGCGTCACTCACGATGTAGAATAAATATAATTAATCAGTTAATTATATTTAGTGAATTTTAGTATTCATGTAAATAATTAATAAAAGTTTATTATTATTTATTTCTACTACCGGCATAATATTGAACCTACAGGGTCACACCATAAAAGAATATTTTCTTTGATGAAATAATAAGAGAGAGAATTATTTTCTAAATAGTTAAGAAAAAGAAATAATGATTAAAATAGTTTTAATTATTATTAAAGCATTTTATGAAGATAAAATGTGGGGGTGTTATGGATAAAAAACTTAGGTTATTATTTGCTGTATTTATTACTAAGATTCGGGAGCTCAAGGCCTTTAATGGCTACTCTCGTGTATCGTAGCTTAATTATGTCTTTACGAGATGCCTACGTATCTCTATGAATTAGAGAATCAAGCCAAAAAATGTAGTTCTGATTTGTGGGGTGAGGCCCCTTATATAGATGTTGGGAGTCCTTGAATTGGACTTGGTATAGGAGACTTGGTGGGCAAGTCTCATAATTAGAATGGACTTTGGAGTCCTAGATAGTAGGAAACTGATTCCTTATCCTTTTAGGTCCCCTTGAGGATAATCTATAAGGATTTATATCCTTATCGGGACTCTTCTCAATAGCTGATTTTTCCCTTATTAATTAATTACGAAATTAATTAATAATCAGGGCTTTTGGGCCTTCTTTATTCCATCAGGCCTGATCTGGTCCATCAGGCTTAACCTTTCTGGTCTGAGTATCATCTATCTTTTTATTGGGCCTAGCAGCCCACACCTTGCAGTATTTAATTATACTATCATAATTTATTTATCCCTATCATTTGCCCCCCAACTTTTGGGAAACATTGATTAGGTTTCGCAGAAGTTAAGTCTGTTTATTCCCTTATAGGGTTTCGTTTTCGCGTAAAGTGTGGAGCGACCTACACATTTACAATGAATTTTCCTTTTATTCAGGAATTATCTTAATTTCCAGGAATTTTTCCCTTATTTCCGGGATTTTTCCCTAATTTCCGGGATTTTTCCTTAATTTCTGGATTTTTCCTTAATTTCTGGATTTTTCCCTTAATTTTCTGGGATTTTTCCTTAATTTTCTGAATTTTTCAGATTTCCAGCCCTTTTTCGACCAGGATCCTAGTCAAAATTTCGACCTGGATCCTAGTCGAAATAGGGGTCAGCCTTGCCATCCTGGTCGAAGGAATTCGACTAGGATCCACGACCTGGAATTCGACCAGGATCCTAATCGAAATTTTGACCTGGATCTAGGACCTGGAATTCGACCAGGATCCTAGTCAAAAATTCGACCTGGATCTAGGTCGAAAATTCCCCCACCTTTTTTTTAGCTTCTGGTCATGAGCCTATCGACTAGGATTTCGACTAGGATTTCGACTAGGATTCTAGTCGACATTTCGACCTGAATCCTGTTCGAAAATTCTTTGGTTTTCTTGCTTCCTGGTCGAAGGATTTCGACTAGGATCCACGACCTGGAATTCGACCAAGATCCTAGTCGAACTTCGACCTGGGTTTTTAATCCTTATTCTTGAAAGATGCTTGGCTAATTCGACCTCATTCCTGGTCGAGGTTTCGACCTCAATTCAGTCCTATTTTTTCCGTTATTTTCGTGTATCTAGTCGACAAATTTCGGGCAGGATTCACGACCTGGAATTCGACCTGAATCCTGGTCTTTTTTATCCGTTATTTTCGGGTGCCTGCTCGAAAGTTTTCGAGCAGGATTCACGACCTGGAATTCGACTTGAATCCTGGTCTTCCACGAGCCTTTTTTATTTGGCTTTAATTTAAGGTATTGTATTTTCCAAATCCTAATTGGATTTGGGCCTGGCCTTTTTTATTGGGCCTTATTGAGTTTTTCCAAATCTTACTGGGCCTCTTTTATTAGGCTTTTCCAAAACTTACTGGGCCTCCTTTATTGGGCTTCTCCAAAACTTATTGGGCCTCCCTTATTGGGCTTAATATTGATCTGTTTAGAATCCTCTAGAATCCTTGGAATATTCTGGAATGTTCCTTTTTCTGGGCTTTTTCCCATGGGCCTTTGTCCTTAATGGGCTTTCGTCCCTTCAACTTCCTTTTCCTCTTATATAAAGAACTGAGGAGAGGCTACTACTTCTTACCTTCTCATTTCTAAGTTTTCTTCTTTCTCCTCCTGCTAAGATTCTCAGAGCAATAACAGCAAGTCGGAGCTCAAGGCCTTTTTCAGGAGTGCTTCTTCAGGTAAAATTCCTCCCTTTGCTTTTCGTGTCTATTTTTCCATTATGTGCCGTTTTAAGGTAGCCTATTTACGTGCCCCTTTCTTTTTTCACATGGCTGACAAAAAAATGACTCGCTTGGCCAAGATGAACGTGGCTAGAAAGTCCAACGAATTTCCTATTCGATCGAGGTATACTTCCTTAATCGACATGATCAACACTCGAGGGGACGAGTACCCGTCTGATGCGCATCTGGACGCGCACGATCATATTAGTGCTTTACGGGATCCCAAGGAGCTGGAAAAGTTGAGCAGCTGCTTCAAAATCAAGGAGCCTTTTAAGCTGGTTCTTGCGGGTCCGGCCGACAGGGCCTGTCAGTGGAAGAAGGACGCGTTATGCGTCTATAGGGATACTCTAAGGGCAGGTATCAGACTCCCTTTTCATCCATTCATTCCTTTGCTACTGGCTGATGTGGGCATCAGCCCTTGCCAACTCCCCCTAATTCTTGAAGGCTGATTCTGTGCTATCTGTCGCAATTCGCCAAGCACAATGTCCCCACATCTGTTGCTGTCTTCAGAAAGATTTTTCAGTTCAAGAACAGCCCTGATAAAAGTCCGGGTTGGGTTTCTATAAATCAGCGCCCCACTATCCCCCATATCGTGAATGGGAAGTCCATCCCTGACAACAACTTAGGGTGGAAGAAAGATTTTTTGTTCATTGTTTGGGAAGGTGGAGATTGGGGCTCCCTGTTTCGATCATCCTTTGGGCTGGCCGTGGACGGGAGCCCAAATGATATAACTTTGTCTGAGGAGGAGGCTAAAGCTTTCAACCTCCTTACCAAGACAACGGTACTTCCCATTCTTGGGACCTTATCCGGGAGACCGTCCTGGTAGAACGCGGCCTCTCGCCTGTTCATAAGAAAAGTAAGTTCCCTTTCTTTACCTCCTTTATTTCCTGCATTTTTTATTCTATTGATTTTCAACTGACTTCGTTTGTTGCAGTGGCTGAGAAGATTGAGGAGGCTACCAAGCCTAAGGACCTGGAGACAACCAGGATGAAGAGGGCTGGGAAGGTCTTTAAAGACCCTCGACTTGGTGACCGCTTCCCTGAGTTCCTTCTTCAAGCAACGGAGCCAAGCGAGGAAGGCCCCAGCCAAGTTTTGTGCACCAAGCAGAGGCCAGGGGCCTATTTTCAACCTGCTTGGGGGATCCGGGGCAAGGACTCAATCGTGGGCAGCACGGCGCTGTCCAAGGAATGGTCTAAGCATTCCATCTCCCCGGTGGACTATCAAGATTTTGTCCTTCAACAGGACTTAGAGGGGAATGAGCTATTCGGAGCCCAGGCTCTGGCGACGGTACGTCCTTTACCTATGCCCTTGATACTTATCTTTCCATGTTTCTTTTCTAAACTTTTGCTGTTTCTCTTGCAGGCTAACGCCCATTTCCAAGGGGCAATTCACCAAGCTAAGGCTTGGAAGGTTGGCCTGGAAGATGCCAACAAGAAGTTGGAGGAGGCCAACCAAAAAATAGAGGCCCTTGAAGCTCAACTGGCCTCTTCCACTTCTGACCTAGAAACGGCCCGGGCCGAAAATGTCATTCTGAAGGCGCAGAAGGACAAAGCTTTTGATGGCTGGATGGACACCCAGGAATTCAAAGACTTGATGGTGTAGCATGATGCCCTTCTTCACCCAGTTAGCTACAAAGAGGGCTGGGACGCTGCTGTGGAGGCCATCCAGGATGATTTTCCAGAGGTCCTCGAGCAGTCCTCCTTTCCTTGCCCTGTGCGAGTTCCAGAGCTTGGAGGTGTTACTGAGAAGCTTGCTGATATGATCAAGGACGGAGAGGAGGAAGATTCTTCCGAAGAGGAGCTTGAGCCTGTCGCTAAGAAGGCCAGGGTGGAAGAGCCTCCAAGAGCAGCGCCTCAACAGCCAGCATCTCCCGCAGAGGGAACCTCTACAGGGACTTCGGAGGGGACGACCGAGACGTCCGAAGGAACGACTGAGACATCCGAGGAGACTTCGGATAGTGGTTCCGAGGAATCTCAGCCTTCCAAGGCCTAAGTTTTTTTTTGTATATCTTCTTTTTGAACTTCATTCATATCAGAACTTGTTACCCTTCGGGGTTATATTTCATATGTTGCTTTTCTTGCCTCTTTCTATTTTAACTTTACAATCTTAATATGCATTTGAACTTTAAACATCCTTAGATTGAAATAATTTCAAACTCTTTAATATGAAGTCTGGTTTTCCAAAACCTTACACAACATGGGTTCGACCCTAATCAACAATAACTAGACAATGTAAATTCTACTGGAATATAAAATCCTACACAAGCAAAGCTTCAAGGTGCTTTTAAACCTACTTGTCACAATGACAAGTGAGAATCGTACTTCGCCTATCTTATACGTAGTAAACCTTCAGGTTTTGTGCGTGCTAGGTTCTCGGGACTTCAAAACCATCCATAGTCTCCAGCTTGTAGGTTCCTCTACCCTGAACGCTCTTGACTCTATACGGCCCTTCCCAATTTGAGGCAAGCTTTCCTTTCTGTCCGACACCAGAAGCCTCTATTTTTCTCAAGACTAGGTCACCTTGTTTGAAAAACCTCTCTTTAACCCTTAGGTTATAGTAGAATGAAGCCTTTTTCTGATATTCTACTATCTTTGCATGTGCTTTATCTCGCACTTCATCGATTAAATCCAGGGCTAACCTCTGCCCTTCCTCATTTTCTTCTGCATTGAAAGCCTGAATCCTTGGAGAGGAATGTGATATCTCTACCGGAACTACTGCTTCTGCCCCATATGCCAACATGAAGGGAGTTGCTCCTGTCGTGACTCTACAGGTAGTCCTGTAGGCCCATAATATTGGAAGTATTTCATCCACCCAATTATTTCTTGACTTCTCGATCCTCTTCTTTAGTCCATCCAGGATTATCCGATTTGCTACCTCTGCTTGCCCATTGGCTTGCGGGTGAGCCAGAGAGGTGAATCGTAACTCAATTTCATTTTCTTCACAATACTTCTTGAATTCCTCATTGTTGAATTGTGTTCCATTGTCAGTGACGAGGATACGGGGAATTCCATATCGGCACATAATGTTTTCCCACAGGAATTGTGCAACCTGCTTAGTTGTGATTTTGGCCAAGGGTTTGTCTTCGATCCACTTGGTGAAATAATCAATGGCTACAATCAGAAACTTCCTTTGTGCCGTGGCCATAGGAAAAGGCCCTAGAATATCCATCACCCACATAGCAAATGGAATAGGCGAGTTGATAGAGGTCAGCATCTCGGGGGGTTGTCTAACAACTGGTGCATGCTTCTGACAGCGATCACACTTTTTCACATATTCTTTGGCATCAGCCATCATTTCTGGCCAATAGAAGCCTAAACGGGTTATCTTATGAGCCAAGGCCCTGCCCCCCAAGTGTTGCCCACAAATACCTTCATGCACTTCCTCAAGAGCCAAGCGTGCCTCGTCAGGCCTGAGACACCTCAAGTAAGGAACCACGAAAGATCTCTTATACAGAATTCCATCTATCAAGGAGTACCTTAGTGCTCGAATAGTTAACTTCCGTGCCTCAGTTGCATCGCTTGGCAACCAACCGGTCTGAATGTGAGCCTTGATGGGATCAATCCATGACGTCCCCAAGCCTATGGGAGCCACAAGCTTAACATCTATGCTTCGTGTCTTCAAAACACGGAAGTACACACTTCCTGAACTTTCTTCAATCTCAGATGAAGCAAACTTTGATAGCGCATCTGCTTTAGCATTTTCTTCCCTTGGAATGTGTTCAACATGGCATTCATTAAATTGGGTCATCACAGCCCTTACTAGGCGAACATACTTAGCCATCGTATCATCCCTTGCCTCAAATTCTCCCTTTACCTGGGATATGATCAGCTTCGAGTCTCCACGGACCTTTAAGTTTTTGACTCTAAGTGTCCCAGCTAGACCAAGGCCAGCAATCAGGGCTTCATACTCTGCCTCATTATTTGTGGTTGGGAAGTCTAGATTCATAGCATACTCAATTAAGAATCCATCAGGGCTTTGCAAAACCAACCCTGCTCCACTGGAATTTGTTTTTGATGCTCCATCAAAATAGAGAACCCAATATTCTTTCTCCTTATCATCCTTCTCCCTGTCCCCATTGTCGACTCCCTTGTCTTGAGGTATGGTATCTTCCTGCCCCCCGACTTCTTGGTTGGGTATGGTACATTCCACCACGAAGTGAGCTAGTGCCTGGGCTTTTATGGCCGTACGTGGCTTATACTTGAGATCGAACTCTCCCAACTCTATTGCCCACTTAATCAGTCTCCCACTTGCCTTGGGACTATGAATGATATTTCTCAGTGGCTGATTTGTTAGCACTTCAATATGGTGAGCTTGAAAATAAGGACGCAGCTTTCTTGAAGCCATTACCAAGGCTAAAGCGAATTTCTCAATAGTTGAATAATTCAACTCAGCACCATGCAAAATTTTGCTGACATAGTATACGGGTTTCTGGACTTTCAGTTCCTCCTTAACCAACATCGCGCTCAAGGCGCTCTCTGAAACAGCCAAGTACAAGAATAAAATTTCACTCAGAACTGGCTTGGCGAACAACGGGGCCTGGGCCATATACTTCTTTAACTCTTCAAATGCCTTCTGGTTTTCCTCACTCCATACAAAGTCTTTGATGCTCTTTAGCGACTTGAAGAATGACAAACACTTGTCCCCCGACTTGGAGATGAATCGTCCTAGCGCAGCAACCCTTCCTGTAAGCTTCTGAACATCCTTAACAGTTTTTGGTGGTTCCATGTCCAGGATCGCCTTTATTTTATCTGGGTTAGCCTCAATTCCCCTCTTAGAGACCATCAGTCCCAAGAATTTTCCAGATCCTACTCCGAAAGCACACTTCGTAGGATTCAACATCATCTTGTGGTACCTCAGGACCTCAAAAGCTTCCCTTAAATGGGCTATATGATCAGTCTTTACTAGACTCTTGACTAACATGTCATCAACATAGACTTCCATAGTCTTACCAGTAAGATCCTTAAAAATTCTATTCACCAACCTTTGATAGGTGGCTCCTGCATTCTTGAGACCAAACGCCATAATAAGATAACAATAAACACCAAAGTCAGTGATAAATGATACCTTTGGAATGTCATCCTTATGCATTTTGATCTGGTTGTATCCGCTAAATCCATCCATGAAACTCAGCATCTCATGTCCAGCAGTGGCATCAATCAAAGTATCAATTCTAGGCAGCGGAAAACAGTCTTTGGGGCATGCATCATTCAGATCAGTGAAGTCTATACACATCCTCCACTTTCCATTAGCCTTCTTCACCATTACAGGGTTTGCTAACCACTCCGGAAATTAAATCTCCTCAATGAAACCAGCCTCTAAGAGCTTTTCTACTTCCTGTTTTATAGCCTCTTGTCTTTCCGGGGCAAAATTTCTTTTCTTTTGTTTCACTGTCTTCCGACTTGGATCCACGTTTAGCTTGTGAGTAATTAACTCCGGGTCTATGCCTGGCATATCAGCTGCTGACCATGCAAACACATCACTATTTTCTTGCAAAAATTTCACTAACTTCCCTCTAAGGGGCTCCTCTAATGTGGCTCCAATGAAAGTCATCCTCTCAGGATTCTCGGGGTCTAAAGGAACCGAAACCAATTCTTCTGCTGGCCTTCCTCTATTCTCATCATTTTCTCGAACATCCATATCTTCAATAGGAAGAACCTGCCCCCAACTCCATCTGCCCTCAAAGAGGCCACATAACAGCTTCTAGCCATTTTTGATCTCCTCTCTCTTCTCCAATCCCGTTTCGGGTGGGAAACTTCATGACTGAATGGTAGGAAGAGGGGACTGCCTTGAAGGCATGTATCCCTGTTCTCCCCATGATAGCATTATAAGTTGAACTAGCCTTTACCACCACGAAATCCAGCATCTGCGTTGCTTGCCTTGGTTCCGTACCTATGGTGGTCGGCAATTTGATTATCCCTTCCACAGGACATTCTACTCCAGCAAATCCATATATCGGCATGTCGGTTGGTGTCAACTGGGAGTCGTTATACCCCATTCTTAGAAAGGTGTCGTGGAGCAAGATATCCACAGAAGCACCATTATCCACAAGGACCCTCTTAACCGGGCTATTTCCTATTATCGGTGTTATGACCAGCGGGTCGTCATGGAGAAACTTCACACCCTCTAGGTCGGAATCATCAAAAGCCAATGTTACTTCTGTCCTGGCCCTCTTCGGGGCTTCTCCAACAATATGCATAACCTCCCTAGTATATGCCTTTCTGGAATTTTTGGACAATCCAGCAGCAGTTGGACCTCCAAAGATCGTGTTTATCACAGGTCCTCGAGGGCGTCGCGGTCCTCCAAAAATTGCATTTATAACCGGCCCTCTAGGTTGGGGATTCCGCCCCTGATCGTCTTGGTCCCTCCTACGATCTTTAAAGTTCTTCCTTCCATTATTATTTATGTCCCCTCCATCTCCAGTATACTTGTTCAATCTTCCTTTTCGAATCAAAAACTCAATTTCATCTTTCAATTGCCTACACTCATCGGTGTCATGGCCAACATCTTTGTGAAACCTGCAATACTTGCCCTTATCTAGCTTGGCGGGATCAGCCTTCAAGGGCTTAGGCCAGCGAATATCTCTGTCTTTCTCAATCTCCATCAAAATCTGACTTCTAGGAGTATTCAGCTTAGCGTATTCAGTGAACTTTTGCCCAGGTCCTCCCCTCTTGGGGGTTGAATCAGGGTTTTTTTCGGTTCTAGGATATTTGTCCTTTGCAATATATTCTAAATCAGTTTTCCGCTTCTTGCCTCCAGTGGGCTCATTACTTACTACGGTTTTCCTCATACTTTCTTCAACCTTGATATACTTCCCTGCCCTCTCTTGGAGCTGCAACATGCTTTCAGGGGGACGTTTGGCCAAGGACATCTTAAAAAACTCATCCCTAGTTCCTTGTTGCAGTGCTATCATGGCTACCTTATCATCAAGGTCCGGGACTTTTAAAGCCTCCTTTGTGAAACGATTTAGGTAATCTCTCAAGGATTCCTTAGCTCCCTGCACAAGACTCATAAGAGATGCTGAACTTTTCTCATGGACTCTTCCACTGATGAATTGCTTAATAAAAGCCTGACTTAATTCTCTGAACGATCCAATAGAATTTGGGGGCAGGCGACTGTACCATCTTTGAACCATACCCGATAGGGTTTGAGGGAAGGCCCGACACTTTATAGCATCATTCACGGGTTGCAGCAGGAGTGCATTAGAGAATGTCCTAACATGATTAGCGGGGTCTCCCGTGCCATCATAGGCTTTGATAGTGGGCATCTTGAATTTCCTTGAGATATGGGCATTCATTATCTCTTCTGTGAAGGGTGGAGTTGGATCATCAGGATCTCCAAGGGGAAGGAGATTGCTTGGATCAGTTCTTGGGACAGCAACCCTTCTTCGTACCGGACCATCCAGGTCTATGACAGGAGGAGGATTTCTCCCCCTAGGAGGTATCTGGGGTCTGGTGGCCTGGTGAGCCTCCAAATCACGCCTCAGCCTTTGGATTTCAGCCTCATGAGCCCTGATCCTTTCCTGCACTTCTTGGGGATTCGCCCCTGGGGTGCTTTGGGGGCGTTGCCTTCCATCGGCCATTGGCTCTTTTCCAGGACGCCTCCTTCTCGGGGCCACTTCATCATCCGAAGATTCGGAGTCTCTCTCAGTGTAAGGACCAGAAAATTCCCGATCCTCAGGGATAGGACCCAAACCTCGTATATAGGGGGCGACTGCCCTCGTGCTTCACTTCGCCCAGCATATCCGCTTCCTCCAACCTCAGGGTGAAGGGGCATCCCATAAGGGGGGTTAGTAGTAACAACAGTTGAATATTCATACCCGACGGGTCGAGAATTCACAGGTATATGTACTTGTTGAACTTGAGGATTCGTACCTTGAATAGTCGGGGGAGTTATCCCTTGTGGCTGAGGTTGAGTTGCCCCTATCTGGGCTTCCCCCTGAGTAGATGCATAAGTCGAATGGGGAGGAACCTCCACGGTTGACGAAATCACCTGGGTTGTCTCTGATGGTGTTCCTTCCTCTAGAGCTCTAATCGTTCTCCGTGTTCTCGCCATGGTTGTTGTTGTGCTTTCCCACAGACGGCGCCAAATGTTATGGATAAAAAACTTAGGTTATTATTTGTTGTATTTATTACTAAGATTCGGGAACTCAAGGCCTTTAATGGCTGCTCTCGTGTATCGTAGCTTAATTCTGCTTTTACGAGATGCCTATGTATCTCTGTGAATTAGAGAATCAAGCCAAAAAATGTAGTTCTGATTTGTGGGGTGAGGCCCCTTATATAGATGTTGGGAGTCCTTGAATTGGACTTGGTATAGGAGACTTGGTGGGCAAGTCTCATAATTAGAATGGACTTTGGAGTCCTAGATAGTAGGAAACTGATTCCTTATCCTTTTAGGTCCCCTTGAGGCTAATCTATAAGGATTTATATCCTTATCGGGACTCTTCTCAATAGCTGATTTTTCCCTTATTAATTAATTATGAAATTAATTAATAATCAGGGCTTTTGGGCCTTCTTTATTCCATCAGGCCTAATCTGGTCTGTTAGATATATTTGATAATGTCATGGCTAATATGTTTTATGTTTAGATTTCAGATCTTATTTGAACAGGACAAATCAGTACTTAACTGTTGATCAGTACTTATACTGGAAGTCGGGACTTAAGGGATATCAGTACTTATGTTATCAGGAGATAAGCATCAGGAGATAGATATCAGAACTTAAGTGCTGAAGGACGATCAGATAAGGACAGTAGCTGGTTGAAGTTAAGAAGATCAAGATAAACATAAGAAGAGATATGCATGAAGAAGGAATTCCGTGAAGAATGGAATACTTGGAATAGAAGATATCTGATTGATATATTTTAGGAAGCAAAATTATATTCCATATCAATTAGCGATTATCTTGTAACTGTGTAGTATATAAACACAGACATAGGGTTTACACTATAAGTGTTATCATTATCGAGAATATTATTTACTGTAACCCTAGAAGCTCTCGTGATATTTTGTTCATCACTGAGAGATAACAGTTCCAGATTGTAACAGAGTTTATTGTTTCAATAAAGTTTGTTTTCTGTTACATAAGTTCTTGAAGTTTGATTTGATTGTAATAAACACTGTATTCACCCCCTCTACAGTGAAAGTGTGACCTAACAAGTGGTATCAGAGCCTTCTGTTAACACACATACAGTTAAAGATCCAAACACAATCATGTCTGACACAGAAACTCCAACTAAGCCTACCAAAACTGAGGAATCATCAAAGACATCAACTCAGAGTCGATATGAGACTATCAGAGTTCCCATATTGAGACCATCTGAATATCCCATATGGAAGGTAAGGATGACCATGTTTCTGGAAGCAACAGATCCAGAATACCTTGATAGAATCAAGGAAGGGCCTCACAAACCTACCAAGCTCGCTGTTGTAGTTGCAGGTGAAGCAGCAAAGACCGTACCGAAGGAAAAGAGTGATTACACTGCTGAAGATATAGCATCTATTGCTAAGGATGCCAAGGTACGACACTTATTGCATAGTGCCATTGATAATGTAATGTCAAACAGGGTAATCAACTGCAAGACTGCTAAGGAGATATGGGATGCACTGGAGACAAGGTGTCAAGGAACTGAAACAGTTAAGAAGAACAGGAAGACAATACTCACTCAAGAGTATGAACACTTTGACTCTAGGACTAATGAGTCATTGACTGATGTATATGATAGATTTGTCAAACTCTTGAATGACTTGTCATTAGTAAATAAGGAGTATGATCTTGAAGATACAAACCTTAAATTCCTGTTAGCTCTTCCTGAATGTTGGGATTTGAAGGCAACAACAATAAGAGACAACTACAATCTTGATGAAACAACTCTTGATGAAATCTATGGAATGCTCAAGACTCATGAACTTGAGATGGAACAAAGAAGCAAGAGGAAAGGAGGAAAGTCAAGGACAGTTGCTCTCAAGGCTGAAGAGGAATCCCCCAAACCACCTTCCTCAAAGAAAGACAAGGGTAAAGCTCTTATCATAAAGTCTGATACTGAGTCATCAAGTTCTGAGAGTGATGATGACTCAGATTCTGAAAGCTTGCTTGAAACTGATGCTGATGAGGAGATGATGAAGCTGTGTGCTCTTATGGTGAAAGGAATCACAAAGATTGCATACAGGAAGTTCAGGAAGGGAAAGAAGTTTTCCAGGAAAGGCATAAGTTCTGATAAGAAGAATTTCAGAAGATCTGAAGGAAGAGGAGGAAAGTCTGACAGAGGAGATTACGCTAATGTTAAATGTTATAATTGTGGTGAGAAAGGCCACATATCTCCTGATTGCAAGAAGACCAAGAGTGACAAAGGCAAAGCTCTTGTCACAAAGCAGAAAAGCTGGACAGACACCTCAGACTCTGAAAGTGAGGAGAACTATGCATTGATGGCAAATGCTGATAAATCAAGTTCTGAGAGCAGTTCTGAAGCTGCTGAAACAAAGGTACCTCAGACTACTTATGCTTTTCATACTGATGATATTAATGAGTTGAGAAGATATCTTAAAACCATGTTTGTTAGTTATAGAGATCAAACTTTAACATGTGAAAGATTAACTTCTGAAAATCTTGCTTTTAGGAAAAGAAATGATTTCTTAGAAAAAGAGTTAGTCATGTTCCATCAAACTCAGAAGGATAGAGATGATGCTTTTTATGTTAGGGATGAAGTGCTAAAAATGAATGAATCTCTAAAAACTGAGTTAGAAAAGGAGAGAGAGATTATCAGAACTTGGACTAACTCTGGCAAAACAACTCAAAATTTGCTAAGCAGTGGAAACTGGAAAGAGGGCTTAGGTTATGGAGAAAATAAAAATGAAAAAGGAACTGTAGAAATTAAGCCTGTTGATAAGCAAAAGCTGAAGTTAAAACCTGTTAAGTTTGTAACTGAAAAATCTGAAAATGAGAAATCAGAAGTTAAAAAGGAATTAGCTTCTGACAAACTAAAACAGGAAAAGACAGCTGAAGTTAACATAGGCTTAATGACAAAGAAGCAGCTTAAGCATAAGCTGAAAGATGTTAAGAATGCAAACAAGGTAAAATCACCTAGGAAAAACAGGAATGGAAAGGAAGGTGTGAATAAAAGCAATAACTATAAATCTGTTCCTGATGCTCCTAGGAAAGCGTGTCATAACTGTGGAAGTTCTAACCATCTGGCTTCTTTTTGCAGGAAGAATAAGAATATTAACTCCTTATCTACAAAATCAGGAGTTAAGAGTCAGTCTGTTAGATACAAACCACAAGATCCTTGTTTTCATTGTGGTAGTTTATGGCATTCCATTTATACTTGTAAGGAATATCATAGTTTGTACTATGATTATTATCAAATAAAACCTTCTTTAAAGAAAGTTTCTGTTGTTCCTTCTAGTGTAAGTTCTGATTCAAAGTCTGGTAGTATAAGTTCTGATAAGAAAACTGTTAACATAAAATCTGATGCTAAATCTGCTGCAAATGTTAACAAACCTAAAAAGGCCAAAGGATCCAAGCAAGTCTGGGTCCTTAAAACTAATAATTAGTGGTATTTTTGATTGCAGGGCAACAGGAAAAATATTTTAGTTCTGGACAGTGGATGTTCAGGACATATGACTGGAAATAAGGCCCTGCTATCAGACTTTGTGGAGAAAGCTGGCCCAAGTGTTTCTTATGGAGATGGCAACATTGGAAAAACTTTGGGATATGGCAATATCAATCTTGGGAATGTCATCATTAAAGATGTAACTCTGGTCTCAGGACTTAAACACAACTTACTGAGTATAAGTCAAATCTGTGACAGAGGTTATCATGTCGATTTCTTTGCAGAACATTGTGAAATAGTTAGTAAATCTAAAGAAAAAATTGTTCTGAAGGGATTCAGGCGTGGTAACATTTATGAAGCTAAGCTTTCAACAAGTTCTGATGGTTCTGCAATCTGTTTAGTAAGTAGAGCCTCAACTGAAGAAAGCTGGAATTGGCACAAGAAACTCTTTCATTTAAACTTCAACAAGATAAATGAACTGATCAAGAAAGATCTTGTGAGAGGACTGCCAAAATCAGTGTTTGTTCCTGATGGTCTTTGTGACTCATGTCAGAAGGCTAAACAAAGAAAATCTTCGTTCAAGAGCAAGACTGAATCATCAATTCTTGAGCCTTATTATCTGCTTCATGTTGATCTATTTGGTCCAGTGAATGTCGTGTCTATTGCAAAGAAGAAATATGCGTTGGTCATAGTAGATGAGTTCACCAGATACACATGGGTGTATTTCTTGCACACAAAAAGTGAAACTGCATCTATCCTGATTGATCATGTCAAACATCTGGATAAATTGATCAAAGATTCTGTGAAAATTTTGAGGAGTGATAATGGCACTGAATTCAAGAATCTGATAATGGAAGAGTTCTGCAAAAATCATGGAATAAAGCAGGAATTTTCTGCTCCTGGAACTCCACAGCAAAATGGAGTTGTTGAAAGGAAGAATAGAACTCTCATTGAAGCTGCACGAACAATGCTTGAAGAAGCAAAGCTTCCAACCTATTTCTGGGCTGAAGCTGTGCAGACTGCTTGTTTTACTCAAAATGCAACACTCATTAACAAGCATGGAAAAACACCATATGAGATGGTGAAGAACAAGAAGCCAAATCTCAAATACTTTCATGTATTTGGATGTAAGTGTTTTGTTCTCAAGACTCATCCTGAACAGCTATCCAAGTTTGATCTAAAAGCTGATGAGGGAATCTTTGTTGGATATCCACTTTCAACAAAAGCCTTCAGAGTCTATAATTTGAGAACAAAAGTGGTCATGGAATCTATCAATGTCTCTTTTGATGACAAGAAGATCACTGGACTTGAAGATTGCATTGATCATGATCAGCTGAGATTTGAAAATGAAGATTCATATTCTGATACCTCAAGTTCTGACAGTCTAAGTCCTGATACTGTAAATTCTGATGGATTAAACTCTGATGTTATTGAAACTGTGGTGACTACGTCAAAGGAAGATGCACCAATGCAGGGGGAGCATACTCAAGATATTATCACATCTCAAGAAGCATCAGAACATACATCTGGCTCTTCAAATTCTGATTCGTCAAGTTCTGATAAGCCAAGTACTGACAGTACTGAAAATCTAAATACTGAAGGATCCAACTCAGAGAGCATAGTTTCAGGGGGAGCATCAGAAAATGAAACCGAAGACAGCATGAATCATGGGGGAGCATCCAGTTCTAGAGAAAATCTTCCATCTGCAAGGAAGTGGACAAAATCACATACACCTGATTTGATAATTGGAAATCCTGAGGCAGGTGTCAGAACTAGAACAGGTACTTCGAATGAATGTCTTTACAATTCTTTTCTCTCTCAGACTGAGCCAAAGAAAGTGGAAGAAGCTCTTCAAGATGCTGATTGGGTGCAAGCAATGCAGGAAGAGTTGAATGAATTTGAAAGAAACAAAGTCTGGACCTTAGTGCCAAGACCTAAGAATAGATCGGTTGTTGGTACAAAGTGGGTATTCAGAAACAAAACTGACAGTGATGGCATAATTGTAAGGAACAAGGCAAGGCTGGTTGCAAAAGGATATTCTCAACAGGAGGGAATTGACTATGATGAAACATTTGCGCCAGTTGCTAGGTTAGAAGCCATAAGGATATTCATGGCTTATGCTGCTCACAAAAAGTTTACTGTCTTTCAAATGGATGTGAAAAGTGCTTTTCTCAATGGAGAATTGGAAGAGGAAGTATATGTTGAACAACCTCCAGGCTTTGTAGATTCCAAACATCCAGATTATGTCTACAGGCTTGATAAAGCACTTTATGGACTTAAGCAAGCTCCTAGAGCATGGTATGAGACTTTAGCTCAGTTTCTTCTGGAAAGTGGATTCAACAGAGGAACTATTGACAAAACACTGTTCTATCTCAACCATGGCAAGGACTTACTTTTGATTCAGATTTATGTTGATGATATTATTTTTGGGTCTCCAAATGACAAACTTTGCAAAAAGTTTGCCAACCTAATGCAGTCAAGATATCAGATGAGTATGATGGGAGAACTTAGTTATTTTCTGGGCCTTCAAGTCAAGCAGAGTGAAGAAGGAACTTTTATTTGTCAATCTAAGTACACCAGAAACTTGCTGAAGAAATTTGGAATGCAAGACTGTTCAAGTGCATCCACTCCCATGGCCACTGCAACAAAACTGGATAAGGATACTGGTAATTCAGTAGATATTACTGATTACAGAGGTATGATTGGCTCACTTCTCTATCTAACTGCTAGTAGACCAGATATCATGTTTGCTACCTGTCTTTGTGCAAGATTTCAAGCAGATCCAAGAGAACCTCACTTAACAGCTGTAAAAAGAATCTTTAAGTATCTTAAAGGAACAGCTGATCTAGGATTATGGTATCCTAGAGAATCAGATTTTAAATTAATAGGTTACTCAGATGCAGATTTTGCAGGTTGCAAAATTGACAGGAAAAGCACAAGTGGTAGCTGCCAATTTCTTGGAGGCAGGTTGGTTTCTTGGTATAGCAAGAAACAAAAGTCAATTTCCATATCAACTGCAGAAGCAGAGTATATTGCTGCAGGAAGCTGCTGTGCACAGATTCTCTGGATGAAGAATCAGTTACTGGATTATGGGTTAACATATTTCAAAATCCCTATTTACTGTGATAATCAAAGTGCTATTGCTATGACAGGTAATCCAGTTCAACACTCTATGACAAAGCACATCAGCATCAGGTACCATTTCATCAGGGAACATGTGGATGAAGGTACAGTGGAATTGCATTTTGTTCCCACAGATCAACAAGTAGCAGATATCTTCACAAAACCACTGTGTGAAGCTACCTTTACAAAATTGGTAAATGAACTTGGAATGATTTCAGGTTCTTTCTCTAAATCTGCTTAAACTTGTTCTATGTTATCAGACTTTATGATCAGTATTTACAGAATTAATCTCTTTGTATATTCTGTGCATTAATTGATAAATGTCTTTAAGTACTGACTGTTGTCTGATATATGTTTCTAAACTCTGATAAGTGATATGTCTGTTTCAGTAACTATTTAATCCTATGAGGATAACTGTGCTAGATACTGATCTAGTAATCTTCAATAAACAAATGATTCCATAGAAGAAGTAATTATTTCAGTGGAAATCTTATGACACTAGCAAATTCTGATAACTGAGTTTAGTTAAGTTTACTTTGTAAATCTTATTACTAAGTCACAAATTAGAATAATGCTACTCATCTGTTAAGTTCTGATACTAGTAAAACTGTTGAATGTACTAAGTGCTGATAGACCTCTCTTATTAAAAAAAAACAAAGAATAAAATCAGGTACTCCTTTGAGATCTAGAGTAAAAATGTGAAAGGGACGACCCAAGTGCATTGCTGGTATTAAGTAAATATGCATTAGAAAAGCAAAATATTTTCTTGGTGACTTTTCACACTCTATGATTACTGGAGAAATACTCTGATAATAGCATAAATTCTGATAAGCAGTCGTGACTCACTTACACTGAGAAGCCACTGTAAAAGAGAATTTTAAAGATGCATAAAATTAGCACAAAAACAGTTGAGGTGGACTCATGCATGAACTCATTTATCAGTAGGTTTCAGGATAATGACAGCTCTTTAGCAAAATTTTAATTATGACTTATTTCTAAGATGTACTGAAGTAGATCAGACTTTACTCTTTGTCTGTTATTTAGCTTAATGCACACACTAATCACTCCATCTGAATGATGAAAATTTCTGTGGTGGTCTATGTTATTTTAGATAAACAGTCATTGTGTCATTTTTGCACAAATTCTGAGGACAAGTTCTAGTTACACGTTCTGATGATTAAGTTCTGACGTTCATAACTAAGAACTTGTATGAGTATTTAATAAGATGAGCATTCCTTTTTCGAGTTAAGAAATTATGTTCTGATGACTGTTAAGTTCTGGTATAGGTCTAAGTTCTGATTTCTCAGTCTAATCCTTTACTTGGCTTATCTTTGGATGAAATTTAATAACAGTCTCAGTTTGTACTCGCATATGTTGAAGTGGAAGATTAATAGTCACTATGATTAGGATTAATGGTTTTGTACTTGAACAGTCCACTGTTTCTTGTGTCTTGTGCGGTCTAGACCATGATTCCTCTTTCCAATGACTGTTATTCTTTTTCAAAGTCTAGGGAGATGAGGTAGAATTAATTCTACCTGTCAGCATTAAATATCTTTGCGTCTCTTGGCATTCTCTTGCCTATATACACAGCCACTTCACATTAGTCTTCTCATCACACTTGTATCACAAATTCAGTCTTCAGCACCTACTGTGAAGCCTACATCCTCTAAGCCAAAGAGAACAAAGACTGTTCCTCAAACACCTCAAAAGAGGAGAAGCATTACTTTGAGAGATGAATCAGATTCTGAGGATCAGATTCCCTCTTCAGAACCTGTGGTAAATGAAGCTGAGAAGGCAACTTCTCAGAAGGATTCTGCAATTGGGGGTTCTAGGCTTCTCAAGAGGCTTAGACGTATGACGGTTCCTGAAACTCCCAAGGAATCCAACTCAACAAGGAAGTACAAGAAACAGAGGGCACAAAGGCCAGTTTCAGATGATGAGGAGGAAGCAGCTAAGGAAGGGGATCAGGAATCTCTGATCTCACAAGACAAAGAATTTGCTCCAGTCACTTCTTCTCCATCAACTCCATCTCAGGAACCTGTATCTGACAAGGCTAATTCACCTTCTATGTCTCTTGTTGATCCAGGCACAAGTGCTGAAATTGATATTCAGAACCTGGTTGTGCCTGAAATACTTTTCTTAGAAGCTCCAACAGCAAATAATCCTTCCACAACACCTGTTACTGATGCTGTTCAAACTCCTGAGTTATCACTAACACCTTCTCTGCATCAAGATGCTGATGATCAGATTTTAGGTGAGCATCAGGATATGGCTGTTGATCAGAACTTAGTATCAGATCAGCAATTAGAGGATGTTGAAGCCTCCATTGCTACTCACACAGTTGTCTTATCAGAAGATACTGATTCTCTAAGTTCTGATGCTGCAAATGTTGGAGATACTGGTGAGGCTGCTACAACTGTAGATGCTGATGAAGCAGGTCCTTCAGGACATACTCCTCCACTGACTCTTCCTAAGTCTGAACTGGTAAAGGAGTTTGTTATCAGGGATGCACCAGTACCTTGGAGTGAAACTCCTGCAGGTCAGGAGTGGACTAAGGAATGAAACTCAGTTTCATGTGTTCCAAATGCTTTACATCTTGCTGAGCACTTGACTAAAGCTGATGAAATGTTACATTCTGATGATTTTAAAACCCAGCTTAGAGTCACTGCATTGAGTACTAAACATCTACAAGGTCTTCATTCCAACACTCATGCAGAGCTACACAAGATTCAGGAGAACTTTATCAAACAGGAACAAGTTTGGAAAATTGATAAGAAAAAGTTCTTCCAACCTACCATTGACAGGGTTGCTTATATTGAGAAAACTCAAGAGAAGCAACAAGCTCAGATTGATCAAATTCTGACAAATCAAGCTTCTCAGCAATCGCAACTTACTGAAATCCAGACCTCAGTGGAACTACTTATCTCTCTTTTATTACCTGCTGATGCCAAAAAGGGGGAGAAGGTAATTAAGTCCAAATGCAAAACCAACAATTCACTGCAAGGAAAGGATGATGGAAAAGATGACCAAGGCAACTCTGGAATGGGTAGTGGTCATAGTCAAGGTAGAAGGTTTACATCAAGACAAGCTAGTCACAGAACAAGTTCTGATACTGGGAAAAGAATAAGTTCTGCTGCTGGTAAAAGGACAAGTTCTGATGAACTTCTAGATCTTGATGAGGAAATGTCAAGACAGTTATTTCTTTAAGAAAATCCAGGGATGGACTTGGAAAGTTTAAAGGAAGAAGAAGCCAGACTTAAATCAGAGAAAATCACATCTAAATCTGAAGCTTCTGGTAAAAAGTTACTTCCAAAACCTAAAGGCATTGTGATCAAAGAAAGGATACATACTGAAGAAACTTTGGCTAGATCACAACCACAGATAGATCCAAGATCCAAGGGTAAAGAAAAGGTTGGTGAACCTATCAAGCCTTATGTACCTCCTGAGGAAGAAGAAATTACTGATGGAAAAGATGATCTTGCTCTGACTTCAAGAAAAGTTCTTAAAACAACCTCTGACATGGCTCAAGTTGTTCAGAGTCAAGAAATTGTAAGTTCTGATATTCAGAAGAAGCAAGTAACCTCTGACAGTGCTCAAGTTAACTTGATATCAGAAAATAAATCTAAAACACTCCTACCAGGATTCACTAAAGCAAAACAGACTCAATCTTTGAAGACTACTCCAAGTGGTTTTGAAGCAAGAGTAGTTACTGGAAAGGAAGCTAGAGATAAAACTGGATTGGGAAGTGCTGATGAAAGAAGAGTACACAACACTACCAATGATCCAACTTCCTTGAGTGAACCAGGTATTGGAGCAACTCCTGAGAGATTGAATCAACTAGAATCTGTACAAATGGTTTACCATACCTACTTGAAGGAACACATCTTGTTGTATTTCATGACAGATGGTAGGGTTTATCATATAAGACAAAATGCCATTCCTTTGAAGTATTTTGAAGAATTGGAGCATGTACTTTTCTTACTTCAAGTGGATAATAGATTAACAGAGACTGCTGCAAACTACTTAAAAGAACAGATTCAGAGACAGAAAAGACTTTATTCTGTTAAGTCTGACAGCATATATGTTCCAAAGTACAGAAATCACAATGGTGATATTGTTGATATGAAGCCTAATACTGCACAGATCAGAACATATCTTGGTATTAAGGGGCTTGAATTCAATCTAGAGTCTAACAAAGCTTATGTCATAAGACTAGATCGGGAGTTGAGAAGAGCAAAGATTAATGATCTCAGAGCTGCAATATTTCAAACTGGTGAAGATACTGCAGAGCTTAAAGATGTCAAACGGAGAATGATTGATGAACTCAGATATGCTGAGAAATGTTTGTTGAAGAATTATCTCAGAACAACTCCTGACATCAGAGAGATCAGAAAATGATGAAGCCAAGTCAAAGATCTACAACTACTTAAATTCTGATGTGTATACAGACCAAAGTTGTTATCAGAAGTTGAATTGGTAAAAGCTTTAAGGACTGTAAGTTGTAGTTATCTTGTCTACTTCTCATGCATTTGTACTTAATGTTTTTGACATCATCAAATATCTGTTAAACTTGTATATTTTGCTAATTTACAAGTTGGGGGAGATTGTTAGATATATTTGATAATGTCATGGCTAATATGTTTTATGTTTAGATTTCAGATCTTATTTGAACAGGACAAATCAGTACTTAACTGTTGATCAGTACTTATACTGGAAGTCAGGACTTAAGGGATATCAGTACTTATGTTATCAGGAGATAAGCATCAGGAGATAGATATCAGAACTTAAGTGCTGAAGGACGATCAGATAAGGACAGTAGCTGGTTGAAGTTAAGAAGATCAAGATAAACATAAGAAGAGATATGCATGAAGAAGGAATTCCGTGAAGAATGGAATACTTGGAATAGAAGATATCTGATTGATATATTTTAGGAAGCAGAATTATATTCCATATCAATTAGCGATTATCTTATAACTGTGTAGTATATAAACACAGACATAGGGTTTACACTATAAGTGTTATCATTATCGAGAATATTATTTACTGTAACCCTAGCAGCTCTCGTGATATTTTGTTCATCACTGAGAGATAACAGTTCCAGATTGTAACAGAGTTTATTGTTTCAATAAAGTTTGTTTTCTGTTACATAAGTTCTTGAAGTTTGATTTGATTGTAATAAACACTGTATTCACCCCCTCTACAGTGAAAGTGTGACCTAACATGGTCCATCAGACTTAACCTTTTTGGTCTGAGTATCATCTATCTTTTTATTGGGCCTAGCAGCCCACACCTTGCAGTATTTAATTATACTATCATAATTTATTTATTCCTATCAGGGGGTTAATATATATAAAGATATATTATAAAACCCTAGGAGAGCCCTATAAATAGAATGAGATGGATGGCTCATTCAATTTACACATAATTTTGGTTTTGTAAAAACCCTAGCCTCCATCTTCTTCCTCTCTCTCTCTCTCCCCCAAAACTCCATTTTATAAAAGCTCGGTTTTATAAAAGGTTCATCGAAGAGGATCGTTCTTGGTGGATACCGGTAGAGTGCTTCACACATTGAGGAGCAACTGCTAGCATTTCATTTTTATAAAGCTTCGATTCACAAGGTATGGTTACGATTCCTCAGTTTTTCCTTTTTATATGTTTTTTTCTATATGTGCGGTATATGGTTTTTACGGAATAAATGTTATTTCACGCTTCCGCTCATCCGTAAATTCCTTCAAGTCACACATCAAGATAATGATGAGGCCTCTTCATCTAGAGCTAATCTACAACAACAGAGAAAATGGACTAGAAATCACCCTTTTGAGCTCATTATTGGTGATGCATCTTCTAGAGTTCAAACAAGAAAAGCAACTCAAGAAGAATGTCTATATTGCAGCTTTCTCTCAAAGGAAGAACCAAAGAAGGTAGAAGAAGCTCTGTTGGATCCTGATTGGGTCCTAGCTATGCAGGAGGAGCTAAACCAATTTGAAAGGAACAAGGTATGGAAGCTGGTACCCAAGCCTAAAGGAAATAATCCAATTGATACCAAGTGGGTATTCTGAAACAAGATGGATGAAAATGGCATAGTTGTCAGGAACAAAGCTAGATTGGTTGTTAAGGGCTATTGTCAATAAGAAGGAATAGATTTTAATGAAACTTTTGCTCCTGTTGCAAGACTTGAAGCCATCATAATTTTCCTAGCCTATGCAGCCCATGCCAATTTCAAAGTCTATTAAATGGATGTCAAAAGTGCCTTTCTGAATGGAGATTTGGAGGAGGAAGTCTATGTCAGCCAGCCTCCTGATTTTGAAGATCCAAATTATCCAGAATATGTCTACTATCTTTTGAAAGCACTTTATGGATTGAAGCAAGCACCTAGAGCCTGGTATGATACTTTGTCAAAGTTTCTCTTAGAAAATCACTTCACAAGAGGTACTGTTGATAAAACTTTATTCTTTAGAAATGTTAATGGCTCTAGCATATTTGTTCAAATTTATGTAGATGATATTATATTTGGTTCTACAGATGAAAAACTTTGCAAAAAGTTTGCCAAATTGATGCAAAGTAAGTATGAAATGAGCATGATGGGAGAACTAACTTACTTTCTTGGTTTACAAGTTATGAAAGTTAGTGATGGAAAATTCATTAGTCAAACCAAATATATTTATGATCTTTTAAAGAAGTTTGATCTAATGGATTGCACATCTGCAAAAACTCCCATGGCCACTGCAACTAAACTTGAATTAAACACCACTGAAAAGTATGTGGATATTTCAAGCTATAGAGGCATGGTTGGCTCACTTTTGTACTTAACGGCTAGTAGGCCAGATATAATGTTTGCTACTTGTCTCTGTGCTAGATTTCAGGCTGACCCTAGAGAATCTCATTTAATAGCTATTAAGAGAATTTTCAGATATCTCAAGGGAACACCAAAACTTGGCATTTGGTACCCTAGAGATTCTGGTTTTGATCTAACTGGTTATTCAGATGTAGATTATGCAGGTTATAAAATTGATAGAAAAAGTACAACAGAAACCTGTCAATTTCTAGGAAACAAGCTGGTATCCTGGTTCAGTAAAAAGAAAAATTCAGTTTCTACTTCTACAGCTGAAGCTGAATATATTATTGTTGGCAGTTGCTGTGCACAGATTCTATGGATGAAAAAACAATTGTAAATTATGGTCTGTAAGTGGACAAAATTCCTATTTTATGTGATAACACAAGTGCAATTGCCATTACTGAAAATCCGGTACAACATTCAAGAACAAAGCACATAGACATCAAGTACCACTTCATTAGAGAACATGTAATGAATGGTATCGTAGAACTTCATTTTGTTCTAAGTGAGAAGCAACTTGCAGATATCTTTACCAAGCCACTTGATGAATCCACCTTCACTAGGTTGGTAAGTGAGTTAGGTATGCTTAATTATTCTTAAATCATTTTTGATAATTTTGCAAGTTGAAATGCAGCCAGAAACTTAATTTATTTTACTGTTTTGGATAAAAATTTGGCTAAATCAAAATCTACATCTCGACGGATGTTCATTATCTATCAAGCTTGGTCATCCGTCGAAATAAAATAGCTTGGTAAAAATCAATTACTTTTTTGGATTATTTTAAACCCGACGGATAATTGCTTTATTCTCATCCATCGAATTGTCTACATCTTAGCCGTTAAAGTTCTGAACATTATCCATCGGATTTACTTACAGTCTGTAAGTATATCACCACGGATAATTAACTGAAGTTTGACAGTTTATTTTACTTTTAAACGGCTATTTTGGGAAATTTTCATTGGGTCTTTAATTTTTACCTTTAATTTTTATCCCATTTTATCTGAGAATATATAAAAGCCTAACTTCAAGTTTATTTTAGTTTTTATCTTTCTCTATTGCAATTAACTGCTCTCTTCTTCCTCAAAGCAAAACTCTCTTTCTTTCTGCAACTTTCCTTGCTTGACAATGGCACCAGTAATCAAATCATGTCTCAGTCAGGATTCATTTATGAGAAGAACAACTTCGTGGGTCTTGTGAATAAAGAGATTCCAACCTCTAAAGATTATCACAAAATGATGGATTTTGTGAAGGGATGCAAGCTTAACTATACCATGCTAGAATCACCCACAATCTACTGTGAAGTTGTGGAGGAGATGTGGACCACTGCTGTGTATCATTAAAGATAAGGAATTTTGTATTAATAGTGATATTATCCAAGCATGCTTTAAAATTCCTGAAAACACTACTACTAAACCACACACAGATGCTGATTTAGTTAACTTGCTTAATTCTATTGGCTATGCACTTCCTACCACTAAATTAAGTGAAATTAGGAGACTAGGTCTTAGAAAAGAGTGGAGCTTTCTGTGTGATGTAGTTACCAAGGTGTTTTCTGGTAAAATAAGCAACTTTGATTCTATCAATACTACTATGATTAACATGCTCTACATGCTGTTTACTGAAAATAACTATAACTTTAGTGATGTTATCATGTTTGAGTTAGGCTACAAGTTAGGGGAGATTAAAAAGAGATCTAGAAATGTTTATTAAGCTAGATTCTTTATGATTATTGCTAACCATATTTGTGAGGATCTTGTGATTGAGAACCCAACCAACAAACTGGATTGTTGGGTTCAAGAAAGAAGAATAATTGCAGATTTAAACAGATCAATCACCACAAGGAGGTGCCCCTTGTTTATTTGCCTATCATGGAGGGTCCTCAGGTAAGTGAGGTAAATACTTATGTCCCTACTCCTTCTACCTCTCAAGTTTCTTTACCATTGACTGTGGTTATGGCATCTGTTTCAATGACCCAACAGATGCTTACCCAAGCCACAAAATCCAAATCAAAGAAACCACACTATGGTGTCTCTCAAAAGATGTCAGTTTCAAAATCTACCAAAAATAAAGAGGGGAGTGTGAAAGGATGTGAGATTGGTGAGGGATAGGGTGAACATCAAAGAAGCCCTAAGAATTAGAATGGTGAGGTGAGTGTACCCAAACCTAGTCACACCACAGTTTCCCAATAAACTGTGGTGCTTAATAAGGAAATTAGCACATCTCTAGTTTCATCCTCCCAAAAGGATGCTACTATTGAAACAAGCTCCCAACCAGGAGCACGAGCCAAAAGGGTTAGGGACACAGACTCGCCCCAGACTTATATAAGAAATAAGAAGTCTAGAAAACTTGGGGATGCACAGGGATCACACACAATGCAAACTACAGCCAAAGACTCAGTCACTGCACCTTCTCAAACTCAGTTTGATGTGGCTCCAATAAATGTGGAGTCACGGCCAAAATCTCTAACAATAAACATCTCACACACACTAGATACACAAAACTCTCCCACCAATTCTCTGGATGTGGATATGATTCACACATCAAGTCCTGATTCTCCTTCTTTAACTCTGTTGGAGAAGCCAAAATATAGTGCAAGTGAGCATCATCTTCTATATGATCTGTTGGCTCGCTTGCCAATTCTTTTAGGAACTATTGAGACTTCTATTCCTAAATTATCATCGATATGCACAGAGTCCATAATAGTTTCTACTCCAAACTCTATCATTTCCTCTATTCCGATGGATATTGTTCATCCATCGGCTAGTGATTGTATCTCGATGGATATGCCTAACAGCAGTCATCCGTCGGCTATCCTAACTACTACCCCGATGGATGTTCCTCATCCGTCGGTACTCACTACACAAGCTGAATTTTCAACAATTGTTACAAGTGTAGATTAGCTAGTAGTTGTACAATCACTCCTAGGATTGAGGGAAGCGAGTGAACAGAGTGAGAGGCTGAGTTGCTCTCAGGAAAAAGGAGAGGAAAAGAGAGAAAATATGCATGCTATTTTTTCCAGCCTGGCAAGAATGAGTGAGGGGAGTTCCACCTTAGTAGGTGAAGGTGAGGGTGTGAGGGTGGTGAGCCAAGGGGAGCCCTTGATGCAAGAATATAGAGAACATTAGAGAAATGCAGATACTGAAGTTTAGGAAGAGCCTATTGTTAGTGAGTTAATGGATGTCCATGAAGCTGACAAGAAACATATATTTCAGCAAGATTATCAAGTTGTCTTAGATTTTGTTTCCTTTGATGCTGAGACATTTACTCATCATGTTCTAGCTTATCAAATTCTAGCTAAACAGGGCAATGAGGCAGCTGAGATAACTTTGAATCTGGTGCACACAACTGCTTCTATGCAAAGGGCCAAGGATGCAGTCAATGCCTTGTCTACTACGACTGGTGTAGATTCTGATTCTCTCAGTGGTGAATTTGGAGACAGTGGTGGAGATGATGCAGAAGAGGAGCCCATGGATTTAGGGGGAGAAGCTGGTTCAAGCAGGAATGCAAACACTCCATCATGGATGTTTAGCAAAGAATGTAGTGAGCATCATTTTAATTCAACCCTGATCTCTCTCATCAAACAGACCAATACAGCTCTTCAAGCCTCCACAAATGCCAACACCAAAACTCTGCTACAAGCTCATCTCAACTCCCTTCAATTATATCAAATATTAAATCTCAAACAGACTCAGGAGGTAGATGCACTCAAAGCCATCATAGCTGATATCAAGAGGGATGTATCTGACAGACTGGAGTCTAAGCTTCCTGAAGCTACAATGAGAGATCTACATCAAAGACTCAGGAAGGAGTCTGAAACAAACTCCAAAATTGATGCTGTTAGCAGAAGGGTGATTAACCTAGAGAGTGAACTCACTAAAATCAGACTCAATCAAGCTCATCAAACTATGCTTCTTCAACAGCTAGTGGATGCACATACCAAACCTAAAACTTCTCAACTTGATGCTAACAAAAAGGGGGGAAAGGCTCAATTACCTCAGTTAGTCAAGGTGCTGCAAGTGAGGGGGAGACAGTGCTGAAGATAAATGTCAGCAAGGTAATTGTTCCAGAAATCACCTTCACTAAGCCACCAGTGATGGAGAATATAGATTTGATCAATCTCAAGGCAGCTGAACTGAATGAAAAATGCACAAGAAACCTGAAGAAGATTGAGCAGAAATTTGGTCAAATAGAGAAACCAGACAAGATCTTTCATCACTTCTCTCAAGTCAAGCAAATCTCAGTGAATGAAATGAGTATAGGTAATATGGAAAAGGGCCAACCTTCATGTATAAAGTCTCCAAAAGCCAACTTGGTTTTGAAGCCCAAAAGAAATTATCCAAAGTCATCTGACAAGAACCCCTTGGATCTTATGTTTGAGACTCCAAGGCCAGATGAAAATAAGCTGTTGTCAAGGTCCATTGCATTCTTCAAGGATCCAACTGACTATGTTCTAAAGAGAAGAATTGCTAAGATCTACAGGAATGGGAAAGAAATCTGTGTGGTGGCTGGACACCCTCAGTTTATATAAGCTAAAAAGGAAGAAAAAGAGAGAATTAAACAAGAATAGAAGCAAGCTGTTTTAGATGCTAAGAAGCTCAAACAGAAGAAAAAGCAAGCTGATATAGTAGTCAAGCTCCAAGCTGTAAAAACTGCAACTGAGATTTCTGAGAAGCAACCTATGATAGCTCAAGCTCAGGATCATAAAATGCACAAGGAACCTCAACAGACAAAGAAGCCAAGATACAAAGTCAGGGTCAAAAGAAGATTGTACTTCAGTGATGATGAGATGGAAGATTACATTCCCAACCAGTCTACATCTACAACTCAAACCTCCAAGCCCTCAGTCGTGCAGGAGAAATTTAAGGTGGATCCTACAAGGAATTATCATGGTGAGCTAATAGTTCCCAAAGATGAGCTAGTAGACTGGGAGAGCTTTCCTCTTCCTGAGCTCAATTTACCAATCTTCAAAAAGTTAAACAAGACAAAGATAAGAGCAATCACGAAGGTCAAGCCTGTGAGTCTCAAAACCAAAATACTAACCAAAACTCAACCAACTGTCAACAAGGGAGATCTTCCATATATTAGTGACATCAAGGGATTTTCAGATATAAATCTCTACATGGATGAGCTAGAATAAGTAAGAGCAATTGATGCTCACAGAAATCTTCCTGAAAGACTGGTGTTCAAATACAAGGGTGGGAAAGAGATCATATGGCCCCTTCACAAGATTCTTCAAGAGAGCTGTTCTGTTTTGATAAAGATCTTCTCATCTTTCAAGAAAAATTTTGGATTTAATGTGATTGTCAAGAGAATGATTCTAAAGAAGATAGAAGAACTAAGGAACAGAAAAGCCTTAGATGCACTCCCAAGGACTCTATCAATTCCCTTCACAGGAAACAGAGTGCACTTGAGGCCTTACTGGCTGATGGAATTCATGGATGAAAAAGGTGTTAGGAGATTCTTCAGACTGGATGACCAATTGAGCATCTCAAGCAATGAGACTCTATTGGAAATGCAAGAAAAGCTGGATCTATCAAATATTGAAGAACTTGAATTTCACAGACAACTCCAAAATCAAATAAAAGAAAAAAACAGGAAGCTTGGGAAGAAATCAAGACAATCAAGGAGATAGATCAAATCTACTCAGACTAGAGGAGAACCTTGAAAATGATTGTGAAAATTCTTTGTAAAATTTACTTTGTTCAATTTTCAAATAAACTATAGCACTTACTAGTTTTATCTACCATAATTCAATCTGTACATTTAGGGTATTTTGTTATCATCAAGTTTCTCTTAATTTATGGCTACAATTCCAGTAGACATAAATTGGGGGAGATTGTTAGGAATATGTTGTGAACTTGATGATAAGTGGAACAAAACACCTTAGTAGATTTAACGTAGTGTTTTTGTAGCTCTCGACGGATGTTCTACAATAGTCCCGACGGATGAACTTTATGGTCCCGACGGATGATGTAATATCCCATATTTTCATATATTATTATTATTATTCGAAGTTGTTTATGTGATTTTTATGTAAATTTTAGTGAATTATATGATAATTGGAGTTGATGTTTTGGATGTTTATATATGATATTCTTTGAGTATACTAATTTTTATATTTCCAAAATAAATATAAATAATTGTCATATTTTTCTGGTAATTTTTGGGCTATTATATGAATTTACAATGATTTATAGATTTATAAATTATTTCCTGAGTAATTATGAAACTAATTTTATAAAAGCCGGGAATCATCCAACTTCATCCGTTTTTGCGTTTTTACAATCCAAAATTCTTCACAAAACTCCTTCCTAACCTAATTAGATTATTTTGAACATTTTTCGTGTTATGACTTTTCGATCCGGAGTACGGTTTGACTCGTACGAGTCCCGGCGTAAAATTTTCGATACGACAATCATTTCGGTAGATCAGTAAAACCTGTATTCTCGAGAGACAGAATATTTTTACATATTTTGTCATAGGGTGTTTTATAAGAAGCTTGGTTTTGATAATTATCCAAATCTAATATTAAATTGTATCGTTTTTATAGTTACTTAGCGGTTAAGTAATTTATTTTCGGATCCGATATGATCCTATGGGATATAGGTTATGTGTTTTCGGGGTTTTCTGTTAAATTAGGAATCATCTCCGTTTTTCAAAAACTAACGGACCGGGACCCCACCGGGACGTCAAAGCCCACAAAATTCACATTTTTATTTTATAGAATTATACGTATTTCAAATACCCGTTATTTTTGTATTTTTGAATTATTCACAAATCTCGGGGAGTTGTAATATAAATTTTATGTTTTATTGCTTTTTAAATTATTACTCGTAGTTATTATTTTGGGGGCTAATTATTTTAATTATGGGAATAAAAACACCTTTAATTAATTTTGGGGATATAATTTTATGTTTAATATAAATAGCTGCTTAATTTTTATTTTATCCATTTTATTTATTAAAAATTCAGAAAAAAAAATTGAAAAATTGAAGAACAAGGGTTTGGGGGTGTTCTTGAACTGCAAGAATTAATCCATCAATTTTCTGTGATTCTGATCTCTATTTTTGTAGCTCGAGTAATAGAATTGAAGATCTCGATGATTACTATCTGATTTCACCAACGAAAACATCAAACAGTTGATAAATTTTGAAATCAATTTCTAGGGTTCTTGTTTGGATTTGGGGTTTTTCTGTTCGTGAATCTCTTGATGATTTTGATGTTACAAATAGCTTGGCCATGAGTTCTGGAGTCTGTGTATATAATTAATTGTAATGTTCTATTGTTTAATTGATACAACCGAGTTTTGGTTTCTTTTTTTTATTAGTTTCAGTTTTAATTTCAATTTTCCCAGTTATATGTTAATTTGTTGATGATCATGTTGATAGGAGCATATTTTGCGTCTAATAAGCTTTGATTCGAGATGTTGAGCGTTAAATATGGTTGCGAAATCGACGATGGCGGTATTCGCCGGCCTACTCGTCGGATTTCAACTGGCCTTGCCGGATTATGTGTTCTGGTAATTGACGGAGGGATTGGTTGCCAGCTTCGTGTTGCTGAGATGTTTGTAATCGAATAAGAGGTTAAATCGGAGTAGAATCGTTCCGTTTTGGCCTCGATCGGAATTCGCCGGACTCCAGCCGGCGTGCCGGATTTTGCAGATGTTTCCGGCGGAATCCCTAGGGTTCTTGGTAACCCGAATTCTGTTTGTCCAACCCAGTTTCAACCCAATTGGAAACACGGGTTTAATCCTCCTACCCATTATGCAGATTTTTAAAAAATGTTTGTGTATTTTCTTTTAAAGTTTATTCAAAATTTAGTTTTTAATTTTAAAAATCATTTCCTTTTTTTTAGAAATCATTTATTTAATTTCAAAAATCAGTTAATTATTATCCTAAATTCTAGAATTTTTTTTTTAATTTTCAAAAATTCATATTTATTTTAATTATTTATGATTTTTTTTAATTGATTATTTATATATTTAATTAATTGGTTAATTCATTTAATTAATTAATTTTATTTATAAATAGTTAAATAAAATATAATTATTAATAATTAATTCAAATAAATCCTAAAAAAATATTTTTAAGATTTTAAAAATTATCTTTTGGTATTTAAAAATCAATAAATATTATTATTAATTGATTTATTCCTTATTAATCTTATTTTATTCGTAATAAATAAACCGTTCATCCGTTTAATACGAAACGAACACGTATAGACTCATAAAATATTCCGCTTTCAATAAAATACTTTTGAGACCTAATTTCTTTTGTATTAAAAGGTCGTATGATTTGCGAGTCATTCTGAGTCGGTATCTGATCGATAAATACTGATATTGACCCGATTTCAGTTTTAAACGTACTGAGTCGAACCTTTTGACGAACCGAGGCATATGTGATATGAATGATGTGAGTTACTTGTTTATATGTTATGTGAATTACGCGCGTATGTGAGTTAAAATTCTTATGTTTGACTGTTATAATTATGGGTGGGCTATCGTATGGGTAGACGGTAGGGTTTTGACGCGCAGTTCGTCGAGTAATTATCGTTTAGACGTTTAAAGTTGCATCTTTTAATTATAGATGCGGATTGTTCGAGTTGATCGGGACCAGACATTGGAAAGAATGAAATGGAATGGTATTGGATATCTGGCTTCTAGCAATCGCAGGAGCGGCGTATCAGTGAATTATTGAAATAAAAGATGGTGATGCCATAAGATGTCAGAATGAGGGATTGTGTTATTGCGAGTGTGACTAACTGCTAAATTTCAAAGGCAAGTATCCCTATCATCACTTATTGTTCAAGTGATACTTTTTTTAAATCCTATTATGCAAGTTTTCTATGATATTTTAATTTCAGAATAGTCCAATATTTTACATATCGCTGAATTAAATGATTCTGTTTATGCAAGTACTCTTCTGCTATTCTAAGTTCAGAATAGTTAAGTATTTTTACTTATCCAAATACTGGATTTATTAAAGTTATATACCATTGAGAAAGATGATTTTGCTGCGAGTATTCCTGCCCAACTAAATGGGGAAATAAAATTATTTAGGATGTCGATTGATTCGGCTCCTTTTCAATAAAAGGTTTTAAGATTGGATGGTTACTGGTTACAGAGTAGGCGATCGAGACATCGGTCCAGCTGTAATATCTTGCAAGGCGAATATATGCCTTTTTTGGCGCCCTATAGGTACGGTATGGCTGCAGGATACCGGTGGTACCTATATTTACGGTATGGTTGTGCGATACCGGTGCTGTTTCGTGACTGATCATCAGGAACAACATGAAATATAATTGGTTCCAATCTAAACTGTTGTTTCTAAATTATTTTGATAATGATAGAATAAATGATTTATCAACTATTTCTATTTTGAATAAAAGGTGAAATGCAGTTTTGATTCAATTTTTGCTTGATGTGGATATTTAGGTTGTTGTTAAATATCAAAAGTAGTATTTGTATAGATGATTGATGTTGACTTCAATATGGAATGTTGTGAGCATCAAAGTTCGTATTGATATCTAATTTGATATGATTACAAAATGAGTATTAATATCAAGAGTTCGGTTTTAAATAAAGTTTATGATTCAATCCATAATCATTGTTTCATGTTATTATTGTTTACGTTATTTCCGTAAATACTGTTTTACGAGTTTTATTCTCATTGAGATTCAAAATATTGCTGAAGCATTTTCGCTCGAAAACATCAAAAAGGGTTTTAATACAATTAGGGAATCGATTTTGGAATTCCTTAACTAAATTTTCCGATTCAGCAATTATGATTTTAAATGTACTGCTCTAATGCAGATGTCAGTTTTATATCAAAATGACCATATATATGGTATAATGAACTTGCTGAGCATTTATTTCACTCATACTTGCCTGTTTTTAAATTTAACCTCCAGTGAGGATTATCTTGCGCTCTTTAGCTGCGTAATTCAAGAAAGAAAAGGAAGAAGCTTTTGGAAGGTGGTTGTCCCTGTGTTTGTGAACTAGTGTAAGTCTTGTTATGTAAAGTTGTTTATATTATATTATATTATATTATACTTGTGTATTGTATAGTTGGGACTAGTATACTTCTTTTCGAAGTTATACTAGCGGGTTTAGTTTGGAGTTATAAAGTATTGAAAAGAGTTTTTAAAAGAAAGTGAAAAATTAATTTGTGGAATTTGGAATTCTTGTTTCTAGAACTGTAACCTTAAAAGATCTTGGATTAGTTTGGGGTCATAGATGCTAAATATCTTCTACTGGCATTTGTTTATTGATTAAACAGGTTCTTTTGGATTGAGATTTCATAGTGACGACCAAATCCTCTGACCCCGGATTTGGGGGCGTTACAGATGACCACTGAACATCCATCGAGAGTGTATCTTATGTAATAATAAGTCTTGTAGCACATGTCTGCAAACAACAATATTTTAGTTGAGTAGATGTTGTAGGATTCTTTAAGTCATGTTGACTACTAGATTGATATGCAGAATAGGGTGGCTAATTGTAAATATAAGATGTTTTATAATTCTGCATAAGTGAAATAGAGTCAAGTGACAAAAAGGCTCCCTACGGATGATCTACAAAGGCTCCCGACAGATAATCAACAAGGAATCCGACGGATGACCAACATAGTCCTGACAGATGATCATATTCAAAAGAGCGGTTGACAGTGACAATACAGTCACATGCGTCGGGTGTTTGCAAATGGAATGTGGTAGCCTAATTGCAGGATTTAGAGAATAAAGAACCATTAATATTTCCATGTAATTATAAAGATATTTAAAGATGCTGGAAAGTGTGATGAAGAAGCATGAAATTAAACTAGAAACAATTTTTGTTTTACTTGTTTGTCTTTTTATCATGTAACTTGATAGTATATAAACCAAGTGTAGCAAGTAGAACAAACAACCAAGTTAGTAAGCATTATTTTCAGAGAGATAGAAAAGGCTGTATCTGTTAAGCATCTCTTTGTAATTCTGCAAGTTTACTTGTAAACAGCTGTGTGCTATTCAAGCATCACATAGTTCTCATCTTAATATATATATCTCTCGTGGATAAGTTCAAATCCACCAGAAAGTTTTAAAGTCTTGTGTTTTATTTCTTTGTGTTTGATTTTCATATCTTTATCATTCCGCAATATAGAAAAATCTGTACAGTTAGATTATTAAGTAATAACAGTTTTAAAAACAAAAAAAAAACAGAATTACATTCAACCCCCCAATGTAATTCTTATTGCATTGTCTGGGAATAACAATAATGCATGCTTTAGGTATGGGGGAGGGGTTTAGTAGTACTTGAAAAAATTCAAAAAAAAATAAAAAATGAAATATCCTAAAAATAGAGATATTTTAGCTAAGTTGTCCAGTCCACTCTTGTACTTTAATACTAGTTGGTTTTAGAAATGTTTCAAAACTTTTATACAAACATATATATATATAATGCCTTGAGATGATTTGAACGTAGTTGAGTAAGATTATCTTTATGAAACTTGTGTTGAACGAATTTTTTGTTAAGAGTCTAAGACAATATAATTGATCGCGCTAACTTGCTCCTGAGAGAACCTCTGGTGCTGGCCAAGTTGCTGCGTTGAACCCCGGAAAATGACTCGGGCGTCTCTTTTTCTATAAACCAAGTGTTGGAGCAATAAGATAAAACCGGGACTTGTTCACTCAATGTTAAACTACTTTTACTACATTCTTGAAAACAACCGACATCTTGCAACATTTATATATATATATATATACACGTTTAATAAATTAAATAAAAAAAAATACAGATTTGTAAAAAATATTAAAATTGCATATTCAATAATGAATATATAGTTTCATTTTATTTAGTAAACATATAAAATACACTAATAAACACTAATTTTTCAAATTTCTACATTTTTCCCATAAATACCCAATATCACTTTAAATTTTATTATTACAATTTGAATATTATTAAATAAAATCAAAATTGTATTATAAGATATTACTTAATTTAAAATATAATATCTTGGCCAAAAAATATTAAAATATAATATAAGAAAAAGGTACTTAGAAAATATGGGAAATGGGCACTTGGATTGTAGAAGGTTGGCCATTTCATTTTCAAGCCCAGTTTCTTGTATGTGGCCTGATAGTTTTGACAAAATAAAAGGAAATGGCCATGTAGCACTGGATGTGCTCTGAGTCTGTCCTGCCTAACAACCTGACACAGTTTCTTAGATGAAATATGATACTAGAGATATGACGCTTCGTGTTGCATATGAATAGGGTATTTTGGGCCCAAATATTAAAAATTGACATTTTGGACCATATAACCTCGATTTTTTTGTCATTTTCTCCTATAGAGAAGGGTCCATGGTTTAATTTCTTCAAGAATCATCATTTTTGGCAAATAAAATGGCATTCATAATTTTATAAAATATAAGGATGTAATTGTAATTCCATAACTAATTTATATATAATTTATCCCACATTTGAGCTATTTTATAATAGTAACAAAATATTATATTTTTTGTAATTCCAACTTATAATCCATATACGATGCATAATTTATTATTTACAATAGTATAATTTTTTATATATTATAGTTATAATATTAATAATATACATTAATAGAGTTATTTATGGGGGGTTTCATAAATTTATTTCTTTTTAAAAATATTTTCAAAAATACTACATATTTGAAAATAATTTACGAAAAAATAATTTTTAACTTTAATTTTTAAAAATACGATATGCAACCCTTACAATTTCAAATGCAACTCTATTGCAAAAGTTTGAAAATTCATTTTTTCGATATGCAACCTTACCACGTCAAATGCATCTCTACTTCAAAAAAAAATATTCTTCCGATTTGCCGCACTAGCAACCACACATGTACTGCTATTTCATGTACCGCTATTTCATCAAAAACAACCCAGAACAATTCCATAAATAGCTAAATCAACCAAAATCCACAAAAAACAACCAATAATTCAAGAAGTGGATTTTTAAAATTAATGCCGGTAGCATATGTTGGTTCTTCGAATTAATTTAAGTTGCACACACACTTATCATAATCAACCGAATGTTACTATTTCATTTTCGAATGAAATTTCATTAACAGCCAAATGAAAAGGTGCATTAATTTCACAAAATAAACAAAACTTACCCAATAAAATTAAAATTTATACACACAAAATGCAATTTTATTAGTACTGATGCAACTTCATCATAACCCAAATTAAACTTTTCACAGATCTCACAAATACAATCATAAAGATTTATCCATGTAAACTAATTTTTATCTGAAAAATAATGAAAAATTTGGTGTATTTTGTGTTTTTATATCGTAAGTGTGTATATATTTACATGTAAATAATAGATTAAGATGAAGAAGGGATCGAGAGTAATCATGTGATTCCAACAAAATAAATGAATCCCGATATTTATGACATGTAAGTTGGTGTTGTCAAATACGATCTCGTTGGTGTGGCCGAATAAAAAGGGCATATGAAGAGATTATAGGCATATAAGTGATGACATCGTACTTTTAAAAATACAAAAAAGTAAAAATTAAGAAAAGTTGGGGAGATCGTATAATTGGAAAAAGAATATAGACAAAACGTATATTGAGAAATATCCCTTAATTAATTAGTTGCATGTACCGTTCAAAATTAATAACGTAAATTATTAATTTGAATATGTTGTTAGACATGATTCAAACCTTTTAGTATAGTAGTTTAAATATAAAATATGATTACTGATAGATCTAAGGTCCTCGTATGTTTAATTAAAATTGATCGTTAACTTTCTATGATTGCACAAACTACGATAATTATATTCATGTCTACGTATAATACTCCAGTATTAGTATAAACTAGGAAATAAAGCCGCGTTACGCGCGGCACAAAATTTATTTAGTAATTATGTATTCAATTAAGTTGTCGAACGAGATCAATTATTTGACGATTGATACTATACATTAAAATTTATGTGGTACATACTGCATAATCATTAACATAATCATGTTTAATATGACAATACAATTTTTTTATATTTTTTTATGTAATAGTATACAAAAGAGATTATTGTGATACGTAAAGATGGTCCAAATATAATTGGCTTAAAATATTGATGTCATATTTTATTTTATATAAATAATTATAATAATTAATATATAATAAAATGTTAAGTAAGTAATATTTATAAAAAAACAAATAAAATGGTTGAGTTCAAATAACTTTTTTTGCTCATACAGGTCAATTGTAAAAGTGTTTAGGAACTGTTTGGATCATAAATTTTAATCAATGAATAAAAATAATATTTTAATAAATATGTATAATATTTATCTCCGATTTACCGTTAAGGGGGATGAAATTTTTGACTCATATTGCGAAACAAAGCAAAAGAACGATACAAATAATCCTTAAAATTGAATATAAATTATATTTAGGTGATTACAGTTTAAATTAAATTCAAGTACGGACCAAGAGGTAGTAGTTAATTTTGTATTTTAGTTTGTTAAAATAAAATAAAAAGTTATAACTAACAAAATCGACATTTAATCGAGAAAAAGCGAGATTAGAGTCGTCAATGTAGCACTTAACTATATTGAATACAAAAAATATAATATTTTAAATATTTTAGATCGTTTATTTTTTATCAAAATTAATAGAATATTATATATTATTTTTATAAAAAAGATATTATCGGCTATATAAGAATTAAATATTACTATTTATAATTCTAATTAACTTACCCGTGCGTTTTACAAATTTGTATTTTTATATTACTAAATTATTAAAAAATATTTTTTTTAAATAATTTTGATAACAATATTAACAGTCTTTTAATAAATTGTGACAATTTACATGAGTAATTAGTTAGAAAAATGCTCTTATTATACATTTAAAATTTTAATAATCATAAAAGATAGTAATTAATAAATGAACGTGATCCTTTCAATTAAAAATTACAAATTTTAAATATAACTAAGAAAATTTTAAAAGTCGACACCCATCTCGTAACATACATGTTTAGTACTCCCTCCATCCCTCCCAAATGTTTACATTTGGGTTGGGCACGGAGTTTAAGAAAAATGATAAAATAGTGGAGCAAAGTTATAAAAGTTAGTAAAACAGTGGTACTGATTAATATTATATGTATAAAGTGGATATAATGGAGAGAAGCAGTGCAGGTAATTATAAAGTTTAAAAACTTTACTATTTTTGGAAATTTTTGAAATGTAAACAATTGGAAGGGACATCCAAAAAGTAAACTGTAAACAAATGGAAGGGACAGAGGGAATATTAGTTTAAAATTTTATTTAATTAAAATATTAATTTATTTAGATTAAATATAATGAAATAAAAATTGTATAATTTCTCGATTGATTTAATCGGTCATGGTCGTGTTACTTAAATTTATTAGGAGAAAAGGGGCTTGTTTATTAAATTTGATGGATTTGATCATATATTATTTATTCTTATATAAAACTAAAAACATGCCTATTTTTATTGTATAAGGATTCTACATATAAACCCAAAAATTTATAAATTTTCATAACTCATCACGGTTCGTGCACTAACACCGAGAGAGGATTTCTCAAATTAAAATCGGCTAACATCTACTTATCCGAAAATAAATGTCATTGATCTTAATGAATAATAAAAACTGACAAAATATATATAATTTTATCATCATTTCACCTTAAAATAATCATTATTAATAGTTTATATTGAAATATGAATTAGAATGGCAAAAAGTAATTTTACTAAATTTTTATATAGGTAAAAAATAAAGTAAACTTAATACATAATTAGTAGGTGTAATTAATGACTATTAAGATAATATTAAATGTAAGAAACCTTTTTTCAAATAAAAAAGTCAAAAAAATGAGAATTCAAGAAAAAATTTTGGAAGGTATTCAGGATTTTCTGATCCACTTCCCTGCTATTATAATATATACTGGCCTAAAATCCGTGCGATGCACGGTTATTTTTATGAATATATATTATAATTATAATTTTAATATGTTGCCAGTGAGAATTGAACCTTATACCCTTTAAATAATTATTTTTAAAATTATATTTAACGATTTTCATTAATTTGATCTGACGACTTTAAATTCAATGACCAGAGAACCCATAACTAAACTTTTAATGTTTCGTTTTGTAATATAATAATATATAGATAGTATAGATATATAGTATCTTTAGTTAAGTAATTTTTTTTTCAATTTGATTTTAATTTTTTAAATCCGGATCACGAGGATACTTTTGTTGTAACCCGGATAAATGGTATGTTGTATATGCTTTTTTTTCGTTGGTCCAATTATATTTTAATTTTTTGATTTAGTTCGATAATCAATTATATAATAATTTTTTGCCCGATTCAATAGTATATTTTTTTAGTAGAATTAATTGTATTTATTATTTTATTTTAGTCTCAGCCACATTATACCAACTATATCCAACTAATAATATTAGTTTATTTTAAATTTTATTTTTGACCTAATCAATGGTATAATTTTATTTTAGCACGGATAAGGGTGTCAATTATTTTGTGCTATATCGAAATTATTATACTGAGTAACAAATTATTTCTTAATAATATAGATATACAAACTATAATATCTAATATTTAAATTATAGCTTAATGTTATGCTAAATATTATTTAGAATTTAAATAAATATAAGTTAAAATAATTGAATATGTTGACTTTAATATTAAATTAGAATAATAGAAACATTAATATGACTAGAATTTAAATGGGTAAAATAAATTATTTTTTATATTAGTTATAATAATATGAAATTGGATTTGATTTAGAATTTAATTTGCAAAGAAATAATTAACTTTAATATCAATTAGAACTGACCAATGATCGCATCCTGAGGAGTCGATGTTGATAAAAAAGAATCACAAACACGAACAATTGACGGGGAAACGTGTAAAACCACCAATCCAATGACAATTATAATAGATTGGGGTTAAATAACTTAATTACAATTTTGAAAGCACTGGTGTTAAATAATATAATCATACTAATGTAAAAGGTAATTCTTGTAAAAAGAAAATGCGAAAGGTAATTTGTTTAGACGGAAAAATTATTGCCCATTTACCATGATATTTTTAAACTGTGTTTGACTTTTTTTATAAATATTTTTATTAGAAGTTTTGACCACCCAAGCTTCCAAAATCATCGTAACGGGCTGGGCATATTTAAACATCAGGATATGCCCTTGTTAATTGCTGCTATACAAAGTTGTGTCGTAATAATCTTATTAATATCATGACGATATAATAGGGATTTTTACGATTGTTAAATATAATTTATAAAGTACAGGTAATTAGGTAATTTAAAAGTAAGGGTATTTCGATAAAATTAGCGTGTACTAAAAAATATGTATTGTATCAAAAATTTTAATATTTCATCTATTTTCTTAACATGTCATTTATTATAATAACTTAAAACATGTGTAATGCACAAATCTCTTTTTTAATATTATATAATTATTTTTAAATTTCAGTTTTCTTTTTGAAAAATTAAAATTTTAAGTTTTAGTTCAGATCATAGTATAAAAGTTATGTTTAGTCTCCTACGTTAATTTTATTTTATCTCATTTCCATAATTTACATTATCGTATTTTAACTCGAGGCACAATAAAGAACCAAAGCCAACTAATTACTTTAGTTTGATTTTAAATTTTTTACGCCACTTTAATATGATAATTTAATTTTAGTCCAGGTTCGTAACATATATAATTTTATTTTAATTGGTCGAATTATATTTTGATTTTAATTATATTTTTGGATGAATCAAATGCATGATATACATTTTAGCAATTATATATATTATTTTATTTAAACCCATTTTCAAAAAAATATGTACCGATTATAGGAGGTTCGTAATCAAACCACAATTCATGTTTTAAACCATTTTAACAATGTGGGTAATTTTTCTTATTCGGGTTCTGCAAAGTTGTTATGATACTTTCCTGGACTCATTATTTTGGACTGTTAACGTCGTATGGGTTTACTATTCATGGATTGTTAGGTAATGAATAACACAAAGGGGGTGAATGTGTTTTAGTATTTTCCTGCTTTTCTTGATTTGTTTATGGTGGTGAACAAAGTAAATTAAACCTTGTAGTGAAATGTGTTAAAACTAAAATTAAACAATTAACAGTAAAGAACACAGAAAATTAAGAATGTTTTGCTACAAAATTTCTAGGCTCTTTGTTGATAAAGAGCTTAGCTTCTTTCTTGAGAGAATACAAGATTTTTATAATCTAAATTGTTACATCTTACAAAGCATCCGGTGTTTACTTTATAGAACAGTAAACACCGGTTATTACACAGTATACAATAGCATGTACTAAACCCTATTTTTAGATAATCAAATCTTTCTATTTCAGGCTTAGTGTATCTTTGCTAATCTTGCACGCATGTGACTTTACTTTG